>NC_071624.1:23899611-24199611 GCF_014839835.1 Dryobates pubescens | reverse complement strand
ATTGCTCCAGGGCCTCTATGATACTTGTTGGCTGTTGTACCCAACCACCTCCTCCATCCTTTGCAGTAATAGTTTCTGTCATCTGCCTTTATTTATCCAAATGTTTTCTTGACCAGTGTCTAATCAATATGAAATGTACAATCAGGTCTTAAATCTGATTAATTATTGCAAGGCTTGTGAGATGTGTATTGAAGTATACTTCCCGGGGGCAGCGGGCAGCAGGGTTTGTGCTTTCTGCATTCTTCATTCCAGAGAAGCCCTGACAGTTTGTAGCGGCTGTGACAGCTTGCACCAACTGCCCACTTCCCCACATCCAAACTGAAGAAAATTGGGTTTCTATTTTTTGAAAGATCTGTATTTTTAATAATTTTTGTTTTATCTTTCAATAAGAAGCTTGCAGAAAAATTTTACTTAGGGAGAGAGAATATTTTCAAGAGGAGTGCTTAACTTAACTTTACCAGAGTAGTAAAAGAAAAGGAATGCTCTTTTTCAATTAAAGAATGCTGTAAAATATTTCCTTGGGAGGCTGAATGGTTAGCCCCCAAAGATAATGCTGCAAAATGCTGAAACTCCCACGGTGCTCTTACTTGTGCAGCAAGGCCTTTGAGCTTCATCCAAAACCCTCTCAAGAGAACAGAAAATTCAGTGCTGATTCTGAATTTCTCTCTTAAGATGCCTGAATGTTCCCAGGCCAGACATAGAGAGGCTGAATCTTAACATGGACAGAAGCAGGAGTGACAAGATAAGATAAAGTCTAGTTTCCAAATGAAACTCACCTGTTCCAGGCATGGAGGTTTGAATGCTTTTGTATTTAGAAAAGCTATTTGGCTATTATATGTTGACAGCATTATGCAGGACGTTGTCTAAGGAGATGTCATTCCCCAAGTACCACCAGGTGTGGTCAGAGATGCCCAGTTCACACCTCTGTCCAACCTGGTGGTGCCCCAGCTCTTGTCATGAAATGCCCTGTGCTAGCACTTGGCATCATCTCTGGTCTTTGGTGTAATCAAACACAGTGAACCTATCTGCAAACAACACCTGACCTGGGAAAATTAGAGTGTTCTTTAGTGGTGGATTTGCAAAATTCAGATCTGGAGAATTTCATCATGGCCTTTTTTGTCTGCAGAAGAATAGCTGGGTTTTGCCCTGTGGCTTCCTCTTGTGGCTGTAATGTTCTTAACATGCTGCCTCTGGCCATCCACTGGAAATATAATGTAAACTCCCAGCTACAGTCTCTCCAGCTCACATGCAGTCATTTGGCTTGCTTACAGGTCTTCCCAGAGTGGCCTTCTCCGTAACTCTGGTGTTACTGTGCCAGTCAAGTAGTAACCACACAGACCCAGCTATCTGCTGGCTGTGCTTGTGCTACTTGAAGAGCACTGAGTCCTGCACCTTGAGACACCTCCAGATTGTGTATTAAGTGGAAAACAGGAATTTGAGATTGAAGATGCATTGAAGGGCAAAGATAGGAAAGGAAGTGATAGAAGTTGCATGTGTGGGACACTCTGCATAGGGAATTTAAATTTAAGAGACGCCTAGTCATAGAATCAACAAGGTTGGAAAAGACCTCAAAGATCATCAAGTCCAGCCTGCCACCCAAGACCTCATGACTACTAAACCAAGGCACCAAGTGCCACGTCCAATCCCCTCTTGAACCCCTCCAGGGACTGTGACTCCACCACCTCCCTGGGAAGGCCATTCCAATGGCTAACAACTCTCTCTGTGAAGAACTTTCTCCTCTCCATATTGAATATTGGATATATTTAAAAGCGGTCTAGATACAGTGCTTAAGGATATGGTGTAGTAGTGGCCATATTAGAGCTAGATAATGGTTGGACTTGATGATGTTGAAGGTCTTTTCCAACCATAGTGATTCTGTGATTCTCCTCAATCCCCAGACAGCATCAAATTGTGGCTTTATTCTGTTTCTGGTAAAAAGACTGAATGCTGCTGATTGCAGTGGGAACAAGGAAGCCTGTGTCAGCACAGGAGTTCATCAAAGTTCCTGCTCTTCTGGATACTGATGCAGCAATTCACTTTACCCAGATGAGAGTATGGAGGCTGCCATCAACCCAAAGTTGGCTTGTTTGGTTCCTCAGCTGGTAGCTGGAGATGAATTCATCTGCTGTGTAAACAAGTTCAGGAAGTTGTATGGTTGGGTTGTCTGTGTCATGGTGCTGTGAATGATTCCCCCCCCTCCCCCCCCTTAGCTTTTACACCGAGTTAGTTGGTTGGTCAGTGTTCAGACATGACGTGATGTGCAAAGACATGCAAAGAAAAAGAGTCATCTGTATAGCCCAGAAATACTGAAACATAGAATTGGTGGTGTTTGTCACTGATGTGGGATTTGAACTCCCTAAACAGATACTGTGGGATGAAGAATTCATTCTGCTTTCCATATCATCAAGGCATGTGCCAGCACAGTCGGGTCAGAGAGACTCCAGGACATTGACACCATCCTGGGGTACAGCACAGGTGCAGTGGTGTAAGAGAGAGGGAGAAGCTGTACACACGTTCGGTGTTTGACATTTGGAATAACATTAGCTTACTAAATACAGCATCTCCTAAGCTGCAAGCTAACAGGAATGGTACTTCAGGGGCTGTGTAATGAAGATGTAAGCAGCAGCAAAAAATACCCAGGAGACACTAGGATTCATAGCCTGTTTCTCCAGCAGAGGAGGAACGACTGCATGAGGGACAGGCTCCACAGCAGAGACCTGTGCTGAATAAATGTTACACACACGAGAGACACTAAAAATATCAAAGGAAAAGATTTAATGGATGCACCGAGTGCAGGGTGTTCCCCATAGGTTTGGAAGCATCACCTCAGCAGGATTTTCAGACCACCTACTGTATTCATCTGGTAGGGAATTTCTAATGACAAGGCTAAGCCCTCAAAGCCCTAATTACTATGCCTTTCTGTCAAAAACTAAATGAATCTCCTAACTCTTACACCTGTAAGGACTAGGAACATAGACCCACCTCTTCCTGAACAAGCTGTTGCTTATTTCTTTCCTCCTTGGGGACCTGCCTTAACATGTGGTGATCACACTCTGGCTAACTTTTAATCATGTTTGATCAAACAGGATTGATCCAAAGAATTAATGCAAATGTAGTTTCCTTTATTTAGAACCTGCAGTTTAATTGCAGTGAGATAGACCCTAGGCATACAGCAGAGTAATTATTTTTCTTCCTCTGGAGTTCCACCATTTCCCTTATAGTCCCCTGATCCAACTTTGTAGAGGAGCCTCTGTGCCTGTTGGAGATTGCATACTCCAGAAGTGATTAAAGTAGGTTTAAATACCTAGCAAATAAGCCTGATGCCTTTCCCCTGCTCTTTCTTCTCCTCCTCTTTACCTCCCTTTTGCCCCCCAAAGGTTTTTTTCCCCAACTCCTGTCCTGTTAATCTGGTCTTCACTTAACCAAGCAGGTCACCATTGCATGGAGCCTCTAAAACACTTACTAACAGGGAGCCTGATGTGGCCTTTTTTTTCATCTGTGCATGAAATCAAACCCAAATGATGATATGTTTGTGACACTTTCCTGCCAGGCTGTCTCTGGCAGCTCCAGGGATGTAAAGGCTGGCAAACACCTGTGTGCCGGGGCTATGGGCCGGCAGAGTACACCCTCCATCATCTTCATTTCCACTTCTTTACTTCAGGGTTTGAACAATGTAGCTGCCAATTCTTTGAACATGTATTATTGTATTATAGAACTGTGGAATTGTTTTGGTTGGAAAAGTCCCCTAAGGATCATCCGGTCTGACTGTCATCAAGTCTGACTGTCAATCTAACACCACCATGAAGTGGTGTACCACTTCATACTAGGGAGAAGAGACAACCCCCACCTCATTCCAACCTCCTTTCAGGTAGTTGTAGATAGCAATGAGGTCACCTGTCAGATTCATCTTCTCCAGGTTAAACACATGCAGTTCCCTCAGCTGCTCCTCACCAGACCTGTTCTCCAGATCTTTCACCAGCTTCATTACCTTTCTCTGGACATGCTCCAGTCCCTCCATGTCCTGTTTTCTTTTCCAGTTGGTGTATTTTGAGGAGGCTTATCAGATGAGAGACAGATGCACACAGTCACATGCAGAGTGTGTGGTCCAAATCTCATGTCTTTAAAGGGAACATATTCAGAATTAATCAGTTGTCACCTTGACTTCTTTGGCCATTCATATGAGAAGTCATGTCTGAAATGAATGTCACTGAAACAAAACTCAAAGCAAAAATATTTTCCTTCCCTTAAGCTTTTTGTTCTGTTCATTTGGCAGTCCAGGCAATAAAGACATTACAGTAAATGTCTAACAGAAATTAGGGATAAAGGGATGTGCCGAAGAAACGAGCAGTTCTCCAAGCAGAGAACCTGGTGGAGCCAGGCTTCCTGTGTAGGTCTTTCCCTCTCATTGTACCTGTGTGTGCTCGTGGCATTCAGGAGATCATTTCAGTGGGCTTTGTGTGGTCATTTAGGGACTGGTTTTGTGAAATACACATACAGATGGTATTACCTGCATGCACAGATTTATGAGCTCAGGTTTATGGCCCCAAATCTGGGAGTCAAGCAATTATTATGCAAGCCTAATTTTTCTTGATGAAATACTATCATGGTAGTACAGGGAAACTGGGAAACTAATCCCTAGCAGAGAAGACCCAGGAGACGAGCATGGAGGAGCTGATGTACATTGTGCTACAGAGACAGAAGCAAAGCACTTCTTGTATTTTGCCAAAGGCAGTAGTGGGGATATTTGGGGAGGTCTGGGTGAGGAATTGCAAAGCACTTGCATCACTGCGTTGAGCTCAACTTTGGTGTGCTTGTTTGGGGTTTCTTAATACATTAATGAAGACACCAACAAATTTTTCCACATGATAACATAGGAGAAGCAGCATTAGGAGAAGAGGCATTAGGAGTAGGACTTGTGGGTTATGGGTGCTGCTGGAAAGGGCTGGATTCAATTTGATTTCACCTTGGCATGGTCCTTGATAAAAACAGACTGCCTTGAGTGTGACTCAGGCACAGGGGTTGGGTTGGTTTTGCCTGGTTTGTCACACACTCAACTGTTCCATCTCTCTTTTGTTGTTGCAGATAAAGAGTTAGGAGTCAGCGCACTAGCTGAAAATGACGACCCTGGTGCTAGGGGCCCAGCTGTCCCGAAAATATCAGGATTAGAAAGGAGTCAAGAGAAGAGCCAGGACAGCAGTAAAGACCCAATACTTGAGCCTGTGGTGCCTAAAGACCCTTGTCCTCAGGTGACACAGCCTTTGGCCCAGCCCCAGTTGGAGCCGCAGCCCGAGGCGCCCTGCCCCAGCCCTGCGCTCGCCCCACGGCCGGAGGCCCCTGCCCAGCCGCCCCCGCCGCAAGCCGCGCAGCTGCCCCCAGCCTCGGAAGAAGCCAGCCGCCCGCCGGCCCCGGCGCCGCCCGTCCAGCACCCGCCCCGGCCGCAGTCACCCGTGCAGCCGGCGCATCCCAGCCTCCCTGCGGTGCAGCCCCACCCGGCCTCTCAGGGCCTCTCGCAGCCACTCTCTGCCTATAACAGCAGCAGCTTGAGCCTCAACAGCTTGAGGTAAGTGAGGGGAGCCCCATGCGTGCTGGAGCGGCGTGCCATGCAGGCTCGCTGGCTGCTGGTGACGCTTTACCATGCCTGGAGGAAGCGGAGATGAATTAGCTAAAGGAGAGAAGTGACAGCACATCCTGTCCCATCACTGGGAAATACAGGGGGCTTTGTGCAAGTAACCTTAATTCCTTCCCTGAAACGAGCCAGGATGACTTTATTTCTGATCTGGCATTCCCGTAACTGTGAGGTGTTCTCAAGCGCTTAGTTAATTTGCTTTTACTTTTCCTGCCTGTCATTGTGTACTCAGGATTTTTGGAGTGATTTTTAAGTGATATAGACTTGGGGAAGACTCCCAGTTCTGGCACATGGGGCTGCTTCTTGCACACTGACTTTTTTTACCCTCCCATCCCTGTAAACATCTTCTGCTTTCTTCAACCACTGACATGCCCTAGAGCAAGACCCAGGCCATAGTGCTATTGGCCCTGTTGACAGCCTAGCACAAATGGTCTTGCACCAATGACTTTAAAGCTTTCATTTTTTCTGTATTGCTGACACCTTGCAGACTTCAGTGGTTTGCTCTGCACTTGGCTACAGTGAGATAAACCTCACCTTTTATAGGGAGATAACAAAGATGAACAGGGATGGTAAACAACATCGTTTGGACTTGGTGATCCCAAGGATCTTTTCCAACCGGAATCTTTCTGTGAGTCTGTGAACATGTCCACAGGAGCCCATGATGTCTCTGTGAGTCAGGGGCCTCAGGTTTCCCTAATTCTAAGCCAATGCTGTCAGCACAAGGTCACCTTTCCCCAAATCTGAGCTTCCAGCAGGCAGAAGGTGCCCTTCAACACCTGGTGGAGTAGCATTATGGTCCCCTCACAGTTTGTCTAAAGACTGGGAGGTGTTTAAGACTTTGGTTTATTTTTAACCAAGTTGATGTATTTCATGTCTCTAAAAGTCACTGCAGCAGAAGCACGTTGTTAACTTGAAGTGGAATTAAGCACTGTGTGAACATACTTGAGATACTCCTTAGTAGGAAAGGAACCTGAAAAATTGCAACCAATGTAGTCACAAATATTTACTTTGCTGACTTTTCTTATTATATTGTGGGGGTAGAGAGAGACAGTAACTGTAGAGTAAGCATATGGCTGTTGTTGCCTTCTCAACTTCATTTCACACTTTTTGCAGTCTTTCGTCTTACCAAGTCATAGCAAAAAGGAAAATTAACTTTTATTAATGCAGTGATTACTGATTTTGAGCTTCATTTGCCTGAAAACATGAATCAGAAGCAGTCATGCAGAAAGAACCTGGTAATTAAGTAATGAATGCATAGGGTTGATTACTCCTTTGTGTGTCATTCCCGTGTTACCGGAGGACAGAATATCAACCACGTAGAGGGAGAATATGTCTCAGGTTTTGGTGCAGAGAGACCACAGGAAGTAACAGACACTAGAAAGTGTAGAGCAGATGGTGGGAGAAGGGAGTGTCACAGTGGTACTGATAGAAAGCTAGAATGGTAACTTGCATTTGTAACATATAACTTAGATTAGCAATGGGTTTAATGTGAGCCATGCGTAGCTTGGTGGCATTATGTGTACATTTGGAGCTTCTCTGTCCTCTGTGCAATGCTTAATTGCTTTTCTTTTCATTAACAGCAGCAGCAGAAGCAGCACTCCTGCCAAGACTCAGGCCCCTCCTCCACACATATCTCACCATCCCTCAGCCTCGCCATTCCCCCTCTCTTTACCCAGCCACAGCCCGCTGCATACCTTCACGCCCACCCTCCAGCCCCCCGCACACCCACATCACCCCAATATGTTTGCCCCTCCTACGGCTTTGCCTCCTCCACCTCCATTGACGTCAGGGACACTGCAGGTTCCAGGACACCCAGCTGGTAGTACCTACTCAGGTAAGAGACAAATGGAGTATGGCCTGAGCATGGCCAGTGCAGGGTAGGAAGGTGATTCTCCAGATTTAGCCTGGTCCATTCAGTGAAGGCTGTTCGTTGGGTAGAGACTGGATTCATTGTGGAATAATTTGGAGTGATATCAAAGCCTAAAATCAGCTAGAAATACCCAGTGACTTACTGCCCTGGGAGTGAGTATTTTTGAAGGTTGTGGGTTTTCCATGTCTGTTTTTTCCTTCCCATAGTAACAACACCTAAGGTTCATAATGTGCCCATAACCGCCTTAGCAAAGTCTTAGCTGCAGTTGAGGTCTGCTCAGCATTGCAGTCCTGGGCTTGTGGACATGTATGATTTTATGCCTCAGGGGGGTGGGATGCAGGGATACTTACCAGTGGAGAAAACTGTGCTCTTCCAGGCTTCCAGGGATGGGAAGTGTCTGTTCCTCCCAGGTTACTGAGAGGGAACTGAGGGAAGAAAATACAGATTATCAGCACTGAAGTACCCCTCCACACACAGCAGGGTATTCATATTAGCAGCAGCCACTCAGTGTTTGTTCTCACTCCAGCTTGCCCCTACCTCCTCACTGTCTATATGCATACAAATGTAGGGAAAACCTTTGGGTTAATGCTCAGAGGAATGCTGTAGTGAAGACAGGGGAGAGAGGGGGAAATGAAGAGTAGGGAAATGGGGATTTTTGTTCTGTCTCTGAGGCCTTTGGGGAAGATCCGAGGCAGTTTTCTTCCCCTACGCAGTGTTGTGATTTATCACTGGGAAGTTTTAAATACAGCTTTGCCTCCATAGCCAGCAAAAAACCAAGTGGCACAAGATCCCAGAAAGTTCCTGAACTCATGGAGAGTTGTTTTGCTGTTTGTCTTTCAGAACAAGATCTTCTCCGTCAGGAACTAAACACGCGATTTCTGGCCTCGCAGAGCGCAGATCGCGGGGCCTCCCTGGGTCCTCCGCCCTACCTGAGGACCGAGTTCCACCAGCATCAGCACCAGCACCAGCACACACACCAACACACACACCAGCACACCTTCACGCCTTTCCCTCACGCCATCCCACCCACTGCCATCATGCCGACGCCAGCACCGCCCATGGTGCGTACCCCAGGCAGAAATGTGAGGATAAGTAGAGCACAACTCTATTCTTTATTACAAACCTTTAAGCATTTGCCAGGTTGTGGGGAAGGAGTTTTCTGCTGCCCAGGTGTGGTTGAGTAGGAGAGGAAGGGCTGTCCCTTCCTTGTGGCTGTCACACGTGTGATAGGTTCAGGTGGCAGCACAGGGGCTGAGGGATGAGGCTGCTGGCTGGAGGGACACTTCCCAATGCTTGGAGCACTCTGGTGCTCCTCCCTTTTGCTGTCTCGTAAAGGCTTTGTTTTACCTTGAAGAAAGAAAAACCCCAAAGTGGTTCATTGCAAACTAAAGTTCTGCATAATTTCTCCTCTCTGTTGGTTGCAAAATAATAGAGAAGTAGTTTTCTGTGTTACCAACAGAACTCAAGCAAGGAAATCTAAAGTAACTAGTTTGTGCTTTGATCCCTTTGCAGTTTGACAAATACCCTACAAAAGTTGACCCCTTCTACCGTCACAGTGTGAGTTTTATTGCTCTCTCTAAAACTGACTTAACTGCTTTTCTGTGGTGGGTTGGGATCACCACTCAATCAATGGCACAGTGTCGAATCTCTCCCTAATCATCACTCCAGGATTTACCATTATCGTCCTTGGTTGCTTTGGCTTTTTCAAGGCTTGCATTCATGGTGCTTGTTTCTGATAAAGATGCAGTATCAGCTTTTCCAATCAAAAAATCTCTTGCTCATACACCATTTGGAGACAGAGTTGATGTGAAAAAGATGAGACAGAAGAGCTGACTGTTACATGAAGCAAGGAAGAGCAGTAATTTCATCACTGTGTTTCAGTGGTGCCACAAACCCTTAGACTGACATTTTTTCCCGAGAAACTTGAAATGAAATGACAAACTATCATACCAGAGCCTTCAGGGATAGGTAATCTAATAGTTCCCCTAATATATCATATTTTGGTTTATAAAACCTGAAAACTTGTCTTACTCTTCCAATTTCAAAGGCACATCTGATCCACTGGGCTTGTTATGTTTTGAAAGCTGTCTGATGACAGCAGTGTGAATCCAGCTATGCACTAGCTGTGTTTACCTGAGAGCTACCAAAAATGTGATTTAGTGAGATGAACTGATTTTTAATATTCCAGTGAATGGCAAAGCTTCTGCTCTTAAGGCTTTGAATCTACTGATTCATTTGCTGCCGGCATCTGGGTTGTGTTTCCTTCATTGTATCGACACAGGCAGGTTCTGGGTTGAATCTGACAAGAATTTCTCAATCCAATACAGTGATATTTTGATGAGAGAAGGAGTACTGCATCAGCACTCAGAAATTGGCAAAGCACTTGGCTTTATGTGTTGATTTTGCTTAGAAGTGGAACTGGGCAAAAAAAACTGGTTTAAGATGATGGTGTGATGCTTCCTGCTGTACCCATGAAACACAGTTCCTGCTAACAGCTCCTGCCTGCAGTCCATGTGACTGGGCCTATTAATTTCTGACACCTCATTTGAGTAACTGGAACTGTACGAGTGTGTTTGCAGGATCAGAGCTCCAGGAGTATTAGGCAAACATTTAAGCCTGCGATAATCACTTCGACTCCAAAGGGTAATGCTGCTCATTTGCATCATTGTTTGTGAAAGTGCACTGGTATTTGCTGAGCTTTACGTGGAGTCAAAAGATAGATTATCATCCCCCCTGGCTTGTTGATTCAAGCAAGAACACGGAACTGGGAAATAGGTAAATGAATTTTAGACAAATAAAGCACAGAAGTCAACATGTAATACAGGAAACACTGCAGAAGTCTCCAGCTCTATATGCTTGTCAAATGCAGTGACATAATCTCTTACAAATCTGGCAGTTAACCCGAGCTGTGGGGGTCGTGGTGTTACCCCCTTTAAAGTGAGGGAAGGCTTCGCGTTGTTCTCAGCTAGCTAGCTGTTGGACTTGGCGCAGCTCCACCAGCGGAGCTCTGGTTCATTGTGCCTCCCCTGCCCTTCCTTCAGGAAAGGTTTGTCCTTGTGGAGCAGTTGCAAAACGAGCACTGCTGTGTCTGTTGGATATTTAGTGAGCTAATACCAGGAGATCAACGTGATGGCTACAAATCCCATTGGATTAGCAATTTTTCTTAAACTGCAGCAAGGCCATGCTAGCCAAGGTGTTTCAGTAATCTCTTCTACTGTGACTACAGCTTCTGGAGGTACCAGAGGAACTGCTTGCAGCAGTTTCCTGAGCAGCTGCAGTATCAAAAAGCAGATCTTTGCTGGCTTAAGCACATAGCTGGCAAGGCTTTCCCTATTGTAGAAATACAGTATTCTGAGCAGGGCCTGTTGTGACAGGACAGGGAGTGATGGTTTCAACTGGAAAAGATGAGATTTAGACTACAGAGAAGGAGAAATTTTTTTTACACTGAGGGTGGAGGGACGCTGGCCTGGGAGATGATAAATGGCCCATCCCTGGAACCATTCCAGGTCAGGTTGGTAGGGCTCTGAGCAACCTGCTGCAGTTGCAGATGTCCCTGATGACTGTAGGGGGCTTGGACTAGATGGCCTTTAAAGGTCCCTTCCTACCCAAAGCATTTTAAGTTTCTGTGAAACATTATGAAACTGTGACCCTTCCACAGACCTGTTCCAGGTGACATGAATTTCCCTTATGGATCCCTACCAAGAATTCAGATATCTGAAAAAAAAATAAAAATGAAATAAAATAATAAAAGCTGGCCATGTTTTTAAAGCTTGCAAGCTTTGCAGGAGAACAAGGTCTGTTTCCTTGAAATCAATCTACTTTAGAATAGGAGACAAAGCTCATGTAGAGATTTAAACCAGTTTTCTTTCTTGACATCTTTGATTTTGCAATCATTTCTTTGAGGGAGGGCCTTGCTGCATGTAGCTCGGTGAGGCATTACTTTTACCCCCAGCTAAAGCTGGATCCAGTTCAGTGTTACACTTGGCCCCAGGAGAGCTGTGAGTACTGCTTTGTTCCCTGGAGAAAGCAAGAAGGGGAAAATGCGGCACAAAAAAAAGGGAGAAAAAGGAACCACTGACTGTGAAAGAATTATTTTGAAAGCTGGAGGAATTTAACAAAGATGCAAAGAGATCCTGGAGAGAGACAATATTTATCTTTTATTAATAATTTTGACCTTGAGGAAAGGTCACAATTAATTAACTTGCCAGTTGTTATAAAACTCTAAAGAAAGCTTTCCTTATTATTAGTCAGAGACAATAGAACATGAATAGAATAGAATAGCAAATAGAAGAATATGCTCTGAAATTACGTCTCCTTCCATCATTTGGAATTAGTCCATTACACACAGAACTAAATGCAGAAGCCACTGGGGGATTTAAAACACATTTTACTCATTAAAAGTTACTGTAAATGAGAACATGCTTCTCCTAATGATTTCTCAAATGCCTACAGTTCAGTATCAACTAATCTGAAATGATTTCTGCATCATTGAATGGAGCATATCCAAATTAAATAGAACTAAAAACAACAATAAAAATGTGTTATGAAAGGAGACTTGATTCTGTACTTCTGAACAGAGACAAAAAGTGGATACCTCTAAAATACTGAAATATTTTCTCAGCTTTCAATAAATGTGATATGAAATGGCCTTGCAAGATAAGCTAGTGGAAGGAAAACTAATTAAGAAGAGCACATACATATGCCTGGCATGAAAAAATCCATCAAAACTGTGTGAGACTGATTTCCTCTGGGATGTGATTGATCTTCTCAGTGTTTGTGCCCGCTCTGCATGTCCAGTCTTTCACTTTTGCCCAGTCCTGCTTCTGTTCAGTTGGCCATTAACTCATTGATTTTGACCTTAAAAGTAGCATACAGTAGATTGAGTTTGATCAGCTGTGTTCAGAGGTGAATTTGTATCAGCCAGATAACCCTGTTAGGTTTTTGGGTGGCAACAACAGGGGAGCTAGCAGCCATCCCCTGTTAGACTCTGAGGGTTCACAGTGAGGAAAGTAGTTGGAGTGTGATGCTTTGAACCCTTGCCTCCTACCAGAAAGCAGTTTTGTGTGTAATCTCAGCATTTTCCATGGAATTGAGCCAGGTGACTGTGTTGCAGCAGAAGTAAAAGACTCATAGCCAGAGCACAGAGAGGGATAAGATTTGGAGGCTATGGTTTACTTGCTTGTTTCCCTGTGTTTGTCTGCATTAGTACAGGAACACTTTGAAGCTGTTGGTTTGTTTGGTTTTTTTTTATCCCCTGAATTCTCTTAGAACAGATACATTTGGATTGGTGAGGTCAGTGGAGATGTGGATTTCTTTTTATATATGCTTAGTAGCCTGTCTTTATAAAAGCAGTGCTCTGAGTTTTTGGGGAGGTTCTGCCTCAATGTTTTGTTTAAATAATAATTCCTAACAAATCAGATTGACTCTCTGCTAATATTAGATGTGGCAGGATATCCTCTCAGACAGGCTAATGAAGTAAGAGCTGTGTGTATTTTCCTCATTTCCTACAGACACTATTACAGACCTAAGGTACTAATGGAGTTTTAATGATACAATATCCTAGAACTCATAAGGCTTTTTTATATGTGTATATATATACATTTAAACACTAGTTTTCTGAGTCTGACTTGGCTCAGTGTTCTGCTTTTTCTCTAGAAATGGTTGGCAAACTGTAGCCGTTTCAAACTTCTATCCAAGTGGAAAGTGAATAGATGGGAGAAAATCTCTCTGATGCTATGATGGCCTAATCCAGAGGAGAGGTTGCTGCTTTGTGATTTTGGAACTGCTTTTAAGCTCTAAACGTCATGACATTTGTGAACATTCCATTGACTGCTCTAACTAACATTGTTGCAACAAGATCACTTCTTCAATGCTTCTCAGTTTTCTCCATGTACCATTTCCCTAGTACTATGTGGGAATGCTTTCTCTGTCTTGTTCAGCTTCCTGTCTTTGTTTTGACGTGCACTTGTATTTATGTTCTTCTCTCTCTTACAGCTGTTTCACTCCTATCCTCCAGCTGTATCAGGTATTCCTCCCATGATTCCTCCAACTGGCCCCTTTGGCTCGCTACAAGGAGCTTTTCAACCCAAGGTAAGAAATACAACAGTACACTGGTGTGGTGAGCCAGGTTAGGTTAAGGTTTAGCATGTGCTTTAGAATCATAGAATTGTTAGGGTTGGAAGGGTCATCTAGTTCCAACCCCCTGCCACAGGCAGGGACACCTCACACTAGAGCAGGTTGCTTAGAGCCATCCAGCCTGGCCGTAAAAACCTCCAGGAATGAGGCTTCTACCACCTCCCTGGGCAACCTGTTCCAGTGTCTCACCACCCTCATGGGGAAGAACTTCTCCCTAACATCCTATCTGAATCTACCCATGTGTCTATTTTTTTCCCATTCCCCCTAGTCCTATCATTACCTGACACCATAAAAAGTCCCTCACCAGCTTTCTTATAGGCCCCTTTATGGTACTTAAGGTTCTGGACCACTTGAGATCTGAGATACAGCCTAATTCCACACAGGACAATTGGCTTTTTCCAGGTCTTGGGATTATTTAGTCTGGAGGCTGAGGGGAGATCTTGCTTCTTTCTACAACTCCCTGAAAGGAAGTTGTAGCAAGGTGGGTGTTGGTCTCTTCTCCCTAGCAACAATTGATAGGGTGAGAGGAAATGCCCTCAAGTTGCACCAGGGGAAGTTTAGGTTGGGCATTAGAAGAAACTCTTTCCCTGAAAGTGTTCTCAACCACTGGAACAGGTTGCTCAGGGAGGTGCTTGAATCCCCTATCCCTAGAAGTATTTTAAAAGACAGAGATGTGATGCTGAGGGACATGGTTTAGCACCAAATGTGGAGTTAGAGAATGGTTGGACCTGATGATCTTAAAGGTCTTTTCTAAGCCATATCATTCTGTGATTCTGTGAGAAATAAATTCTTCCTTATTAGCTTCCGATATGTCTACATGCATTTAAAAATCACATACATATATAATGGCACAGTTAACTTTAGAAGCAATGTGCTCAGTGCTCAGTACACATTAATGTAAGGTCATGTCATAATCAAGTTGTGAAGAACTCATGATCATTATTGTTTACTCATTTCCATAATTATCTCACAGCTCCACCACGGTGCAATACGCAGATTTAGTTCTCTCTCATTTGTGATGGCTCAGACAGATAAATGTGATGAGTTTGGGGTTTTTCTTTTGTTTTCATGAAGTCACTCTTGATTTGTAAGTGGGAGGAAATTGTATTCTGTAGTCTGCAGTCTTTGCAACTAAAGAGTGAAATCAGGACTGAAATGTCTGCAGAGAAGACACCTCCTCTCTTAAATTGGCCCATCCACTGTAATGACTGAATATGTAAATTGCAGTTCATTAGTGGAATTCTTCATATGTATGGTAATCAGGCTGTTAACAACTGGGTTACTTAATTGTTAGTTACACTGTAGCTGATTTCTTTTTTCCTTCATTTTAACATAGGAAGAAGCTCTGCCTGAATGTAGTATTTTTATTTATTTTTTTCACAAAGCTTCATTTTGTTACATTAGCTGAACATTGACATTCAAATCATAGGAAACTCTTTACATATATTTTTTTTTTTCCCCTGATGTCTGTGTGGTAGCAGTTTGCTGAGGATGAAGTTCAGATCCTTGTGCTGTGACTGAAGAGATTAGCCGTGTTCTGTGTGCTGGCAGCCACGTTAGCAGCTTCAGCCAGTCCAGGGCATGACTGATAAGCAGCAGGGCACGAACTTGCTCCTCCAAACACTACTTTAGATGTGATATCAGAAGTATGTTGCTAATCATCATTGTGATAGTGAAAAGATTTTCCAGTGTAAACAGTCACTGTTCCCTCATGTTTCAGATAGATGGGAAGTTGGTGAGCAATGAAAGTTTGCAGACTGAGATTGCAGTGCATCTATTCCTCAATGCATTATAAGGGTTATCTTTTCCTCCTTAAAAAGTTTGCCTTCATTGCTTGGACAGTGTTTATAGTAAAGGAGTATGGTTTTTCTCTTTCAGTTGCTTTTATGCATTGTGTTGCTCACTCATTAATGCTGTCTTTCTTTGTGGTATTTCTAGACTTCCAACCCTATTGATGTTGCAGCCAGACCTGGAACCGTCCCACATACCCTTCTACAGAAGGATCCACGGGTCTGTAGAAAATGTTTATTTTTCTCAAGTCAAGCTGAAAACCTTGGGTGCTAGGGCTACCATCTTCCCCACATCCAGATTAACATCCTAAAACTAGAGCTTTGTCTGTACTGCTTAAGTCAATGAGAATGAGATCAGTTGTATAAGAAAAAAGTTAAATCCTGATCCTTAGTTCTGCTCATCACTAGCAAAGGCAAAGAATTAAAATGCAGTGGAAGAGCTCTTTCCTTGCTGCCAGCAGGCATCCCTGCAAGGCCAGGGGTAAAGGCATAAAAGTCCAATTCAACGTAGACATGTAAAAACCTCTTCAAGATTTACATTTATACTCTGTAATTGTTTTTAATGTGGGTAATGACAGTTATTCCCTTGGTTGCTGTCTCATTGATTGCACCAGTGAAATACGGATGCACTTTATCGATCACTTGGCGCCTCTGGTTTTTTGAGTCCTGGCCTCTGTGAACAGCAGTTATTGGCTCAGCACTTTGTCTCTTAGTTTTTTTTCTGTTCTTTGTGAATGCCCTTGGGTTGTTTGTATGTTTGAATTAATACACAGTCACATTTATAGCAGAGCTCTCTGACAAAAGCAATGGGGAGCTCCCCTCAAAAGTCCACGCTGCGGTGTGGCTGAACCTTTAAGTACAGCGAAGCTGTTTTCTTTGGGTTATGCCAAGCTGCAGTACTTCAGTTCTCTCTGAATTGGTGCTCCAGTTGAGCTTTATACCAAAAGGAACCACGTTTTTTGAGTTTTATTTATCCAATTGAAAAGGTAACTAGAGGCTCCCATCATTATGTCGTTGAGCTTTGTGTTCTCTTTCATCTTGCAGTGTAGTTTCGATTATTTCGAGATGATGGATTGTGCCATCACTGTGTCTGCAAAGTGCCTCTTACACCTATAAATCTCCTTTAGCACTGCTTTTCAAAGCAGAAAATCCAACACAAATGAGAAATACTCAATGCATTGGATTTATTTTCCAATGTTAATTGATGAAACTGAGCGGAAAAAAAGGAGTATAAGGAAATAGTCTATTCCCCCACACACCAAAAAAAAAGCAGGCTACATAAAAAAAGAATAATGAGAAAATTGGGGGTTCATACAGCCCCTGCTGCAGTGTGGAAAACATTTAAGTCAAAGTCAGATTGTGACAGAGAGCAAAACAGGCTGTGATGGCTATTTGAATGTGCAAGTCAAGGACCTAATGGCACAGCTGTGGTGCAGAGTCACTGGCTTCCAGGGGCACACCTTGCCAGCCTGTTCCAACCTAATTCATGGGATCAAGCCTGTGAAAAAAAGGTCCCTGTCTGCTATCCAATCTCCTGTGAGCCAAGCAGCTTTGAAAGATGAGAACAGAAGTTTGCCCAAAGGATAGATCTGTGTTTTTCTTCAAAGCAGTTAACCAGCCATTTTTGTAGCATTAAATCAACAAATTAATGCAGATGCCAGAGGACAGAGTGCTCAGTGTGAGGCTTGTTTAGTTGCTTGTCAACACTTAGGTACAACAGCCATGGGGGGAGGGAAACTTGCTCAAATATGGAGGCTAAGGACTAATTATTATCTGAAAGAGCTTCATTTGAAAGTAAAATGATAACATTTTAATTTCATCTCTTAATGAAGCAATACAAATTTGTTAATTAAAGCAATTGTTTGAGTGACAGGCATGTAACCAAGCTGTCATTTCTTCTTCACAGTTGACAGATCCGTTCAGGCCCATGTTGAGGGTAAGAAATCTTCTTGTAATACAGTTTGTCAAGCTCATCTCAGTCCCCCCTGTGTTAATGCAGCAGACTAATTGTGAGGCAGTGCAGTGTTTCACCTTGGGTACTTTACACTGTGTAGGTGAGCAGCATGGTCAGTCCTTCTTAGTAGGCACTTTGTGGTCATGCAAGGAGAATACAGAGTTTGAACACTAGAAGTTTTCTGTTCTACTCATGCAACCCCAGAGCATGAGTACTAGAGGTTAAATATTGATAATCCTTCTAGCACACTGAGCCAAACCCTGGAGGCCTACCCTGCCAGTGATCCCCTGCCACTTCACTACAGACTGAAGGATTTTGCTTTGCATTATACACTCTGTGTTTCCAGTGTTATTCAGCGTGGCACTTCCTACCCAAGTACCTCACTGTCAAGTACAGCCAGACAATCCACTTCAAACACTACATTGTTTAGAAATAAGGATCAAAAGATCCAGTCTTCCCATGATCCAAAAGGGGGTTTTCAGTGTTCAAGAAGGTCTAGGTTTCGATTGACCCAACCAAGTGAACTTCTTTAACCACTAGCACAGCCAGTTGCTGTGAGTAAGCAAAAGAAGAGTACCTCTGTGAGCTGGGGTTTGGGTTTTTTGTGTATTGATTGTAGGGTGACACACACCTGGAAGCAGAAGGCAGACCATATGCCACAGTTTGTGAAGCATGTAAATTAGCAGTAGCTTGAATAGCTTGAATTCCTGTGGTATTTTTAAATCAGCAGGAAGCAGTAGTTCTCTAGTCAACTACAGACCCCTAACCGACAAAATTAAAGAAGATAGATCCTGGATGAGTCTTTTTCAGTTAAGATGTCCTGGAAATGGTGTGCAAAATCAACAAGAAAATCTGAATAGCACTCTGGTTCTTTCCTCCCTGTCTCTTCCCCATGACTTAAAAGCATGGTGACAGGAAGGATGCCAAGAACCTTACCAAACAGAGTGAATTGACTGACTTCCATTTTTTTTTCAGTATATTTGTGAGCCAGACTTTTGGAGGTACAGACCAGCAATTACATGCAGGGAGTCAGATGCATTTTGAAAACCAGAGTGATCTTTCAAAGTGCTTTCATATTCATCTTTTGATGGAAAGGCTGGTCTTAGAATAGCTGCACATTCAAAAGTGAACTCAATGTACAGTTGTGAAGTAACCCAGCTATGCAGAGCAGCTGCTGACTGGGAGACAGTTCCACTGATTTCGGCAGCACAAGCTGCATTCTCAGTCAGTGGCATCAGAAGACTGCAAGAGAGCATAAAACCAAAGCATGAGTTTATCTGGAGAGGAGAGAGACCAGGACTGTTCCTGGATTTCCAGATAAACGTCTTAGCAAAGGGCAATTTTTTTTCGTGTCTGGTTTCCCAAGAGGGTGGAGAGGGAAGACGCTGAAGGGAGACCCTTGGCTTTCAGTTGTCTTGGCATGGGGTATCCCCTAGAGAAAATAGAGTGGGCTGAGGACTGGCAAGATAGAATATAGCATCACAAAGTTTTGAAAGTTACTGATTCATGTGATATCCTTCTGTGTTTTCCAGAAACCTGGGAAGTGGTGTGCTATGCACGTTCACATCGCCTGGCAGATATACCATCACCAACAGAAAGTCAAGGTCAGTCTTTTGGGCACAGCTGAATTTGAGATGAATTGCACAGAGCAGAGGTGTGAGAGGAAGAGTTTGCCTCTTGCTGTTAGCAGTTGTGTGGCACAGCTAATGTGCATGTGTGCACACACACATCTATCTGTAGCATTACGGTATAACATTCTGTTTCATAGTGATGGCACAGCACATCTGAAAACCTAAAGGCAGAGTTTCAGGAATGTCTGTGATGCCTTGGAGTAAGGGCACCAGGTCTGAGGTGATTGCAACCAGTTTGTAGGTAGGAGGAGCTAAATGGGTGTGCCTGTGAGCTTTTATTTAAGGCTGAAGACCCCAACATATGAAGATCCTTTTTTTTTTAAGTCTGGAGAAGCTTGCACATGTATCCCGTTCCTCTTGTGAATGTTCTTGGACAGAAGAGAGCACAGGAAGCTTTCTCCTATCCCTAAGATGCTTTATCCAATGTGGCTGCTCAGGCTCCCATCACTCTTTTTTTCACAACCCCTCTCATGGCTGGAGTTAGCATCTGTAGGTGTCTGGGCTGGTGAGGCAGACACAGCCTCTCAGATGAAGTCATGCTGTCCAGACACTGTCTCACTGCACCAAAGGTAAAGGGGTGGGAATCTTTCCTTTGTTGTACATGCTTTAAGACTTCAAGGGTAAAGGCCATGGCCTGAAACATGTCAGAGAAAAATCCTTTACTCGTTTAATAGGTTATTTCTGTTCTTACTTTAGCTAATGCTTTTCATAGCTGTTGGGATCTGTGAAGAAGGTTTCTTTCCCTTTACATTATTTTCATTGTTCTTGTCACTGAAAATTTCTGTGCTGCTCTTGAGGTTTTTCAGCAAGTCAGGAAGGGCTGGTGTTCTTTTCTGCTCATACTTGTACTTCAGGAGTCAAGAGCTCATGTTAGAAAGGGAAGTTAACAAGAAGTCCACAGCACTTTGCTGTCTATGAATGCAGCTGAATTGTGGAAGGTAGTGCTAGAAGGATATGAAGATGTTGAACAGCTACTAAAACTGCAGCTAATAGAGTTTAAAAATAACCCTTTTAAACAAGGTTGACAGGTTAATTTGCTGCAGTAGACATATCTCTCTTCTCTGCTTCCTTATGTTTCCCCTGCTAGTGGTCTTCATTCATCTTCCCATTATCAAAAAGACAAGATTATAGACCTAGAGAGTTAGATGGCCTTTTTTTTTTATTATTTTATTGAAAAGGTATTTTCTTGAAATGAAATTATTATTCCCATGCTATCTATGTCCTTTGAATCTTCCTTGATTCAATATTCAGAGAGGGGTCATAGTAGTGTATTTATAACTCACAGCAAATGCCATTTTCCTGCAGACATTTCTTTCACCTACTGCTTCTCTACATTGCATGTTAAAAAAAAGGAGGAATAAAGGCCATAAGTATAGGAAAGGATGTTCCTTGGCTTTTGGAAGCTGTGCATGATGATAATTTTGAGAATAATTGGGAAATGCATTTCACTATCTCATGTCAGTCAAAAGATTAGGTACGGTCTACAGTCAGCAGGGAGAGTTGGTTTCTGTCCCCGTGGACTGTCACTCCCCACATGGGAACAGTGTCTTCCCTGCTTCATGTAACTACCAGGGGTGAAATCTCTGACTGAAGCCTCAGTCAGAAGGATTTTTCCTTTAAGCCCAAGTTTGTGAAGGTGCCTTTTTGTTCTGTACAAGCTGAAGATGCTGCCTGGCCACAGAGCAGGGAATAGAATATATCTACTCAAGAGTTTGCAGGTACCACCAGACTGCTTGCAAGGTAGGGAAGAATTGGTAACTATCTTGCCTGCTAGTAATTGCTTGCAGAGGGCAAGAGCAGACACTGAAGCAGCAGGCAAGATAGGACCCCTTAAAACACAACCTTCCTGACCCTGGGAAAAATTGCATGCAGCTGTGGATGCTGTTTGCTTGCCTGTACCTCTGCACCAAGCCACAGTTCAGACCTCTGTAACCTGTCTGCACACCTAGGGAATTCCTCAGCCAAAGCCAGGACACATACCAGCTCTGGGCACAAAGCAATTTTACACTCCTTAGACTGACCAGTGTTGCTGGCCCAGATTCAAGAGAGAATTTATGCTCCATAATTGGCCTTCTGTCTTTCAGGAGAGGCCTTGTGGCCCTATCTAACATGCCATGAAATTAGTGCAGACATTTACACTGCTTTAGTGGGCCCCGAGTTAAGGTGTTAGACATTTGCTGGCCTTCAAATACATTCATAAGGATTATCAAGAGAGATATTCTCCTGAACAGCATCTGGGGATAAAATTAATCTCTTCCATTTTCTTGGGTACTATTTTAAGGTAAACCAACACATTCAAACCTCTGTTAACACGTCTGAGTTAGTCCTGTTGCTCTTCAGTCAGGGGACTTTTTTTTTTCATCATTTAGAGCAGCACCATTCATATAGCTGCAATTAAAAGTTTCACCCAGCTTCTGCCATTCTGAGCAATGCCTGTCAGAAGTTTGTAACTTGGTTGTTAAAAAGAAGAAGGAAAAAAAGAGTTCATGACATATAAAGCTGGCACAAAAGCTTCAGCTAAGGCATCTGTATTTTCTGAAGTATTTTTAATTATTAAAGCACTACAGTGTTGCTTTCTTGGAAGACATGACCTTAACGTTTTAACCTTTTCCATCTCAATATCCTCTCAGACTGTTACTTCAAAACATTATAGAATCATAGATTTGTAAAAGTTAGAAAAGACCTCTAAGATGTAAGATTCTATAGAGTAAGGGTGGTGAGACACTACAACAGGCTGCCCAGGGAGGTTGTGGATGCCTCCTTCCTTGGAGGTCACAGAATCACCAAGGTTGGAAGAGACCTCAAGGATCATCAAGTCCAACCCATCACCACAGACCTCGTAACTAAATCATGGCACCAAGTGCCACATCCAATCCCCTCTTGAACACCTCCAGGGATGGGGACACCACCACCTCCCTGGGCAGCACATCCCAATGGCTAACAACTCTCTCTGGGAAGAACTTTCTCTACACCTCCAGCCTAAACTTCCCCTGGTGCAGCTTGAGACTGTGTCCTCTCATTCTGATGCTGGGTGCCTGGGAGAAGAGACCAACCCCGACCTGGCTACAACCACCCTTCAGGTAGTTGTAGACAGCAATAAGGTCTCACCTGAGCCTCCTCTTCTCCAGGCTAAACAATCCCAGCTCCCTCAGCCTCTCCTCATAGGGCTGTGCTCCCCAGCCTTGTTGCCCTTCTCTGGACACCTTCAAGAGTCTCAATGTCCTTCTTAAATTGAGGGGCCCAGAACTGGACACAGTACTCAAGGTGTGGCCTAACCAGTGCTGAATACAGGGGATTCAAGGTGTTCAAGGCCAGGTTGGATGAGGCCTTGAGCAATCTGCTCTAGTGGAAGGTGTCGCTGCCTATGGCAGGGGGGTTGAAACTAGATGATTTTTAAGGTCCCTTCTAACCCAAATCATTCTATGAATCTGTGAACCATAATAGTCCAACCTTCTACCCAACACTTCCATGACCACTAGAAGAAGTGGTGTTTTAACACTAGATAAAGCCTTTATTTTACCCCTCCTCTTTTTTTTTAATTCTCATAGCTACACAGACATGTTACTGGCACTTGAAAAGCAGCTACTAGGCATGCACATTAACTTGGTCATAACTTTTTAATATGCATATTTATATCACTGTAATAGTCTGTACTCAGAGCTGGCACAGTATTAAATACTGATTTATAAAGTGTGACATGCTCCAGAATTACTGTTAAGGTCTGATTCAGTGTTACACATTTGTAAATCCTTTCAGCTGACCTGCACAATTAATCAGCAGTCTGTGTTTAGGGAGTTCTGGCAGCACAGGTAATTGGGAATTTGGTTTTCCTTTCCATTCTATAAAACTACTGAAGTAGAGACTGCTACAATGAGTACATGGCATGAAGGAGAGCCTACACCTTCATCCACTGATCATTTACAATTCAGCTACTTCAGCAGATTCATAGAATTGTTGGTTTAGGCTGGAAGCAACCTCAAGGATCACGCGGTTCCAAGCCCCCTGCCAGGGGCTAGGGACACCTTCCACTAGACCAGGTTGCTCAAGACCCTGTCAGACATGGCCTTGAATACCTCTAGAGAGGGGGTATCCCCATCCTCCCGGTTCCAGTGTTTCCACCATCCTTACTGTAAAGAATTTCTTCCTAATCTCCAGTCTAAATCTCTCCTCTTCCAGCTCAAAACCATTCCCTCTCATCCTGTCACTACAATTCCCTTTCCAGCTTTCTTTCAGGCCCCCTTCAGGTACTGGAAGGCTGCCCTAAGGTCTCCCTGGAGCCTTCACTTCTCCAGGCTGACAGCCCCACTAGAAGAAAGCAAGCCTGCTGGCTCTCATACTTTATAAATGAAGACAGCAACTCTGAGTGCTTTGAATGGGGAATGCAAGCAGTCCAAATGGGACTTCAGTTTGTTAGACTCAAATACTTTAATTGGCTTTATTTTAGCCCCTGACTTGCTCAGTTGCAGTCAGAGTGGCACTGAAAGACATACTGCATCAAGGGTCTCTTGATTGTAGCTTCACATTTAAAATGAATGGTTATGGTCTCCACTGGCTGTTCTCTGCTGTAACTGGCTGGCTGGCAAGGGATTCCTGCTTGATACACTGGATGCTTTCACCCAGTTTTTAACATGCCTGCCCACCTGGGATCAGGTCTAAATGAACATTGCTCTTCAGCTTTGCTATTATTATTTTAAGGCAGACCTTTTCTATCAGCTAAGCAAGTGTCTAAGGCCTCTTCAAAGATTTTTGTGTTTGTTCTTTAAGTCAGGTCTGTGCTGAAATGCTTTGCTCCAGAGGGATGGATTCGAGCAGATGTGAAAACACTGTTGGAATTTGCAGGAAATGTGTCCTGGGAGCCTGAGATTTTCTCTCTCTGCCTTAGATAACTCTTCCAGGAAAACAGCTGTGCACCTATGCTTGAGGTCCCAAAACCTAATATTCCTGTTAAAATGTCAGTTAGTACAAACAAACTGCTATACTCATATCATTCTGAAAGGGCCTTTAACTGCTATCTTTTAGGAGAGTCTCTTCCAAATCCTGTTTTTGCATTTCAGAAACAGATGCAATCTGATCCACACAAGCTGGACTTTGGCCTGAAACCTGAATTTCTGAGCAGGCCACCAGGCCCCAGCCTTTTTGGAGCCATCCACCACCCCCATGACCTGGCCCGGCCCTCGACTCTCTTCTCCACAGCCAGTGAGTACTGAGAAGTGAAATCTCCTTGTGGTATGCTTGTTCAAATGCTAATCCTTGCCATGTTAAAAGGAAAATTTCCCATGTGCTTTGGCTTATGAACTCTCTGCAAGACATGCCAGGGGCTACCAGGCTATTTCATAAGTACTTTAGAGTTCTGTATGCTTTCAAAAGTATGAAATGCCCTGCAGTAGTAAGTGGAGGAGTATTTCTTCACACAGTGATGTTGGATTCATTGTGGAGATGACAGGTTGGAAATCAGCTGTATTTTATGTGTTCTTCTGTTGTTTTTTTCTGTGCTGAAATATTCCCACCCTGTCCTTCATACTCTTAACTGGCAATTTCTGTTTAGCAAAGCAAGCTGCTATTTGCATACTGTCCTAACCTGAGAGCCCCCACCCAGCGTTCAGCAACCTCTGCTCACGTGAGCTGCCATTTAACAACTGAGAGTCAAACCCAGAGCACAGAGAGTCTTGCTCTAAACCCTTTCTAGGAATTCACCCCTTTTGCTTTGTTTTGGCAGGTGGGGGTCATCCAGCTGGCACCCCTTTCGGCCCACCACCTCACCACAGCAACTTCCTCAACCCAGCTGCTCACTTAGGTACGTTGTCTCTGCCACTAATGGTGAATACAGTTCAGAAGCAACACACTCTGACCATTGAGACCATTAAAGGTTTCCTTTATGGAGTATCTTTGAGTATGCTACCTACCTGACCTCTACAAATTGCACATTTCAACCATTTAATTTTACCTATTATCTAAGTAGCAGTTCTGAATGCACAGGATAACGTTGCTGGCATAATGTTTTGAAAGCAGGCTGGATGTTAGAGGAGCAGAGGGTTAGGTTTCTTTGTAGTCTTGTGTATAACCAGTCTAATGAAACATCTCAAGTTTAAGGCTTCAATTCATAGAGGTTTTTCCTCTTCCTAACTCCTACTGTTTTCCCATTTGAGTGGGAAAGATCTTTAACACCTTATGATCTGGCCTCAGGTGTGCCTTAGTGAAAATTAGTGAGTATGCATTAAAAAACAGAGCCACCCAAGTTACCAAATGTTGTTATTTCCCATCTAAACTTATTGATGTTCTAGTAAGGTGGTTGTTCTGATGCCTGCAGAAGCATCTGAGGTCAAAACTTCAAACTGGGGTTTTATTTGGCATAGGGAAGGATTTGGGAGGGTCACCAAATTGATGCAGGTGACTGACAGTGTAGGTTTGTCGTTCTGCGTTTAGCTGGCTATAGAACATGCTTGGTCTGTACTTCTTTTGCTTTGTGCTGGTATTTATCAGGAGCAGCTTCATCAAAATTGTTTAGACTTCTCCAAAACAGAGGAAAGTATTTGTTTCATGTGACTTAACCTATACTCTATATGCATTAACTGCTATAAAAACTTAGTCCAGTATCTTTCAGCCCACGTTTTCATATAGCATTAGCAATACCTATCCAGAGGATTACACAGTGCTCAGGTCAGCATACCATGTCACTATAATAGGACATTTTATTTACATCCTAGCTAAGGTTTAGGAGGCATGGCCTGAAGGCTGTAGGAGCAGAGGTGCCTGAGTTAATAACAGTCTTGCTAGCCAGGGACAATTCCTGAGAAAAACCATGCAATTGAATAGGAAGAAAATTAAAGAAAATGAAAATGGAGGTGTTTGCAGGTTTTAAATGAAGTAACTACTTATGATGAAGTGGAGGCCTCAGGACCATGTATATTTTAACATCTTGTTTTGCTTTGAAGAGGAAGTTTCTCTAGTAAGACAACTGTCACTGAAAACGAGTGGGGGGGTTTATGTCTCACAGTCACTGCTGTGTTGTGGGAGGATGGCATTCAACTCCCAATGGACATAGCCTGAGCTCTCAGGCAAGCTTAATGCAGTTGGGCACCACTCTAATGCTTCACCGTGGCTCCCAAGCTGCCAGCCAGCTTCAGCTGTTTCTGTTGGTTTGCAGAGCCTTTCAATCGACCGGCTTCCTTCAGCGGGCTCACCGCGGTGGGCAGCAATGCCTTCGGGGGACTCGGCAACCCGACAGTTAGTGAGTAACCTCTTTGCTTATCAGTTCTTCTTTGCTGTGCAAGGCAGGACATTGAGTGGTGGTGACTATTTGCTGTCTTTTTGTACCAGTTGTGTAGACCACTAAGAGATGGGAATTTGAAAAGCTACCTATTGCATCTAAACTAACAGCATCTTTTAGTCATCCGTAAATGATTTGCTAATACATCAGCAAATGGTTTTCTAAGAGCCTGGGTTGAACACAGTGCTAAATGTCACCATTGCATCATTCAGTAATTTGAAAAAAAAAAAATTAAAAGAACCTGTGAGTCTAAGGAGTTTGTGAAATTTGGGTTTGTTGCATGTTCAAACCTCGTTGGTGTGTGCAGCATCCCTAGCTGTGGATGGGACCATATTTTTTTTCTTTTCCTTTCTCACCAGTAAGCCAGGACATGTACCTGGCAAAAATCACTAACCTGCATTTATTTGTCCAGGATCATCAACATTGCTCTAGATTTGGCCAGTCACAAACGATCATCCTTAGAAAAATCACTCTCTTTCTCCATGCTTCAGATCTGGCATGATTCTGGTCACATATCCTTGTGCTTTGGTTCAGGATCAAATGCAACAAGTTCCATTATTTGTAGTCTGAAATAATGGTCATTTCCTGACGGCTCCAAAATATTTGGAATAAGGATCATTGCCACTTCTATCTTACTTCATCCCCTGTCAATTTTATCCACAGCATTTCCCTTTCCAATTAAAACAGCTGTCAGATGCCTGCCCATTTTTTAGGAATGAGACCCTCTAATGAATCTCTGTTAATTTCCTTTCCTTTTCCAGCTCCCAATAATATGTATTCATTTTAACTCTGAGTGCTGTAAAAGTTTTTTTGGTAAGTACCTTCACTAGAGCATACCTTTTTCTTAAACCTTTTTGTTTTCCACTTCACCATTTCAGCACCCAACTCAATGTTCGGCCACAAGGATGGCCCCAGTATGCAGAGCTTTAGCAACCCTCACGAGCCCTGGAACCGACTGCACCGAACTCCTCCTTCGTTCCCGACCCCTCCGCCCTGGCTGAAGCCAGGAGAGCTGGAGCGCAGTTCATCTGCTGCAGCTCATGACAGAGATAGAGATGTAGATAAACGAGACTCATCTGTTAGTAAAGATGACAAAGAAAGGTACGAAAGAACACTTCCAAGAATTGTCTAGTTCAAAGCTTGGGGCTCTGTTCCGCTTTTAACCCTTCCCAGCCTGGCACATTGTTAAACCAGAGCTTCAGCAGAGGGGCGCCTGGAGAGCTGACGCCATGGCTGCCTACCACGGGGCACCATGGAGGATGCAGGTTTCTAACTCAGGTGTGCCCTCCTGCATCTGTTTCTCTTCTCACTTGCACTGCACTTCACCAGGAGGGGCTTTGCTGGAGGCAGAGGTCAGGCAGTGTCAAGTGAGAACAGAATCAGACCCACATGCCGACTTGTGGGTCACATTGTCACAGGTCTTTTGCAGACTTATGTATAGATAGGTGCCTGACAGGATGGGGAAAAAAAGATTATCAAGTCCATCAGACATGTATCTGCACCTTCCATTACCTAAATGACTTCATAAATCAGACCCTGTCTATAAACCAAATAACACAACCTCCCTCTTCAGAAATGGCCTAACCAGAGGGACCAGTGAAACAGCTGTAAAATTACATCACTCTGAAGTGTATCAGGTCTGTCATGTTCCAATACCACAGTAAGTTTCAGTGCATGCAGTTCATTAAATAAACCTTAATTTACCCCCTCCCCCCCCAAAAAAGCCACACACACATGCACTGCTGTTACACACCTTCAGGCACAGGTGTACATGGACTTGCACACTAACATGTCCAGGCTGGGAAGGGTTAATGGAAAATACAACCTGGTCATATATTTTTTTGTCAGGACTGTTCCCATTATACAGTTAACTCAATAACAATTCCTTTAACATTGAAGAACCAAATTAGGAGAATTTGCCATTCAGCAAGTGTCATGCCTTCCTTGAAAAAATGTAGAGAGGCTGATTTCAGCTGGTTTTTTCAGTGGTGGCTTAATGGCTTTCCTGTTAAGTTTGCACATTACTTTACTACATAATGGCTATTTGTCTAATTCTTTAGCATAAAAGAATCTTTAGGAGATGTGCTTTTCTGACTTCTCTGTCACTAACCCAAACACAGGCATTAGTAGCCTTTTCTAAGAGAAGTTATGCTAACACATTAGATATTCAAAAAAGTAATAAATACATTTAAGAGCTTTTCTGTGGTGGTGTAAAATGTGAAGAGCAAGTCAAACTACAGATCTTTTCACCTACATTTTCCATTTGGAATATTTCTGTTTGGTAGCATAGCTTCATTATTTTCATGTCTGGTGTTAATGCTTCAAAAGAAATTGCTGCTACAAATTGGGGATTCTGTCCTGCAAAATGCTTAAGCATGTGAGTAACTTTACTGGCTCGAATGGCAAAGCATTTTAGTTCCTAATGACATGGGGAGTCTTTAGAATTCTGTGATTATTTCAGTTGCTGTTGTGTTGTTTTCTTATGAAGTGTTCCTGCTGAAGAAAATCCCTTTCCAAAATGCATTCCTTGCTGCTTTGACATTGCCTGAACTCCATATCATAGCTCAGAACATATTTATTTTCAAGAATTTTGAGAGCTTAAAAGTAAGCATCATTCATACCTCATTCTTCTGCACAATTATGGCTTCCAGTTTAGTACAACGATGTTTTCACCAATCTAGTGTTGCTGTGCATCCATCTGTGTGGTTTTGAAGAGTTCTACTTTGCAGCATGCTCACACTGTTGCCTGTATGAGAAGATGCTGAGAATCCCTTCCTGGAGGTGTGCTCCCTATGTAGATAATGTCTGGAGTAGTTTGTGAGCCTCTCATTCCTATTCTTTGTCTTCAGTGGCACCCAGCAGGGTGAGGATGTAACCCTGCTTTCTAGTTGAGGTCCCAGTCTCTGTTACCTCCTTTAAGCTAATTTGCCCAAACAGGATTAACTGGGAATCACACCTGGAGGTATGATTTAATCTCAAAATCATTCCAGAATCAAGGGTCTAGCTTTATCAGCCAACTTGCCAAAAGCATTCATCTAGATTTCTTCTGTTAGCAATGGAAAGGTACATTAAAGACACCTCGTAGCTTGGCTCTTCCCCATCTAAGATTGGTGTTAGAGTGGGGTGCAGTGAATCCTTCGTTGCTCTTCTTAGATAAGCTGCCTGGCCAGTGTACCACACCCCCTCCCAGCTAGACAACAGGAAACTACAATCCATGAACCTTTCCTCGGTGCAGAGCTAGCTGGGGAGTAGCACTGCAGTGTCCCGATACATTCCCTGCTTTCTCCTGGGGGATGGTTTTCTTTGTTTTGAGGGTTTTCTTATTCCAGACCAGCATTAGGGGGAAGAAAGGCAGCAAAAATAGCTGTTGTGAAAACTAGGGTTTGTTCCTCTCTGTGGTATTTTGTTAAAAAGATGTCACTGAGCGATTCCATTCTAATAATGACATTTAAGTGGGTGTAATCCTAGAGCATTAAGAAACCCACCAGCCCAACATAAGTGAGGCAAAGTACATGAGATGAGATACTCCGTATCTTTCAGTGCAGCATACAGCCTCAAAACAGCTTACTTAGTAGTGAGTTGATTTGAGAACATGATTTTACTTTTCTTTGTGGAGACAGAGGCTTAGAGCTGTTCCCAGATTATTCACCACAGGAGCCCTTAGCAAATCTGACAATAAGAAGTTACTCCCTCTCTGACCACTGAACTACATGGAGTTCACTCAAGTGAGCTGTGTAATCAATAGCCTCTTGAATTAATGCCACCAGTGTAATTGAATAGGATGCAGTTGGCAAAGGAATATGTTATTTGGGTTGCAGTATTTCTCTTCGGTTGTGGAAGATCCTTGTTATCTTCTCTGAATGTTATGCATAAAGTACATCAGTTACATAGAAAATTGATTGAATATCAGCAAAAGGGCTCAATGAGCTCTCCTAATGAAATAAAACAATTGAGGCTGCCTCTGAACTAGCTCCCTGGACAAAATAAATAAAATACCAGGTATTGCAGAGTCCACAAGCCAGTGTTTGCCCAGGAAAGTAAAAGATTTGAGTCTTCATGTTGAGAAACTTTCATTGGAGTGCTCTGCCCTGTTCTCACTTGTGTCCAAATCTGGAAGCTGTTAAATGTCTGAATTTTAGTGAAAAACAAGAGGAGGAAAATTAGAACCAGGACACAATTCTCAGATTGTTCAGAGCACAGTCAGTCAAAGCAGAACCTGATACCAAGGAGTCAGTTGGTAGTCAGTGCAGACAAGGCAGTTCCCATCTGGAATGCACCACATTACAGATGTTTTCTAGCAGTTACATTCTGGACTCTTGGAGGTCTCTCAGACGCAGCCTGTAAAATGATAGTTTCAACAACTCGGTCTAGACACAGCAAAAGGTGTATCTGGTGAGATTATAATGAGAGTTGTCTTTGGAAAAACACTTTCTCTGCAGTTTCACCATGCAAAAGTATCTACAGGTAGATTTCTTAATGCAGTCTAGCTCAGCAGAAAAAGCAGGTAGCAGAAATTGTAGAGGTGAAGGAGCAGAATTTTCATGGCTCGTGTCCAGCAGCACTGGATGTCTGGAGCTGTCTTTGTGGAGAGACTCTGTCTCAAGAGACCAGGTGAAAATAGTGAGCAGTTAAAATCACTGGAACTGAGGAATCAGATTTGCTTTATGAAATTGATTCACTTTAACTAGGAAGGCATTTTTGACTCAGTGTTCCCCATAACAACTCCTGCTCTCCAGCATTGCTGCCAGAAAATCATTGGTATGGAATCCATTTGTATATTTAGATTTTTGTCCACTGCAAGGTGGTAACTCTCTGATGTTTCATGCAAGATAAATAGGTTTGAAAGATAGAATGAATTCACAGTACTTTGAGATCTCCTAGCATTGTCAGGGGGAAGCATTGGTCCCATCCTTACTCTGCTTGCTCTGCCCTGGAAATGGGAAAGGGTTGGTCATCTGAAGAGCAACTGGGAGGAGATGTTTGCAAAGATACTTGAGTAATGGGCATCTAGGGTAGACTGATCTCTGCTGAGGAAGTCAGCACATAATCTAGGCATGATGGCCACCTCTGTGAAAACACAGGGAGGTCATTGAACACACAGAGAAGTCTCCACCTGTTCAACGAGGTGGATTGTCAGTGTCACTGCTGCTCTCTTGAGAGGCTTTGTTTTCAGTTGTAAGAAGTAAATTGAATTGGAGAAGTAAATTAAAAAGGTAGAAGACTGAAGAGAATAGCGATGAGACAAGGAATTAGTAATGTACATAGGCCTAGAAATGTTTATGAAGTCCTGTTGAACGAAATGCTATTTTCCCAGATGTGTTCTGAATAGAAACAGCAGGTACAATATTACCAACCATGTAGTTTAAATTACCTCACCTTTTTTTGGTATGTGTTTATTTTTATCTCTCTTATTTGCAAACAATTAAGGCCATTGCCTTAGAAATGCACACACTAGAACTAGAGTCCCTTGGGAGCCTTCTGTGGACTTCAGTGTTTGAAATCTCGATCACATCATTCACAAAGCAGCTCTGGGGTTTTCCTTCTTGTAGGCCAAGCTAACAGAGTAGGCCTAGTTTTAGTGATGGGATGTGCTTGTGGTGTTTTAGGTGTGCAAAAGGAACAGTGCATTTAATGGTGCATGTTAAGCAGCTTTCTGCAAAGCAAGAAGTATGAAGTCAGACATCCTGGATGCTTTGTTTTCTTTGCAGTTTCTCATGCCTTTGTTTTTACGCTTCATTCTTTCAGGGAGAGCATTGAGAAAAGACACTCCAGCCATCCTTCGCCAGCACCTATTCATCCAGTAAACTCCCTCGGCCATAACCGCAGCTCAAATGAGCAGATCAGGAGCCATCTGAATCCCGAGGGTCGAGAGAAAGAGAAACCCAAAGAACGAGAGAGGGATCACTCCGAATCTCGGAAGGAAATTAACGTTGAAGAGCACAAGGTGAAGGACAACTATATTTCGGAGAAAGAAGGCCTGAGCCATGAAAGCCGAGTGGTGGAAGAATCTAAGCAAATGCCCAGGGTTCCTTCACCCTATGCTAGGCCCCCTGTTGTGGAGAGCACCAGGCCTAACAGTACTTCAAACCGTGAGGCCGAGAGGAAGAACGAGCCGGCATACGAGAACCCCAAGAAAAGCAATGAAGTCAAAGTGAAGGAGGAGCGAAAGGAAGACCATGACGTTCAACCTGAGGGACCTCAGACTCATAGGTCATCTGATCAGCCACCACCTATATCTACATCTAACGTCCACCCCAGTCCTTTAGTGTCTATGCCCATGACTGTAGGTGTAACTGGTATACATCACATGAACAGCATCAGTGGCCTGGATAGGACTCGGATGATGACCCCTTTCATGGGAATTAGCCCGATTCCTGGTGGAGAACGTTTCCCCTATCCTTCTTTCCACTGGGATCCAATGAGAGATCCCTTAAGAGATCCATACAGAGAGCTAGATATTCATCGGAGAGACCCCCTGGGCAGAGACTTTTTGCTAAGAAATGACCCCCTTCATCGTCTTTCTACGCCAAGGTTATATGAAGCAGACAGGTCATTCAGGGATCGGGAACCCCACGACTACAATCACCACCACCATCACCACCACCCTCTCTCCGTCGACCCTCGACGTGAGCACGAGAGGGGCAACCACCTGGATGAGAGGGAGCGGTTGCACATGCTCCGAGAGGACTATGAACACGCACGCCTGCACTCAGTTCACCCTGCAGCCTTGGATGGGCACCTGCCTCACCCGAGCCTCATCACGCCAGGACTTCCTAGCATGCACTACCCCAGAGTCAGTCCCCCGACGGGACACCAAAACGGCATCCTCAACAAAACACCCCCCACAGCAGCTCTCAGTGCCCCTCCACCTCTTATTTCTACTCTGGGACCTCGGCCTGGGTCTCCCAGAAGGACTACTCCTCTGTCAACAGAGATGAGAGAGAGGCCTCCTTCTCACACCCTCAAGGACATTGAAGCTCGATAAGCTGAGCAAGACTAGCTAAAAACCGGAGCAAGAGGGACAGAGCGTTGTAAATGAACATAATAACCCAGAGACCTTCTTACTAGTCATTGATACAGACTGGGGATGTGAGCCCCCCTGTACCATATGTATAGACCTGAGTGCAAAGATTTTGAAATGGGTTTTTTTTGTATATTATATGTTGAAATTTTTCCAGATCTTTTAGCCAAGTCCATATGTTCCTCGTGTCTCCTGCTCTTATTTTATTTCTAGCTTAAAAAGAAATGGCAAAATACGAACTGAAGAACAAGACGTCCATCCGAACGATTTGACCAGTAACAAACCACCACCCGTGTCAACCATACAAAGCTCTTTCAGACCTGAAGTGAAGACAATTGTAGATATTTATGTAAAAAAAAAAAAGGAAAAAAAAAAGAAAAAAAAAAAAAAGGAAGGAAAAAAAAAGATTGCTTCATGGGTTAATGGTTCATATATATGCAAAAAGGGTAAGATGAAAGCTTTACTTTGTACAAATGTAAATAGATTAAAATTAAGTAACATAATACATTAATACTTCTTAAACTGTGCTATTTGCAAACTTACTATTGATCAACACAGTCTGCTTATGCTGTGTTACATATATTGTTATAGACAGCTAAACCCCTTCAACTATGCAATGAATTTTAAGGCTTTTCACAAAAGCCTTTATAACTCAAAGGAGCCTTTTTCAAACACACAACATAACTAAAGTCATATTTTCCCTGAACGAGCTCATCTATAATAGCAGCCTGTTTCTCCTCATCTATAATAATAGCAGCCTATTTCTCTCATCTATAAGAGCAGCCTGTTTCTCTTGCTTGTTTTGACGAAGCAGCAGCCCATTAGAGGTGTAGCTTTCTGTCTGAGCCCCTGCATCGAGGTGCTGATGTAGCTCATGTATTCCTTAGGACGCGTCAGGGTTAGCGATCCGCGCTCGCTGGTACTGCAGTCATGACAGATTGGTTCTTAGTCACGTTGATCTGGGTTAAAACAGAGTAATAATCAAATGCTGGATATTTCCCAGAACTCATTACTTAACATGTCAAATCTGTTCTTGAAAGAACATCTGCTTATAGCCACTCATGTCTGGTTTTACTGCCAGTGTGTCATTTTTATCCGCACACACATTTTTTCCCCCTCTCTTTTTTTTTTTCCCCTTTTGTTTTTTTTTTCTCTCTTTTTTCCTTTTATTTTTTTTTGGGTGTGTTAAGTGATTTTTAGCTACATTGAAACCAATCCTACAAGAAAGCTAATACTTTTCTACATGATGGATATTGTTTTTCACTGTGGATCAGCAGCTTGAATTCGTGAACTCCGGTGCAGATTTCATCGCCATGCAATTTGTTGTATTTCGGTTGGTAATAAAAGTCTGTGACTAGTTTAACAGGTCAGCCTTGTTGTTCCCTAATCATAGAAGACATGAAATAAGATGAAGAACATGGTCCTTTTAAAAAGAAAAAAAAAATATATATGCATCAATCTTCTTGGAATCTGTCTTTTTCGTACCACACTTTTTTATAATACGTTGAGTTTCTTGTCTAAAATATTTGGAGAGAATATGACTTTATCAGAGAGAATTCAATACCTTGTCTACTGGACTGTAAAATATATGTATGAAATAAAATTAGTTCCATTGGTCTTCTAGTGTATTAAAGTGCTATCTGAAGTTGTTATCCTGTTTTGGCAAAAAAAAAAAAAAAAGGAAAAAAAAAAGGAAAAAAAAAGGAAAAAAAGAAAAAGGAAAAAGAAAAGGAAAAAAAAGAGGAAAAAAAAAAGAAGGGAAAAAAAAGAAAAAAAAAGGAAAAAGATAAAAAAAAGAAAAAAGTTACCTACAGACAGCTGTTTCTAATGATCAGAGATCTATTTTAGTAGTCAACTGAAGGTTTAGTTGTGAGCTTCAGATTTTGTGAACTCCAGATGTTGTGCAGTGGTTTGTTTTTTTTTTTTTCTTTCTTTTTTTAAAGAACAAAAGGAAAAAATACTCCCCCCCCCCCAAAAAAAACAAAACACAAACCCACACCCCACAAAAAAAAAAAAACAAACAAAAAACCAAAACACCAAGAAAAAGAGGAAAAAAAAAAAAACCCAACCCTGAAGAAATATGTACACTGGAACCGTAGTGGTAGCTTTCAGTATTGTAAAGAGATTGTTATATACAAACCTTTTTGCTGTTTATCCTGTATGTAATAAAGTCCTTTCTAGATCCTATGTGAAAAAGAAAAGTGAAGCGGCTCTCAATCTTCAGCATGTTTCCTCATCAGCGAAGACTTGTGTAATGTAAATTGTGCCATGTTATTAAAAAATGTGAACTAAACTGCTAGGTGCTTGTTTGTGTGGAGTACCCCAGCGTTGCTATGGGGAAGAAAGGCTTTTTTTTTTTTTTTTTTTCCCAAGAGTGGGGTTTTTGTTCAGGAGAGAGAGCTGTTAGAAATGGCAACGCAACGGTGAGCTTTTCTAGGCCGTCTTATGTTAACCAGGGGGAAAAAATAAGGGAACAAAAAGGACGCCAGGTCCTTGGCTTCTCCAGGTGCTTTAAAATCTTGTAACGCCCTGCTTATGTTTGCTTCAGTAGGTGGCTGTATGCAGGCCCTTCTGTGAATTTCACAGACTCACAGAATGCTAGGGGTTGGAAGGGACCTTGAAAGCTCATAGCATCCCAGGATGTTAGGGGTTGGAAGGGACCTTGAAAGCTCATAGGATCACAGAATGTTAGGGGTTGGAAGGGACCTTGAAAGATCATAGCATCCCAGAATGTTAGGGGTTGGAAGGGACCTTGAAAGATTATAGGATCACAGAATGTTAGGGGTTGGAAGGGACCTTGAAAGCTCATAGCATCACAGGATGTTAGGGGTTGGAAGGGACCTTGACAGATCATCTAGTCCAATCCCCCTGTCAGAGCAAGGTCATCTAGAGTAGGTCAGAGCAGCCAATGGCATTTTACCAGTTTTCATCAGCTAAAGGTACAGCTGTTTGTTGCTGGGAGCAATTTGGACACAAATATGGTCAATTTCTTGCCGATTGTTTTGTTCTTTGTAGTACAGCTTTCAAGGTGCCCTTCTTTTGAAAAGGGTTTGGTTATTTTTGCAAGCTTGTTGCAAACACTTCAAAGCCTTGATCCTAGTTACTCTGGCAGAGGTAACGTTTGATGCTGAAACTTGCTGTCTTGGGGAACAGTCAGGACATCTTTTTTCTTCCTCAGTAATGGCCAGCTGGCTTGGTAAACAGTTAAATGTGTGCAGCCATGTAGTCAAGTTTCTCTTTCTTTCTTCAGCCCTGTAGCAATTCTGTCCATGCTCTACTCTTTCCCCTAAGTAAATCTGATGAAATGGAAATTTCTCTGAATTTCATAGTCACATCTGGTTTGGTCACATCCGGTTTGTGAAGTCCATGTGAGGGAGGAATCAGTCAGAAGCTCTCCCCTCCAAGAGCAACTGACTTTGCCCAACTACTTCAACCCTGTAGCTAAGAGAAAAGAATAGCCCTATGTATGTTTTAAAAGCCAACCTTGTGTAAGCTGTGCAGAATGGACAATAAGCAGCATAATGTGCAAAAAGAGGAGGTTTTCTCTTTTTTTATTCCATGAGGAACATACATCCTCTATCTGCTGGATGCACATCATTAAGAAACTGTTGAAATTTCTGAAGGGATCAAGTTACAGATGGCCATAGAAGGATTAGGACTACTGGAGCAAGCTTGCACAGGTACAGCGTTGAGGGGGCCCCATGAGAGAGGGTCTGATGAGACTATCATCTTCCAGGCTCATCTCGGAGCACTCTAATAGGAGCCCTAACAGCTTTGTCAGTGTCTTCAGGGGAAAGGAATTTGGTATCTGATTGCACAGACTATGATCCTTGTCCTCCCAGGTGCTGAGCACACTCCTGCTGATGGTCCTTAATTCCCAATCAAGCCAATGAACCCTCACTCCCAGCCCCAGAAAGCACTGAGGCATTTCACTCCCTTTGAATCCAATACAATTTAAGTGGCCTGTGAAAGTCTGGATATCATAAGAGTGGTGATGCTCAGAGGAATATGCCTGAAAGGTATAGTAAGAGCTGAAACAAGATGTTGAATGCTTTTAAACTCTTCCAGATGCCATTAATTGCTTTTCAAAAGTTTGATCCAGGAACATTAGCTTGCAGGTACAGACAATCTTTATAGCAGGGTTTTCCATGCAAGGCATTTGTCTTAAATGTTCTGGTTTGAATCACTAGTATTTAAGAAATAAAGTTTGTGTAAGACCATGCCAAATACCACCTGTAGCAATGAAAGAAGTCATAAGGGTGTTATACTGTAGGGTGTGAGAGATTTGGGTGATAGAAAACCCTGAGCTACTATGCTTGCAACACCCAGGGTTTTCTTTCTTTAAAGCTCCCACTTTCCCACACTCCCAACTGCTTCCTATCAGCAGCAGAGATGCCAGCTGAAGCAGTGTATGGGAAGTGGTTCTTTGATAGCAGGGCTAACATTTATACCTGGATGCAATGGTCCTTTTATGCTGTGCTTTGTCCCTTCTTTTATAATTTTCTATAATTTTGGGGGTTTCCTTACTGAATACCCAGCTCTGACCTGCCTTTCTGCTGTTCATACCTTACTGGTACTCCTTTGCCTTCTTGCAGTTATGTTCTTTCATGCCTTATGGTAACTAAATTGATGGTAGGCAGCAATAAACACTGCAGATAGGTTTGGGGTTTTTTTCCCCAAGAGCCATAGACAATGTCTACATTTGTTCCTTTTTACCTTCGCCTGTATCAGCTCATGAGAATTTGTAGTCCTTGCTGGACTGCAAGATAGGCAAATAGAGCTTGGGGAGGATTTTGCTGAATGTCTCTTAATTTGCTTTGGCTGTGCCTTGTTAAGTAATTACTTAGCATGACTCTTGATAATTTAAGTGCTGCTTCACATGCACAGGTGACCACTGATGAAAGCCACCTGGGGCCCTGGAGCAAGGTAACAGACTATTGGTTGTGTTCTATTTGCAGAGGAGCTCTTTGGTTAACTGCTTTTGTTTCTGGCAAGACAGAAGAATGTGTGGTGGTTCAGACAGTGACCAAAGACTCAAACAGGGTTTTGTTACTCCCATGGTGACTTGGTTAAGTCTCACCTGGATAAAGCAACTTTTTGGACTCCAGCTGCCACCTTTGGAGGGATACTCTTCCATAGCTTCAGAAGGTGATTTGGAGCAGGATCCTAACCTAAATGGTCTGAATTGCTATTTGAAGGTAACTTTCTTAACTCTTGATAGGGACTGGCCTCTAAGTTAGCTGGTTCAGGGAAGTACATGCAAATAAAAGGTAGGCCTACCTCCTTCCTTGTTGATTTTATAGTCTCATCCCATTTTCCTTTGCACTGTAAAGTACCAGTCTTAGTCATTCTTTATGTGAAGCTCTCTGGGACAAGGTTCATCCCTTATGTGACTGGTTCTTGGTGCCTTGGCTGGGGCAAGTGAACATTTCTCAGTGCTGCTATAATGCAAAAATATCTTTGGTACTACTAAATATCAGAGTGACAACTGAAGGCCTCAGTGACTTGGTCATTATTAAAGACTCCATGTTGTTGCTAGCCAAGAAGAAACAACTGCAGGTGAGGGACTTAGACTACTTGTGGTCATGGGGAAGATAGAAGTTCCCAGCTGGCAAGGCTTTCATGGTGTTGGGCAGTGTCCAGCATGGTCTCTTTCTGTTCTAGTAGTGGGGGGAGTGTGTGCTTTTTTTCTGTGCAGGTATCTTGCAACTAAAATAATTTTACCCCAAAGCTATTTTCCTGATCATAAGCAATACACACACCCCTCCAATTTGTGCACTGTTTGCCTGTGGAAACACATGCACTTACATACATCAAAATGCACACACAGTGTCAGGCACAGTATCACACAGATGAAGCTCTGTACAGCAAGGAGAGGAGTATGAAATGATGGCATCTTACAATCTCATACATCCTTTTTGCTGCTTGCTGCTGAGACCTTGCCTGTAGATCATGATCATTGCATTTGATGTTTCCTTTGCTGGTCTGGTAATAAAGACCTCACTATACTGTCATCTCTATTTTATACATGGGGAAAAGTGCAGCTGAGAACACCAAACTCTGAAGTTACCAGGGTAGCACCAGCCACCCACTGCCTGAGTCACCCAGGGGAACTGGGTTATTGCCTTAGTCACCACAAGAACAAAAAAATCTCCAACCCTGAATCAGGTAAATCACACAGTAATAGGTGGTAAGAGATGAGGAACTTCTGGGTTGCTATTTTGTCATTAGAAAGCTCTTTTAACCATAGAGCATGTTAACAACTTCCTGGGGTCCTAGCTTGGCTAAAATCCTCTCCACAAAAGAACAGGTTTACTTATTTATGGGTAATTCAAGTGCCTCAAGTATTGAGCCAAGTGGAAAAGGTCTGTGATCATTCTGGTTATTGAGAACAGATGTTGTGTTTTACCACCTCGTGTGGTTTGTTTATCATCACTGTTGCTCTGTGTTCAAACTCACTCAGAGTGTAGCATTTTTCATGGTGAGCTTTAGGATACGTTTCTCTACTGAAAAACTTGCATGTAGCCCAGGCAACCCAGCCATCAACCCCCAGAACAAGCACCTTTGTTTCAAGATGAGCAAATAATTAAGCAAAGACTTAATCAATTGATTAGAAACTTGACCTATCAAATATACAATGTTACTGTATGGTGATGAAATGCATCTTTCTGCTTTGCATTTTTAAGGCCCTTAACTAGTTTCTGTGGAATCGGTGGTGGTTTGTTGGCTCTTTTGATGCAGCAGAGATTGCATCAGCATCAAAAGCTTGGCTACTAGGTACTTGATTTGAATTAAAGATGACTAAAAATACAAGTATAAACTTCCTGGGGTTTTCAGTGATCCCTTTTTGAAGGGCCTCACTGGTTTGGGTGCAAACATGAAGCATTTGGAGCTCATTTGATAAAGGAAAACAAAAACACACTAAAAAACCCCAAACGAACACAAACTCCACCCAACTCTAAACAACCATAAGCTACTTGCCCTCCCAAAGGAAAGCTTTGTCTCAGTTAGTATTAGAACAGCCAAGTAGAGCTGGATTTATTTCATCCTGTTAGGAAAGGCTGTCGTTCTTCAGAGATACCACAAGAGGGTAGTTAAAGAGAGCCTGAAATAGGTGTAGGCAGACAGGATGGCTGTGCTGTTTCTTGCAAGGTGAACGTAGCTCTAAATTATCTTTATGAGAGGCTGATCTGTGAGGAGCTCTCCTGTTCCCCGGCAGAGATGACAGAAATCTCAGTGGTGCTGTGGCAGGCAGTGATCAGGCTGAATAAGGAGTGACCTTGCTCTGTCTCCTTTAATAAGAGGGACTAGAAGTGGTCCATACCAAGAGCATTCAGCTGGCTAAAAGCAATCATACTTTGGTGAGTTAGGATTAAGTTGCATGGTGCTGCAGTCTAGCAGCAAAGCACGTTGCTTATGTTAAGGCAATAACAGATACTTCTCTATAGCAAATACTATGTAAGCTATGAGTTAATGTTTGTCAGCTCCTCAAAGCCTCAGCTTTACTGAGCAGGACATTAGTCTGTTTTCTCCATTGCCTGCCTTTTGAAGGGATTAGCTAAGGGCTATGCAAGAGAATTGTTTCATTAGGAGATGAGGGGAAATCTAATGCTGGATTTTCTAAGAACATAAATTAAAATGGTTTATTTAAACTCACCAGAGATGTCTGCTTCATACCATTGGCTCTGACTTTTCCTCTTCTGTAGTAACCTTGACCACATCAGCAGAGAGCTAACATTAAAAGTTCTGACTCTCACAGCAGGCTGCCTACCTGCCTTGAGGGGCACATCCTTGAGCAAAGCCTGAGGAGCAGGCAGCCAAGCATGGCCCCAGCTGCCTTTTGGCCAGGCTGAGGGACAAAGTGGGTCTGGTAGAGCCACCTTCTCCCTTCCCAGACAAAAGCCAGGCACCATACCTGCCTGACCCCAGACAAGCCACAGGAAGCACCTGGAAACCAGTGCCCCGTGGTGCCTGGCCGGTGTCTGACCAGGACTCAGTTCCCTTGGAATGGGTGGCAGCCCTGCACACACCCTGCTCCCGGGACCGTAGTGTGTGAGGCTCTGAGCTGCTGGTCCGGCAGAGAACTGTAGTCTGCTTTGGAGGGGTTGCCCCTGGGACCTCTTCAGCTGAGATTTGTGTGCCCAGCTCTGCTCACCTGGGAGTCACAAAAGCAATTTTCACAAAGCCAAGCAATGAGGTGGGTCAATGGCAGCAGGGTGGAGTGTGGTGTTGAGCAGACAGTGGCTGGCCCTCCTGTGCCCCATGGAGGGCAGGAGCTCCTCAGCCCCATGCCCAGCTGCTCTGCTGCCTTGTGCTGGACTCTCTTCAGTCGCACAGGGGGCCCAGGGCTGCAGGTGCTCAGCCCAACGGCAGAGCAGCTCTGATGAACGTGTACGATCCTCCTTGCAGCATTATCATTGTGGTTTGTTGTCAGCAGAGTCATGCTATGATAGTCATTATGGGTTTAAATGACTCATTTTCCACTTAACTGTATTATTGTGGCTTACAGAGCATCTGGAGCTTTGCAGCAGTAAATACATCACTGAGTACCACAGCAATATACTTATCTGTTGCTTTGAAGAATCTGTTTAGCAAAAATACAGTCGGGACAGGCAGGTGTGTCTGTGCCTCCTGACCCAGCTCACTGCTCCTCGGGCATCTATCCTGGTGGTGTCACCTGCCTTAGGCTTGCGTTTCAAAGGCCAGGCCTGAGACCTGTTTGCATGTCAAAGAGTAGGACTGAGCAAAGCTCTGGGGCTCCTTGGTTTTTCCTCTTTCTTTTGTTTTCCTGGAGGCCTTGATTTTCTCATTGCATCAGTTAGTCCTAAGATTTTTTTTTCCCACATTTTACCACTTGTTTTGAATATATTGGTTCTGTCACAAGCCATTGGTTTTGTCACTAGCCCTCTTTTGAACTTTTTACTTCACCTTCTAATCCATTTAGAGAGCTCAGATATGTGAACCACTAACAGATAAGGAAGAGTATTTGTTGGACATTTCATTTGTCAGGAACTAAAGGTGGGAGAGAAAACATCAGTAGTGCTCCTGGCACCATAAAATATGCTATGAGGAGGGGGTTTGGGAGACACCAGACCACTCATACAAGTGCAGACACACACACAAATATTTCAATGAATTGCGCCCAATGAATATGGAAGTAGGTAGGAGGAATAATTGTGAGGTAGGTGTTACTTTGTGAAAGTTCATGTATAAATAACTGCAAGAACCCTTCAGCAGAGCAGACGTGTTGCAGGAGCAATCTACCATGTGCCCAGGTGCTGCAATTAAAAAATGCCTTTTCTTATGCACAACGGGGGTGAAGAAGTTGACTCCATTCCACATCACCAATACCACAACAGGGAGCTGCTATGGGGCAGAAGCACATCCAGCTGGTGTCATGCTTGCAGAAACTGACTGATTGTCTTCAGTCTGACTTTATGCTGCCTGAAACCGGCGTCTTTTTATGTGATAATCAGAGAGGTTCTTGTCGAGTGCTTGCGGAGAGCCCCTGCGTCGGTGCTGAGGCAGCCAAGCCCCTGAAGCATTGGTGTCCCAGGGAACGACGTGGGTCTGCTCCGACCAGCCTTTCCTGACTGGAAGAAACCCCTCTAGGCTCCTTAATATTGTTATTATTTCACTTTTTCTCCGTTCTCCGCGGCGTGAGCCGTTCGGTTGGCGCAGGCAGGGCCGAAGTCGAGCTGCAGAGGGCAGTGCAGGAGAGAGAAACCCGAGCGGAGATGGCGGCGGCGCTGCACGGTCGGCCGCTAGAGGGAGACACCGGCCCAGCCTGGCGGGCTGCTGGCAGACCCCCCACGACCGCGGCTCCAGCCCTAGCCAAGGACTTCTTGGGGTTGGCTGGTTGATTGGAGTTCAAATGGAGCCTGCACGCCGGGAGCTCTCGTGTCGGGCAGCCGGTGTCTCTCACTGTGCCTCTCATTCTCCACACATCTCATCAGCCCTGCTTCTGATTTTTGACCTGCAAGCTGTCAGGATGGGTCTCTGTTGGGAGGTATTTTGATAAAGGCATCTTGAGAAACATCCTGAATAAAGGCTGTAGGGGAAAAATGAAAGCTCATATGTTGCCTGTGGTGATGGAAAAATGAAGTGGGATGAAGTGCAGGTGCAATAGACTGAGGTTTTACAATGTTGGTGGCTTTTTCTTTTTGTAGATTAGAGAGTGTTGGGTGATAGGTTGGACTCGATGATCTCAAAGGTCTTTTCCAACCTGGTCTGGTCTATTGTATTCTAGGCAGTAAATGCCACCTTCTTCCAGTCCCACTGAACAGTGTCCCTTTGTGTCTGGTGGCCTGCCAGCCATCATAAGGACAAACGGGAGGCTGGTGGTTCCCACTCTCCCACCCAGCTAGGCCAGCAAATCCTGGCATGGCAGGAGTGCTGGGGAAGGTCACTAGCTCTGTGTAAAAGTGATTTAAAGTAAGGAAAAAAGAGAGGGAAAGAAACCCCAAACAACTCCTCTCCCTTTGCTCAGCTTTAGGCCACCTACGTTCAACTTGTTGCTCCTAACAACCTGCTTCATTTCCCACTTCTGTCTTAAATTAAGAAAGCAAGATGCTGGGGAACAAGAGCAACCCTTTTCTTTTTTCACCAAAGCTAAGTTTCTTTAAACAAGTTTGAGTGGGAAAAGTTTGTTCAAATTCCAATCTGGCAGGTCCTCACCAGCTGAGGCAGCACATTGGATGGCCACACAGTTGGATATCAGGTGCTGGGGACAATCTGACTCCAGCAGGCATTCTGTTTCTGTACCAGGATGAGTGAGATGCTTCACTCTGTGTGTAAGAAGCATGACCTCCAGAAGTATTTCTGAACTGAAAATTATGTGAGTCCCTGCATCGTATCTGTTTGGTGTGACAGCAGGACTCACGAGCTCTGGTGACATGGGGATATAGCCAGACTCTGGAATTGGAGGTATAATATATTCTCTCTCCAGTTGTGTGGAGGTAAATTGATGTGGTAAAACAATGTGCATTGTTCTGCAGCATGTTCCTGCAGATGGCTGCATGGTTTAAAACTCTATTTCAAAGCAAAGGGCCAGAGGCTTCAGGTTTGATTTCTGTTCTAGCTTGCTGGGGAGTCTTAAGAAAGTCATATTTAGAACTTGTGCATCTGTTTCCTTCTCTGTGATTTGACTCTCCAATTGCCCTTTCTTCCTGTAAAAAGCTTTTACATCTAGTATTAGAAATTCTGTATGAGAGGTTTCCTCATGGTGGGTTGGGGGTTTAGTTTTGGTTGGGGTTATATTTTCCAATACCCATTAGCAATGCAGTAAGTCTGCTTTGGCAGGTGATTTAGTTTCATGTTTTGGTTGAAGGGATTAAAGTCCAAGTGGGCATCCTATTTTAAGAATTATTCTGTGATGGCCACAATAGCTTTATATTGCTTCACATTCTAAACTCCATTAACTTGTTTCCTGTCTCCACAGTTTTGTCTTAGTCAATTTCGCCTTGAATGGCACCAAGACTGCCTAATGAAACAGACAACAGTCTGTTCCCAGTAAATCTAGCATTGGGAGGATGGATCTCTAATGGATCATTTACATGACTTCCAAGAAATTCTGGCATCTAGAGTACTGTGGGATTGAACTGGACCTTAGTTTTGTGCATGTAACTTTGACAGCTTTAGCTCTACCCAAATGTGCAGGCCTGAGTTTGCCTGTCACTAAAGGGCACCAATGTCCTTGATTATTCCCCCCCCCCACCCCCACTTGCAAAATTCCTTGCATACAAATGCCTGCAGCATTTTGCTCTATGAATTAAACACCTTGCCAAGCCTGGGAATCCAGCTGAAAAATCAGAAGATAGCTGTGTAACCCTACTTTTGTCAGCAATTCCTGCTTCTGATTTTCATTTTAAACAGATCCCCCCAGTGACATTGCAGTGAAAGACTAACAGATTGCATACTGAACTCCTCAAGACAGGAGAAAGCCCCTCACAGATACATGGCATAGACAAAAGACCAAATAAGTGCAAAAACTGTAGGATTTTCTTTTATGTAGAAAACTTGACTTAAGTTTTGCCTTTTACAAAGGAAGATTAGTTTGCTGGTTTGGGTTTTGGTTGGTTAGGTTTTTTCATGAGGAGAGGCTGCATGAGCTGGGGTTGCTTAGCCTGGAAAAGAGGAGCCTCAGGGTAGACCTTCTTGCTGTCTACAACTACCTGAAGGGAGGTTGTAGACAGGCAGGGGCCGGTCTCTTCTCCCAGGCAAGCAGCACCAGAACAGGAGGACACAGTCTCAAGCTGCACCAGGGGAGGTTTAGACTGAATGTTAGGAAGAAGTTCTTCATAGACAGAGTGATTGCCCATTGGAATGGGCTGCCCAGGGAGGTGGTGGAGTTGCCTTCACTGGAGGTGTTTAGGAAGAGTCTTGATGGGGTGCTTCGTGCCATGGTTTAGTTGAGCAGCTGGTGTTGGATGATGGGTTAGACGTGACAACCTTGAAGGTCTCTTCCAACCTGGTTTATTCTATTGTATTCAAGAAGCTCTGACAGCTTTTTGGTTGTCTTGCATGTTGGCAACTATGGAATAGTAGCCTATAAATACAGCTATAAAAGCTGTGCTTTGACACTAGCCTGTGAGAGACTGTATTATGAGGATGCTTATGCTTTTGAGGAAGGGACAGAGGATTGTCTAATGGGGACATAAGCAGGAGGTCTAAAAGGAAGTGAATGGGAAGGATTTGCACATAATAGAATATTTAGTTCCAAAATAAAATGCTTTTTATGCAGTTTTCTGAACCTGCAAGTGGTGCAGACAGAAGCTGATGAAATTTGTAAATTTTCCTGTAGGTAGCTGAAGACCTGTTGAAGATAAACTTTTATGCTCCTGAGCGTCAGAGAACTCCCACATCTGCTGCAGGCATGAAAAAATAAATGTATTAGAGGTGTTACTGGAAAAGTTATGGCAAAATCATCTACTTTGATTCAGTCAGTAAAGCTGCAGCATTTTCCTTCCAAATGTGGAATCCAGGGGGAGCAGCCTATCTGGCAGTGGCACTAGTCTGGGATTTTGGAGCTCTGTATTGTCTCTCAATTCACTAAGAGACTTGCAGGCCTACATAGTTTACCCAGTATCAAAATGAGCCTAACTTTCCACTTGTATTCTGCATTGTAGTGTAGATCTGTGAAAACAATGAATAAGAACAGTGGCTGCTCAGAGTGGATAATTAAACTCTCCTGATAACTTTAAAAGACAAACCAGGAAATGTCATTTTGAAATGTTCTACCCAAAATGAAGTAATGGTTTCTCAAGTCCCAGCAGAGCTACAGTCTGAGACTGTTCAACAACAGAGCAGAGAGCTGGGACCATACCAGCTTCAGGATTCAGCTCTCTTTGAGTCTTAATTTTGTCGCAGATTTCCAGACCGAGTTTCTCAAGGCTATTCAGTCAGTAACTGGGGCTGTGCAGTGTCTGGACTTTCAGGTTTCCAAAATACAGACACATTGCAGTCCAGAGGAACCCAAAATAGTTGCTAATGAAGATATTTTTCTTTGAAATCTGACCAGGGATCACTTCTCACATTTTCCCTGAGGGGTGCACAGACCACAGATTTGCAAGCCTTGCCAATTTCAGTAGCCCTAAGTCTCCAAAGGCTGCTGATCCTGTAGCAATTAAACCAAAAGCCCTCTCAGGTGATTTGTGTCTTCTCTGCCTGTGATGTTGTGAAATCCCTGCACCCTATTGGGAGTGTGTGTGTGGAAACTCACCCCTGTTGTTGGAAGCTGTTAAATTTCCAGGAATCACTTTCATTTTGGTTTGTTGCCTTTTCCCAGGGTTTTCTTGGAATATTTCCTGTAGCTCTAATTTTGCTGTATGTGCTTAGGTGGCAAAGCCCTGGGGGCACAGCCTGGCACACTGAATGTGTGTGTATGGCACTGAGCCCTCTTTGCAGCTGAGCTGTGGCGCCTGAAGGCCACCGCAAAGCTCCAAATCATAGAATCAGTAAGGTCAGAAGAGACCTCAAGGATCATCAAGTCCAACCTGTCACCCAAGACCTCATGACCACTAAACCATGCCACCAAATCCAATCCCCTCTTGAACACCTCCAGGCATGGGGACTCCACCACCTCCCTGGGCAGCACATTCCAATGGCTAACAACTCTCTCTGGGAAGAACTTTCTCCTCACCTCCAGCCTAAACCTCCCCTGGTGCAGCTTGAGACTGTGTCCTCTTGTTCTGCTGCTGATTGTCTGGGAGAAGACACCAACCCCCTCTTGGCTATGACCTCCCTTCAGGTAGCTGTAGACAGCAATAAGGTTTCCTCTGAGCCTCCTCTTCTCCAGGCTAAACAATCCCAGCTCCCTCAGCTTCTCCTCATAGGACTTGTGCTTGAGGCCTCTCCCCAGCCTCGTTGCCCTTCTCTGGACACATTCAAGTAACTCAATGTCCTTCTTGAGGGACCCAGAACTGGACACAGTATTCAAGGTGTGGTCTAACCAGTGCTGAGCACAGGGCACAATGACCTCCTTGCTCCTGCTGGCCACAGTGTTCCTGATCCAAGCCAGGATGCTTGGCTAAGGCATGTCTTCCACAGATAACACATCTTATCTGGCTGAAAGGCCTTTGATACTTTGCTTAGGGTCTCACACAGCTGCAGAAATAAGGTGTGAAAGGGAATTGTTGCCTTTTGCACCAGGAGGGCGCTTCACCTCAAAGCAGCTGCTGTGTGTTGTGCTGTGATGACTTCAGCTGTTCCCTGTAGGGCTGTTTGCTTGTTTAGATTTGCTTAGTCTTGGATGTGAGTCACCTGTGTGAGGCTGCATAGCTTAGGAAAAGATGGCTTGCTAACCAGCTCTGAAACAGCCAAGACTGCTCAAAGCCTTGCCTTAACAGGATAGATTTTGGTGCCAGAGGTTTTCTTTTTTCCAGTTTTTTAGGTGTTGCTCAGCTCTTTCAGGCAGTAAAGAAGCACTTCACAGCGAAGTGATGAGTGCTCAAACTAAGAGTTCTGCCTTCCTTTCAGGTGAGCTTCTCCCAGGAGGGAGGCGATGGGAGAAGGCAGTGATTGCTCATAGGTTACAGCTGCGGCTAAAGCTTGCAGGAAGAGGAATGCTGGGAGGTTTACTTTGTCCTTTCTCTTCTCAAGCCATGTCAGGGGCCAGTTGAATAAACTAAGTGTCTCATTGAGCCATGGAGAATAGCTGGAAGACCTGCAGTTGCACACTGAAGGAAGAACTCTGTCCATCTTGTGGAGGATGGTTTTTTCTTCCCCTGGAGGCTTGGTAAGTCTTGGCTTTTGCTCATCCCTTGTAGTATGCCTTGGTCTGTTGGTCTGACTTTCTAATGATCATAAATGGTCCCTGTTTGTTTAGCATCTGTGATAGCCCAGTCCTAATAACTTGTGGCAGGGCAGGTCTGTAGCCCATAATGATTGGATTGTCTCAAAGAAAGTGTGACGTACCTGGTCTTGAACAGACAGGGTGATGATCTTAATAGCTCTCTGGAGGAGAACTGCTGGCTTAACAATAAAAAGATCCTTCCTGCAGAGGGATTTCCCTCTTTAAAACCATGCCTGACAGACACTGCACTGCAGGGGCCTGGCACATACCTCTCTTTGGAGAGACACCCCACCAAAAGGGTATAAAAGGACCACAGCTTCCTGGGCCCGTGTGTTGTATCTACCACAGAATACCTGCAGGGATGTACATGGACTTAGGCTCTGGATCCAAGGATTGGTCATATCTTTCTTTTTCTCTCACTTTTTAACTGGTTTGGAGCTTTTTTTGTCATGTTTGTATGAGAAGCTTACACTGTCATGTTTGTTAGAGGAGTTTATAAATGAAGACCCTGTAGTTCAAGAAAAAGGACTGAATGGTGCTTGTAAAGAGGAGGGGATGAGACCTCAGCAGTGGTTTCTCAGGGTCACCTTTCTCACCAGTTTGGTAGTCACCACTAGCAGTGCTGTTACTCAGGAGGCCAAGTAGCCAGATGAATCATGAGTGAGGAGTGAAGAGGTGCAAAATGCCATGTAAAGCTCCAGAGCTGGTCACTCACTTCAAACTGTGAATGACTTTTGGTTTTGAGGAATTCATTCTACCACTACTCAGGCTGCTCTTTACATGAACAAAAGATTTATTCCTCCTGGGTTGCAGTGGAGGGTTTTTTTGCCTGCCCTAAATTCACTTAATTTTAACCTAATCGCTCTGTATTTCTGATGTTTCTGGGAGACTACCATGTTGCTGTCTCAGCAGTAATAGTGAGAAGTTGAAAGAAGTTAATCGTGCTGTGTAGCTCCAGTGCCTTATGGTTTATTATTAAGAATAAAGACAAGCACTCCACTATTTTATCTCTCATGTGCAGTTAACTGAATTCCTAATCCTCTAAAGAGATGGTGTTCTTCCTAACCGTTTGGCTTCTGCCTTGCTTTCAAGCTACACAGGAAACTTAGAAGTTGAACTGCTCAGTGCTGAGAAAATTTTAATAAATGCATGCATAAGTCAGTCTTCATTAGCTTCTCCTTAAATATTCAGAGAGAGAAGTTTTCCCTTTTTCTGGCTTGCCTAGCTGAAATTAATGCTTAGCAGGCCGCTTTCCTCTCGAGCGGATGATGGCCACTGATTCGTGGTGCAGTGCAAAGATACCCTCAGTTAGCTTAGCTCTCTGCTTTCAGTGTCTAAAATACCTGTTCCTCCTCGGCTGCTAGTTCTTTTCTTAGCCTGGCCACCGCCTCCTCCCCATTATTTTCATAGTTCCTCGCTAGATCGAACTGGTTGAGTATTCACTGAGGACATGTGGGCTGTGGTACAAGTTAATAAGCTTCTGGAAGCAGCTAGATCTTGACAGTGATAGTTTTCTTTCTTTTCAGTGTACTGGGATTTAGCAAACAGCTTAACAAGCTTCATCTGCAGGATTTGGCCTTTGTTGTGTTTCCACTTGTGGACAAACTTGCGCTTTGTCCTCGTTTGCTCTGGGATGCAGACTCCAAAAGAGCTGAGACAACATCTGCGTTTAGGTGAAGATTTCACACAGCACATAGTCACCAAACCCCCATTGGTTTGGGTTAGAATACTCTTTTCATTGTCCCTCTCCTTTGGGTACATTTAATTTTAGCGTCTTGCAATTTCCTGGTACCCCCCACATACATCTTACTCCACTCAGCTAATTGGATTAACACTCTTACTGCATTTCTTGTGTGGTATTGATTTGATAATACCAATCTTCCACTCTTAGCTGCAGTCTCATATTCTCTCTGGCCTCCAAACAGCCTTACCAAGTGCCCCTTCTCCTCCACTGTTGCCCTTGGAGTTTGTTAAAAAATCACCACAGTGATTAAAAGTCCTGAGGTTTAGTTGTGCCCTGCCCTATAGCACCACTGTGCCTTGCTGACTGCATAAGCACTGAAGGTGAAGGTGTGGGATAATGCTCCCACTGCTTTTGATAGCTACTCAATTCTGACACAAATGACCTCCCCAAATCTGAAGCTTGTGGGTTTGCAAGCGTTTAGTCACTTGGGTGCTCAGCTTGGGTACCTGTGGGGGAGCTTAGATACCTCAAATATTTGCTCGCCTGTGCTTACTCTTCAGTGTTCAAACTTCTGGCAAGAGCTCAACATCCAAATTCCCTGATGACCTGTGAAAATCTCTGCTGAAGTGTCTAAAGCATATAAATCTTAAGCTTTCTGAGAGTCAAGAGATGTTTGCAGTGAGGCGAAGTCTGATTCACTGCAATTATCAGCAGCTTTCCAGGAATCCTGGCAAAGCAGAACCCTTGTTGATCCTCTCTGTAAAGAAAGCATTTTGTTTGATAGTCAGATGTGCAAGTTCAGCTGTGTGTGGACTCTGCAGAGTTTTAAGCTTTGTGTGCATGTTTATTTTGATTCCTAAAAGGCATGTTTGTTGTGCAGACTGCATCCTCTAAAAGCCTGAAATTGTGCACGGGGCTGGGCAGTGGTCTTCCCCAGCTCCTCCTCAAATGACCTGGGGTTTCCCCCAACCTAACCTGCCTTTGCTCATCTTTGTGTGGTTCTTGAAGGTGTGAGAGGCTTCTTCCATCCTGCCCCAGCTGTGTACTGTGTAGGGGAGATGGTGTCAGAGGATGAGGATGGTGTCCTCGATTTAAGAAGGACATTGAGACCCTTATATGTGTCCAGAGAAGGGCAATGAGGGTGGGGAGAGGCCTTGAGCACAAGTCCTATGAGGAGAGGCTGAGGGAGCTGGGATTGTTTAGCCTGGAGAAGAGGAGGCTCAGGGGAGACCTTCTTGCTCTCTACAACTACCTGAAGGGAGGTTGTAGCCAGGTGGGGGTTGGTCTCTTCTCCCAGGCAAGCAGTACCAGAACAAGAGGACACAGTCTCAAGCTGTGCCAGGGGAGGTTTAGGCTGGAAGTGAGGAAGAAGCTCTTCCCAGAGAGAGTTGTTAGCCGTTGGAATGGGCTGCCCAGGGAGGTGGTGGAGTCCCCATCCCTGGAGATGTTCAAGAGGGGATTGGATATGGCACTTGGTGCCATGGTTTAGTAGTTATGAGATCTGTGGTGACAGGTTGGACTTGATGAGCTTTGAGGTCTTTTCCAACCTTATTGATTCTGTGATGATCCGTTGCAACAAGCCACCCACACCTGGGTTCCTGGCAGTTCTAGAGTTTCCTCCAAAACAGTGCTGCAATAATGACTTATTTTGACATGGGGAAATGCGAAGCAAACTGTTTTGGCTGCCCCTTCTTGCTATTGCCCCAGCACTTTGCAAGCAGGGCTTCCCCTCCTCGAGCTGGCTGTGCAGTCCGGAGCAGAGGCTGCTGTGTTCACAGCAGCCAGGTGTAGGCAGTTTCATTTTCTGTCTGACTCTGCTGTTGTCACAGTGTTTTAAAGAGTATTTTCATTATACTATGGCAGCTGTAAGACACTTCCTCAATTTGACAGCTTCTGTGCCAGCTCGCTGCTCTCATCACACAGATGAATTTCTCTTTCACGTTCAATATCAACATTTCACTCCTTTGAAATGAGCTGTAGCGTAAGCAAGGAGAGGACAACCATCAGTGAGTACCAGGCTGTAAACAGAAGCTGTGTGTGGAAACTGGCACAGGGATACCAGAGGAAGATGTGATTGGTGTTATTTGACGTTATATTACATGGACTGAAAGTTTATTTTGTTCCTTGAATCCTCCTGAGGCTAAAGCCACAACCCAGGACAGCACACACCCTGTGGTGTTTTGTTGTCTTTGGTTTCTGTGGCCTCCAAATCTCTTTGCAGACTGTTAATGAGGTTAGCAAAAAAGAAAAACACCAACGTCACCCCCCCCCCCCCACCCAACCAAAAAAACACCCCAAACAACCAAACCCCCAAACAAAAAACCCACCCCAAAACACCACAAAACAAACAACCCCACAGCAAACCAACCAACCAAGAAAACACCAAACCAAACTGAGGTTCTTGTACATTTCTGAGACTGGGCAGCAGGGGAAAGAAAAATGTGAGGACTAAGTAACTCTACAAAGACATTTGTGTGTTGGGGTTTTTAATCCTCATCTTCTGAAGCTTGTCCTAGGCCAACATCTTTTGCTGTTGTGACCTGTGACCTATTCAGTGCCAGTAGGGTGGTGAGTTCGGGGTTCAGGTACTGAATTAGGGTTGAGCTGAGCTTGTTTGCTGCTCTTTGCTCCCTGGTAGCCTTTTGCATCCATGGAGCTAATGCCAGAATGAGCTTCATCTTGAAAGCTTGGTGGTTTATTTCCCTTACTTTGCAGCTCCTATCTGATCAGTGGACTGAGGTTATTGCCATAACGGTTTCACTTCATGGCAGCTTTGAGAATGGAAGCTTTTGTGACGCTTTCCTGTGTTAGAAAGGTGTTCCTGCAACACCTCTTCCAGCTTCTGTCCAGCTCTCAAGTGGGCTGTAAACAACTTTCAACAGACACTGTACTTGAACTCCACTTAAAGCATTTTCCATATTCACTTCCTACCACCTCACTTTCCCCAAGGTCTCGCTTCTCTGGGAGCCCTGTGAAATACTTGGCACAACCACAGTGCATGCAGGAAGAGAAAGGAAGGAGGGTGGTGGGACAGGGCTGGGTCTGCTTGCAGCACCACTGGCTGAACCCTGTCCCCTCTTCTTGCTCCACCCTGGGCAATTAGAGGTCATATGTGTTCATCTAGGGGTAGTTTCAAACCCCTGTGGACAGGGCTGTGGAGCTGGAATGTGAGCAGCTCAGGTTTGCCCGTGGGCTTTTCAAGGTGATTGCTGAGGATTTCTGTGCAGCCTGGAGGTCAGGAATTTGCCAAGTCCTTTTTTTATCTTGAGAACTGGAGCTGTCTCTTAGAGGATAGGAGTTGCCAAAGCAGTGAGAGCAGGGAAGCCCTGTGCAAATGAAGGAGCAGGATTTGGGGAGATACACATGGCTTAGGGTAGGAGCTGACGGGGTTGAGCTGGATGGTGAGAGAGCTGAAGCCTTAGTGCAAGTATTAAAAAAGATGCCATGTTTGGAAGAGGCTGGAGCTTGTGGATGGGGCTTGGGACAGGTCTAAGAAAGGCAGGGTGGGGGTGCCCTCTGTTACCACAAAACAGCTAGTCCCTAATGCTTGGTAGAATCTGATTTTCTGACTTGTGTTTGCTCTCACACTTCAGCTTGGTTGCCATATGGAGCAGCAGAGCAGTGGTCTCTGTTAGAGCTGTTGGCAATGATGGGTTTGGATTGTGTAGGATAACTTTGTTGATAAAACTGCTTCCTTTTACCCTGGAAAGAGAGCAAATACTAACTGCTGCTTCAATAACTTCAGCATGTCTGAATGTCTTTCTGCAGCATCTCATGAGCCTTATACTCTTAGGTGGCGTCGGTGCTGCTGCCATCCTCTGGTGCTGGATTGTTGACATCATTAGCAGTGGAGTTACTTTAATACTGAAAAGCAAAAGTGTCAAACTACTGCAGTGCAACAGAAAGGGCAAATAGTTTGTGCTGGAACAGCTTTTCCAAATTGAAGCTGAGGGACAGTGATGGATGTGGGGTGTTAGGATTGCTTGTAGTCAGATATTTGGGTAGTGTTAGTAGTGTACCAGCAGATGAAACCATTTTTTGTCTTGGGAAATCTCAGGTTTTCTGTTGGGTGCTCTGCAATGGTCTAAGTCTGAGGAAATGGGTTAGTCAAAACAGCAACCCCTGGGTGTAGGATGCCTTTTGATGTAAGTTGTCTGAGGAGCTCTTGCTTGCACATCAGAGCTAGATTGCAGAGAAGGAGGATGTATTATTGCTGCCACTCTACCATGAAAGCATCTACATGACCCTTGCTTCCCATTGACCACGGCTGTGACCTGTAAAGCTCAGCTTGGAAGCAATCCTACTGTGAGCAGCTTTTGATGACCAGAGTCAATTCTCAAATGGAGCATTTTGCTATTTCCTATTGGGAGACAGTGCCTAAGTTGCTTCTCTGCATTTAATCCATGGAACCTTTCTCTTCTCTGTTGTATTTTTGTGGTGGTTGGTTTTGTTGTTTGCGTATTTTGTTGGTGTGCTTGGGTTTTTTTTTCCCCTAGTTTGTTGCTGTTCTTGTGTGTGCTTCAGACACTGGCTAGGAATAGCTTAGCTGTTGAGGAGGAGCGGGGAGGGAGAGATACAGCAGACAAAATGCTCAGCCTTAGCTGTTCCTTGGCAAAATAAAATGCATCTCTTTCCTTCCCTTGTGGCAATCCATCTCTGACTGAAGTTTTACCTACTTCTTTACCCCTCAGAGCAAAGGATTATTAATAGACTTAATTATTGCTCAACTTGCTAATTCCTCACACTTCCTTTGAACAAACAGTGCACAGGCTGACGGCAGGCTTGTGTTTTGGAAGACCCAGCTTTGGGCTGTGGCTAGCTCAGGGTCTGCAAACAAATGTTTCAATCTGGGACTGTCTCCAAACAGCAGTGCAAGGCTTGTGAAATGGGAATGCAAGCTAATTTAGGGCAAGACTTGGGAGGAGCAGCTGAAGCCTCTTTAGCTTGGAGATGAGAAGGCTGCAAGGGGACATCATCACAGCCTGCATCTTCCTCAAGGTGGGCAGTGGGGGTGAAGATCTCTCTGGTGCTGGTCATCTCTGGTGACCAGTGATAGGACATCAGGGAGTGGAATAAAGCTGTCAAGGAAAATTCAGATTGGAGGTTAGGAAAAGGTTTTTCACAGACAGGTTGGTTGGTCCCTGGAACAAGGTCCCCAAAGAAGCACTCGTGGCACTAAGCCTGTCAGAGTTCAAGAAGCACCTGAGCAGCACCCTTCGTCATGGGGTTTAGTTTTAGGTAGTGCTTTGAGGACCAGAGAATTGGATTCAAAGATCCTTATGAGTCCCTTCCAGCTTGAGATATTCTGTGATCTTGGAATACACTATTACTTTGATTTATGGACTAAATGCAATGCAAGCAAGCTCATCAAAGCAGCTCAGCTACCTGCATCCATTGAACTTGCTTTTGGTTGGAGATACCAGCCAAGTGTGTGCAAACAGGCTTCCTATGGCCTGGCAACCTCCACATCACTAAACAGGAGAAAGTCTCTGCTAAACACTGTTGCTTTGTAGTTGATAGCTACAAAAACTGAGCTTGCAAATTAGGTTTGGTTTCTCTCAGCAGCTTCCTTAGAGTCTTAAGTCCTGACTGGCATGTACCTGAGGTGCAGAGAGATCCTCTGGTATAATTTAGTGTTGTCCGTGACAGGTGAGTATGATTTCACTTCAGAGCAGAAGAAAAGCAGAAAGCCTTTTGCGGTGTTTATTCATGGGTTTGGTTTTAAGAGCCAGATTATGATCAAAATGAGGAAGGTTTACAAAAATAACAGTTTAACTGTGTAGAAATAACAGCTAACAGGTGGCTGGTACTAACCAGGAGTAAAATTATGATTTGGATGCAGAGCTGTTGCCTTGTCGAAGATCTCCACCAATTTAATAAGCTCCAGGAACAGAACATGCTCCTAAGGGCCCAGTCCTCCAGTGCACTCTGCAAATGGACTTAATTGAGTTGTAATGAGGCTAGTTATGGAGAACTGTTCCACTTATGTGCAGCTCGTTGCAGGATTAGGTTCGAACTCGTGACTGCAGCATATGTTAGAGCATTGCTTTAAAAATAAAATGTTCAAGTTGTCAGAAAGCCATCTGAACACCTCATTTGTGCTTTTAGCTTCACATAAGGCTTGAAATGCACTTTTCCTGCAAATGGGCAGCTCATGAGGAGCTGTCTAAACCCAGGCTGCAGGGGAAAGACAGCTGAAATGTTTCTGGTGAACCTTTTAAGGTGATCATGTAGAGATCTGGCATCTGAGTGCCTCCTATTGAGATGCTGCATGTTAGTCTTCAAATATGACCTGAGAAGGAGTTTCCATGAGGAGCAGCTTGAGGTGGGCTTTTGATCTTCAAAAACGAAGAGGCTCATTCAATACTGGAAGGGATGGCACACTCTGTGCTCCTTTTATAAGTGATTTTATTAACACAAAATCATGTTTTGATATCCTTAACTATTAATAGCCAGATTTCACAGTGTGAGAGGTCAGAACAAGACTTCTTATTATCATTCCTTGTAATTTTTAACCTTTCAGTATGTAAATAAATGCAGCAAACAGCTTCAAAGGTTTATTTCTAAGTAAAACGGACCTTTGGACTGACTTCTACCACTGAGGATTGGGATACAGTTATGAGACATATCAAAGGAGACTGACAAGCACTGTTCCCTGAAGGGGATCTTAGAGGGGGAAAGGTGTGGAGCCACAGTGATAACTTGTGCTGTGGGATACGATTTTCATTCTAAGATGCTTCCTCTGGAGGACAGAGAAGCATGTTTTGGTAAAATGCATGACTTAGAATAGAATAGAATTAACCAAGTTGGAAAAGACCTTCGAGATCGAGTCCAACCTATCACCCAACACCATCTAATAACTAAACCACGTCACCGAGTGCCTCATCCAGTCTCCTCCTAAACACCACCAGTGATGGGGACTCCACCTCCCTGGGCAGCACATTCCGGTGGCCAATCTCTCTTTCTGGGAAGAATTTCCTCCTCACCTCCAGCCTAAACCTCCCCTGGCACAGCTTGAGACTGTGTCCTCTCGTTCTGGTGCTGGGTGCCTGGGAGAAGAGACCAAACCCCTCCTGGCTACAACCTCCCTTCAGGGAGCTGTAGACAGCCATAAGGTCTCCCCTGAGCCTCCTCTTCTCCAGGCTAAGCAACCCCAGCTCCCTCAGCCTCTCCTCACAGGGCTGTGCTCCAGACCCCTCCCCAGCTTTGTTGCCCTTCTCTGGACACCTTCCAGCAAGTCAACATTTTCCTAAACTGAGGGGCCCAGAACTGGACACACTCAAAATATTCTAAAACAAAATTCAAGGCTCCTATATTAAGTGTGAGTTAAGGTCATTTAAACTGCATCCTGCACAGCAAATTCTTTTCTCCACACTGTGGGCACCGTACTTGTCCAATTCTATTTAACTTGCCCTCAGGCTTATATATAAATCTCTGCTGAAATATAATACTATAATTGCTGTCTAACTACATTTAAATGGGTGAAAATGACCTATCAATACATAATAAACAGAGATAACACTAGATTATTCATGTTTCTGAAAGCTTCAATTATTTCTATTTGGGTATCAATTAAGGTTTGCTTTTAAACAGAAGTCAGAGTAGTAACATTCAATTCACTTACTCTAAATTAGATGGCAGTGTGTTTCACTTAATATAAATTGTGTGTGATTACTTACAATCAGTTTAAATCAATAAGTTTGTGATGGATTTTTACCCTGTGCTGTGGTTTCTCAGTAATAAATCCCTTGTTTAGTCCAGAAGGCATTGCTTCTTTTGGCAGCTTTCCATGCATTTCTGTAATGAGTATTGGATAGGCACAGCTTCAGCAAATCAGCATTTAAGGGGGGGGGGGGGGGGGGGGGGGGGGGGGGGGGGGGGGGGGGGGGGGGGGGGGGGGGGGGGGGGGGGGGGGGAGAGGGGAGGAAGTCCCTGTAGAGGATAAATGCATTAAAAAAATCAATTTAACTCAACTAGTCCCAATTCATGTGAACACAACACTCTGAGAATCTTGGAGTCTGTTCCTTGTAGCAGAAAGTTGTACGTATCCTGGCCTAGTAAGTGAAAGGCAGGGGAGAAGAATGTGAGCTGTAATTCAAGATTTGGAAGCTTTGGTGCAAACTAAGTGGAGGATAGGTGAATAACTTTATGCTGTTCAGCATCTAAACTGAATCACAAGCTGGTTTGACTTGTTCCTAGCATCATGCCTCCTAATTGCAGAAACCATTGGTTTTGCTCTAGAAGAGAAGTCTCTTGTGCTCTAGAGGAGGAATTGCTCGTGGGAAATTGCATAGTGGTCACAGTGGATAACAAAAGGGATCTTAGCTTTGAACCTGTTTGTAGCTGGAGTTAAACAGGAGTAGGGAAAGAGCCCCAAGAGTTGGTGGTGGCAAGGCAGTAGACACTTATGGATGGAGTCATACTGGATTTTGTTAACTGCCAGAAGTATGGCGGTCATGGTGAGATGGGTAAGAAAGTTGCTTATTTGTGGGTTCCTTGAAGATGAAGGAAAATGACCTCTAGGGATGATGGAGCACGGTAAAAGCCAACCTGGCTATGGCACTGCATTTCATAGTATAGTGTCAGGGTTGGAAGGGACCACAAGGATCATCTAGCTCCAACCCTCCTGCCATGGGCAGGGACACCTCACACTAGATCAGCCTGTCCAGAGCCTCATCCAGCCTGGGCTTAAACACCTCCAGGGATGGGGCCTCAACCACCTCCCTGGACAACCCATTCCAGGGCTTCACCACTCTCATGGGGAAGAACTTCTTCCTCACTTCCAGCCTGAATCTCCCCACTTCCAGCTTCATTCCATTCCCCCTAGTCCTATCACTCCCTGATATCCTGAGAAGTCCTTCCCCAGCCTTCTTGTAGCCCCCTTCAGATACTGGAAGGCCACAATAAGGTCACCTCGGAGCCTTCTTTTCTCCAGACTGAACAGCCCCAACTCTTTCAGTCTGTCTTCATAGGAGAGGTGCTCCAGCCCTCTGCTCATCCTTGTGGCCCTTCTCTGGACACATTCCAGCACATCCATATCCCTCTTGTATGAGCGGCAGCTTCTTGCCCTGCTTACCATTGAAGCTCCTGGTGGCAAATCTGTTGGTCTAAAGTGTCCACTCAATCACATGGGGATGGCTATAGTAAGTCATTGAACCAGAGTGGAGAAAGCCATTTTCAGCTTCCTGAATGGAAAGCTGCTTTCAGGCCACAAAGCTGTTGCCCATCTCTCATGTGAGCTCTGCTCTCCAATTCATTTATGCTGTACAGCATACATATGCTCAGTCTTTCTCCCATTTCATGCTTCACCTCCTGGCTATAAAAGTCAGACAATAACACTGTGCTGCATCCCAAGACTGAGCAGACTTCATGAGGGAATTCTTAACAGAAATAAAGCATGGAAATGAATTAGTGAAATCCTGAGCTGCAAAGACCACCAAAAAAGTAAGAGGGTGCCAATACTTGCAAGGTCTGACAGTGGGAAGGCAGTGAGGAAGAGATGTAGGGAAGGGTCTCTGGGAGGAGAGCAGTTACAGTGCTGTTTTGGTGCAGGCATGGTAGGCTAGGGACTTTTAGATTCATAGAATGGCTGGAGTTGGAAGGGACCAGCCTCCCTGCCCTGGGCAGGGACACCTCCCACCAGCCCAGGATGCTGAAATCCTCATTCAGCCTGACCTTGAGCACCTCTGGGGAGGAGGCATCCATGATGTCCCTGGGCAACCTGTTCCAGTGTCTCAACGCCCTTACTGTAAAGAATTTCTTCCTAATCTTCAGGCTAAATCTGCCCTCAATTTTCAATCCATTCCCTCTCATTCTATTGCAACAAACCCTTGTGAAAAGTCTCTTCCCAGCTCTCCTGTATCTCCCTTCAGCTACTGGAAGACTACTCTAAGGCCTCCCTGGGAGCCTTCTCTCCTCCAGGCTGCACAGTGCCAACTCCCTCAGCCTGTCCCCATAGGGGAGGTGCTCCAGCTCTCTGATCATCTTTGTGGCTTCCTCTGGACCTGCTCCAGCAGTTCAGTGACTTGCAAAAAATCACTGAACTTCAACACAGGCACCCAGGCTAAAGATAGGCAGTATCAGTTGCTGGAAATTGTTTCCTTGTACAAATTGGTCTATTTTTCCTCCTTTTCTGGAGCACTTGGGTTGTTAAAGGAAGCAGGTGGTAATTGTGGAGCTCCTGCATCCAAAGGGACATTTAACAGCATGGGTTGCCTTTTGTTTTTAAAAGAGCTGCTGATCTGCTGGTTGCCTTGGCAAGAAATAGCAGCTGTTTGTGGCTTCAGCAGAAGGAAGCTACTGGGTTGAGTGTTCTGGTCCTTCACCTGCCTTCCCTACAGCGGTGCAGAGACGTTTGTTAATATACTGACCTGCTGCTTCCACCTATGTGGTCTGTGTGTGCTCACCAGGCTTCTGGCCCAGCCCTTTCCCCTGTTGCTTTTTCAGAAATACATCATTCAGCTGTGACCAGGAAGAATTATTTTCTATCTGGGCTACCTGAGTGCTCTAATTTGTCAAGTAATTGCCACTGGAGCCAGGCTTTGGATGAAGGGTAACACTAAAAGGACCACGCAAGGTGTGCACGCAAGTTGTATAATTCTATACTTTTAATTCATTTGATATAGAAGATTACAGAATGATTAGGTTTGGAAGGGACCTTCAAGATCATAGAATAGAATCAATAAGGTTGGAAAAGACCTCGAAGATCATCAAGTCCAACCTGTCACCCAACACCTCATAACTACTAAACCATGGCACCAAGTGCCATGTCCTTTTTGAACACCTCCAGGGATGGTCATCTAGTGCCATGTCTGACTTGCAGCATGTGTAGCAGGGAGTAAGTCATTTGCACTCAAATGGAAACTCCTCTTGAGACATGCTTGCCTGTGAGCACAGCTCAAAGTGTAATTACAGCCCATGGGGAGACCGTGTGCTGTAATTGAACTGCTGCTGATAGGCAATGAAAAATGGCTGTCCTTTGAAGATTCTGCCCATCCTTTTTTCTTTATCATGGGATCTGTTCTAAGTTGAGCTTGTCATAATCACAATAGCTGGCATTTCTCATCCTTGGAGACTTTCAGGTCTCATCCCCTCAGTGCAATAAGCACTCAGACTTCTTGACCTGCCTTAAGCCACTCTCATGGTGTTCCAAGGAGGTAGTTTATGGAAGAAATACATTCATTCCACTCCCTAATAATCCCTTTTTCCTCTGTGTATAGATACCATAGCAATTGCACAATAGCAGGAGCTGCAGATAAGGTGTCCTGTGATCTTAAATGAAACCTCTGGTGTCATGGTGCTGAAGTGCACAAGCCTGTTGCAATAGTGCTGAAGGTAACTGCAAACCCTTAGGCACATTTACCTCATCCAAAGAAGGGCTGATGAAACTGGCTCCTTGTGACAAATATTCATCTGGTATACATCCCTGTGCCTACCTCTGCTTTAATTCCTCAAGCCCACTTGCCAGTGCATTGCAGATCAATGTGCCATTTTTCTTGCCTTGCCATTTAAACAAATATTCCAGTGATCCACTGCCTGCAAAAAAAAAGCTTTGCATAACTGTTAGCAAAATCCCTACCCATAGCCACCCACACTCCTGCTGAAGCCTCTGGCTGAGCAATGCTGCTGTCCTCACTAGGAAGGGGTGCTGCAGGCAGTGCCTGAATCCTGAGAGGTATCAAGTCTGTGGAGAAAGGGGGTTTCTTTGGTTCTGTTTGTTTGCTTGCTTGGATTTTGTGTGTGTGGCTGGTATTTTGTCGCTGCTGCTGCTGCTGTTTTGTTTGGGTGTTTTCAGGTGGGTGGGGAAAGAGATTCCCATGGAAAAAGTTACTAAACTTTCCATGAGTGCTGGTGGTGCAGGATGCTCTGAACAGTGGAGCAGAGGTCTTCTCTCCTATTGCCAAGCTAGTATGGAACAGGGTATGGCACTCTGTGTCACACAAAGCTGGTCCTTTGCACTACAAACTTGTGAGTAAAGCTCTCACATGTGTCTTGAAATGTTTGAGTGGTTCTGGAGTAGGTATACTTAGAATCATAGAATTGCTAGGGTTGGAAAGGACACCTCACACTACATCAGAGCCACATCCAACCTGGCCTTAAAAACCTCCAGGGATGAGGTTTCTACCACCTCCCTGGACAGCCTGTGCCAGTGTCTCACCTCCCTCATGGGGAAGAATTTCCTCCCAACATCCAACCTGAATCTCCCCATTTCTATTTTTGCTCCATTCTCCCCAGTCCTATCACTCCCTGACACCCTCAAAAGTCCCTCCCCAGATTTCCTGTAGCCCACTACAGATACTGGAAGTCCACAATAAAGTTTCCTCGGAGCCTTCTCTTCTCCAGACTAATTAGCCCCAACTCTCTCAATCTGTTTTCGTAGGAGAGGCTGCAGCCCTCTGATCACTCTTGTGGCCCTTCTCTGGACACGTTCCAGCACCTCCAGATCCTTCTTGTAACAGGGACTCCAGAACTAGATGCAATACTCCAGATGGGGTCTCACAAGAGAGGAGTAGAGGGGGAGAATCACCTTGAAATATGCCATTTGGAAACCTGGTTCCTCTGTGACTTCAAGGGCAGCAGTTCTCCCTAGGCAGTCCCAAGTATGCTGCTGTGTCACCTCCCGAGTGCTTTTCCCCTTTGGATAGCTGTGCCTGCTACTTCAGGCTTGCTGAATATCTTCAGTCTTTCCACTGATGAAGCTGATCTGTATTTCTATGGATGATTTTGCATTTTAATGTGGTGAAATTTCAGAGGGGACTTCAACTCAGCCTTACCTTCTACTCAGGATTCACTTCTAGAAAGATACCAACTGAAGCAGACTGAACCCTGACACACAATAAAACTGCAATCAGAGGAGGCAAACAATGCTCTCTCTCCAAAGCTATTCCTTGTTCTCCTTTTGCTGAGGAAAAATGTGCAAGTTGGCAGTTGCTGAATCTGAGCAGCAGCAGCAGATTTTGCTCGCTCTCTCCTCCCTGGCAGAATGGAGAGTGACAAGCCAAGCTCCAGTTTGCTCCCCTGGCTTGCTGGGAGAGTGGTCAGCAGCCTTCTGTTGCATGTGTGGGAACCCGCTCAAGTGCCCTGTGTCTGATCATCTGTCATGTAGTGAGCTGAAGTTTGAAGGCAAACTGCCTGAAAAGAGACAAAGGGAAACATTGCTCCACCTGAACCTGGGAGGTCTCCACCTCCTGGTTTTGTTCTTTATGCTACAAAGAATGGGACAGGAAAATGAGAGAGTGGGCACTCAAACCCCTCATGTAATTTGGCAACACAGCCCATTTTAGTTAGACTCAGTGCTAAGCTATTGAAGATTCAGAGAATCAATTGCAAGTGCATTCAGATTTCCCTCTCTGGTCCTAAACTGTTTCTTTTCTCTTGAGGAAGACATGGAGGTAGCCTCTGCTGAAAATCCTGGGTGAACAAGAAATCTGCAGATGAAAACAAGCGTCTTTTACAACTCTGTTTTACATCTTTGTGTACTCTTGTTGTGAGACTGCTTTCTGCAAAGTACTTGTAGTTCCTTTGGCAAGACAGGGCTTGACAAATGTGCAGTCCTCTTAAACAAAACAACTCTTTTTTTTAAGAAACTGAAGTCTTTTGATCCAGAGAAGGGACAGATTCCACCCACCCCACCACCACCCCCTCCGCTGCATTCCTGGGTTAAATTGCAAATCTAAGGGATGAATCAGACTTGGCTTGCAGCAGTCCATATTATTTTTTTTTTTTAAGGATTATGATGATTTTTTTTCTCTCTCTACCCTCCTCCCCCCCCCCCCCCCCATCCCCCCTTTGACTGTCAATGGGTCCATGTCCCAGTGGAGGCCAGGGAAAAGCAGAGTCCCTCAGGGATCAGTTCTGGGACCAGTCTTGTTCAGCATCTTTGTGGGTGCCATGGACAGTGGCATTGAGTGCACTCTCAGCAGGTTTGCTGATGCCACCAAGCTGTGTGGTGTAGCAGACAGGCTGGAGGGAAGGGATCCATCCAGAGGGACCTTGACAGGCTGGAGAGCTGGGCACAAGCCAACCTCATGAAGTTCAACAAGACCAAGGGCAGGGTCCTGCATCTCGGTTGAGGCAATCCCAGGCACAAATCCAGGGCTGGGCAGTGACTGGCTGGAAAGGAGCCATGAGGAGAGGGACTTGGGGTTGCTGGTGGAGGAGAAGCTCAACAGGAGCTCTCAGTGTGCACTTGCAGCCTAGAAAGCCAATCAGATCCTGGGCTGCAGCAAGAGAAGTGTGGCCAGCAGGTCAAGGGAGGTGATTCTCCCCCTCTGCTCAGCTCTGGTGAGACCCCACCTGGAGTACTGCCTCCAGTTCTGGAGCCCCTATTACAAGAGGGATCTGGAGGTGCTGGAAGGTGTCCAGAGAAGGGCCACAAGGATGAGCAGAGGGCTGGAGCACCTCTCCTGTGAGGATAGACTGAGGGAGTTGGGGCTGGTCACTCTGGGCAAGAGAAGGCTCTGAGGTGACCTAATTGTGGTCTTCCAGGATCTGAAGGGGGCTACAAGAAGGCTGGGGAGGGACTTCTTAGTATCTCAGGGAGTGATAGGACTAGGGGGAATGGAATGAAGCTGGAGGTGGGGAGATTCAGGCTGGAAGTGAGGAAGAAGTTCTTCCCCATGAGAGTGGTGAAGCCCTGGAATGGGTTGTCCAAGGAGGTGGTTGAGGCCCCATCCCTGGAGGTGTTTAAGCCCAGGCTGGATGAGGCTCTGTCCAGCCTGATCTAGTGTAAGGTGTCCCTGCCCATGGCAGGGGGGTTGGAGCTAGATGATCCTTGTGGTCCCTTCCAACCCTGACTAGTTCTATGATCATCAAGGTGATGATACAAAATTTCTATTGCCAGTAAAATCCTGGCCCATGATTTACCCTGTGTGTGTTTAATGACCAATGAATTTGAATTGAAGGTGGAAGCTTTGGGGAGCTTTGGTAGGACTTTGTAGGTTATCTGTGAAACAAAGCTCCTTTTCATAGTGGTGTGCTCCAATAAAATGTTGGTTGGGGTTTTTTTTTGTTGTGTAGTGTTGTTTTGTCACAGCTCTGCTTCTTGACATTTAGCAGCTTGCATTCTGTCTCTACCCTGTGACTTACAAAAAGGATTGTCTGCATGGTTTCTGCTGCCTTCATTTCCATTGCAAACCATGGCTATTAGTATTCCACAAATAACCATTTAGGCACTTGGGTTTCTCAGTAAAAGGAGAAGTTAAAACAAGAATGGATGTGACACTGGGCATAGATGTCTCCAGGAAGGCTTTTGGGTTTTGCCCAGAGGCTGTCAGATTTCCTCACTGATCTGGGATTATTCTATAATTTCCCCCCCAATATTCTTCTCACACTTTTTTTCCCCTCTTTGTATCAAAGGCACACTTTGAACTTTCAGGGGGTTTTTATCTACTTTTTCTCTGATGGAAAAAGGAGAGGGATGATTCCTCTTGCTTAGTTACCAGACAGCAATACAGAATAGAGTGGTTTCTCCTGAAGGAGTTGAGATAACCTGTACTGTGGGGACTTAGGGAGCCTGCAGGTTGAGGTAGTGAAGGTAGGGAGTGCTGGGAGAGAACCCATTGCTCTTCTTGAGCTGTGTCCTGGAGAGCTGTCCTCTGGCTCTGTCATCTCCTTTTCCCTCAGTCCTGTCTTCTGACTCCAGTTCATCCATGTCAAATAAGCATGGCTAAAGCTGAATTGCCAAGTCCCTGGGACCGCAGCGGGGTCAGCACAGAGCAGCTAACTCTGCTGGGAAGAGGAGCAGTTGGTGCTTGCTATGGCTGAGTGCATCTGAAGAACATAAAGGAATTTGGGATGCACAGACTGTAATGCCTTTCATCTTGCCAGTGTATTACCCTTCAGGATCCTTTCTGGGTGCTTTGAAATTTTTCAGGATTAAATGGGTCTCTCCAGTGACCTAATCCCTTGCCCTCCAGTTCTTGTGTGGGCGGATGTCTTGGATCAGTGGACTAGTAGCTCACCATGGTTTTGATGCAGAAAAATTGTTGGGTTTGGTTTTTCTCTTTCTGGGCTTTGGTTTGGGTTATTTTTCCTGATAGCTGAATTGGGCTGGTTCCAGCCTAACTTTGTAACAAAGCTCTTCTGTCTGTCATGAAGAACTGAAGGCATAATCACTATTTTCTCATTTAAATTCTGAAACTGCTTTTCAAATCTTACCTTTTCATTTCTTTTGTGAAAGTCTTCTCTGGCCTTTAGAGGGATGAGCAAACACAGTTCCAGTGCTGCAGTTTTGGTAAAAGGCTATCAGTCGCTCCCTGTGCTCTTAACACAGAATTTACATAATCCCAAATCATGGCTTTGGAAGAGTAATTTCTCACCACTTAACTACATTTAACTTTTGTCAAGCTGGATCCATGTCCAAGGAGTGTCAGTGGTTCTGGCTGGGGGGAATGTGATTTGCTTCTGAACTCTCCATGGTTTGCTTTATTTTTAAAAGCTGTGCTTGGCCAAAAGAGCTCAAAGTACCCTTCTGCCCCCTGTTCATCCTTGGGGTGATCCTGGGCAAGAGGACCGCTTTCTTCAGGGGGAGCTGCAGTGCTCAGATGTTAGAGAAGAAGGTGTACGGCAAGCACCCCACAAGCAGCAACGAGGGGACAGGAGGATGGAATGGAGAGCAGACTCACAGCCCAGCCTCAGAGTAGGGAACACTGACTCTTGGAGAGGCTGAGAAAGTGATCAGGAGAAGGAAGCCCCTTGGTTTATCCCTGCCCCCTCTTCACATGTTCATCCAGGCATGATGATGATGCTTGTTTCAGCACCTTGTATTTGAGTCTGTCATAGTCAGTGCATTTCTGGGTTTGCTGTTGCAGGATTTAACCTGCTTTGGTTTGTTTTCTCTGAAGCTGGCTCTGGAGATTCAGGGCTCTTTTGGTATTTTCCCTGTGCTCACTTTAAAGGCAAGGTGTAGGCAGATCCATCTCCCAGCTCTAGTTGATGTAGCACATTGTCACATAAATCAGAGCATCAAAATGTGTTAGCTATGGGGGAAGGTCTGCTTTTTGATTATACTGCCTTATAACCAATATGTTGCTCTCAGGCAAGCGTGGGGAACCTTTTCCTTGCTAAAGGCTACACAGACCTTGCAAGGAAGTTTGACAAGCTATACATTAAAACACACTTTGTGGCTCTTACCCCTTCTGTTACTATTGAGTAATCTTGCTGTGGGCTTTGTGAAATAAGTAGTTAGCTGTAGCCAGCCAGAGGGTTGCAGATTCACCACGCAGCCTTCACAGCCTAATAAGCTTTCTCTTAACAGTGTCTATAAAGCTGAAGCTGCTAGAGCTGGAATGTTATTTCTCAACTTGAAGTCAGATAATTTCTGCCACATTTTCCCAGCTGTTTTAACCACTGCAAAGCAGCCATACCTTGTTGGAAGTGTTGATAACTGAGGGTGTCTTTTGAAGGAGAAAATAGCTCTGAGCAGCACCCCAAGAGGAGCAGGCAGGTCACCATTGCATGCTTGCATCAGGGTTTGGAAGCTGGACCTGTCACTTTAGGAAAGATATTGAGTCCAGAAAAGCTGAACAAAGTTGGTGAAGGGTGACTGAAGGAACTGGACTTGTTTAGTCTGGAGAAGGAGAGACTGAGGGGAGACCTCATTGCTTTCTACAGCTGATAGGAGGATAGAGAGAAATGGGGTTCAGGCTTTTCTCCCTAGTATCAGGTGACAGAATAAGAGGAAATGGCCTGAAATTGTGCTAGGAGTTGTTTAGATTGGATATCAGGAAAAATTTCTTTCCTGCAAGAGTGGTCAGGCATTGGAACAGGCTGCCCAGGGAGGTGGTGGTGTCACCATCCCTGGAGGTGTACAGGAAACCTGTGGACATGACACTTGGGAAAGGGTTTAGTGGCCAGGGTGGTGTTAGGTTGATGGTTGGACTGGATGATCTTAGAAGGCTTTTTCAACTGAAACAATTCCATAATTCTGTGAAAGCAGACATTCCCTAGTGAATAGAAACTAAGCTTGGGCAGATGTCCTGTGGGCTATGTGAATGCTTTTAAAAGTTTGTGGGTTTTTTTTAAAGAGAGTTTTGAATGAAATTAAATGACTTCAAATAAAGCAAAGTTCTGCTGTGAAGGGCTGAGGTTGAGTCAGTGAAATGATTAATCTTTAGAGGTAGCAGCAGCAGTGGTGCTTCTGGGCCGTTCAATTTAAGAAGGACATTGAGACACTTGATAGTGTCCAGAGAAGGGCAACATGGCTGGGGAGGGGTCTGGAGCACAACCCTGTGAGGAGAGGCTGAGGGAGCTGGGGTTGCTTAGCCTGCAGAAGAGGAGGCTCAGGGGAGACCTTATTGCCTTCTACAACTCCCTGAAGGGAGGTTGTAGCCAGGTGGGGCTTGGTCTCTTCTCCCAGGCAAGCAGCACCAGAATGAGAGGACACAGTCTCAAGCTGTGCCAGGGGAGATTTAGGCTGGAGGTGAGGAGCAATATCTTCACAGAAAAAGTAATTGGCCACTGGAATGTGCTGCCCAGGGAGGTGGTGGAGTCAGCATCAGAAAGGGATTGGATGTGGCACTTGGAGCCATGGTTTTTTTTAGTCATGAGGTGTTGGGTGACAGGTTGGACTTGATGATCTCTGAGGTCTTTTCCAACCTTATTGATTGTATGATTCAGTAGTGAAGGCATCCCAGGCCACATGAAGGTCAGCAATGCTCTATGCTTTTAGAGAGCTGGGCTGGGAAAAGCAGTTTCAGAATCTAAGACTCTGAAGGGACTTCACTAATTTAAGTGTTTTTGTGAGTTTGCAGTTTGCTTGAAATGCAAGCAGGCTATGGGTGAGGTTTACAAGTGTTGTTTGACGCTTATCTCCCTCAGCTTTTGAAGGAGACATCGCCTTCAAATTACTGGCAATTTCCATAAAGGAGGGAGTGAATAAGAAAAACACTGCTCAAAGCATGTAGTAGTTTTTTCAAGCAATTAAGTAGGAGATACTAGGAGATACTAGGAGATAGCCCTTTATTTTTTTTTTTCTCTCTGGTGAGAGTAAACAACTAGAAAATTGTGGTCATTTGACAGCAGGAAATCCATTTTTTTGTCATTACTGTATATTGGAGAGGTCAGTAAATGAGCCTCTTTTAAACCTCACTCAGTCACCAGCCCACACAGGATCACTCTCTTCTTTCTCTTTTCTTCATTTAATTTCCTTGCTGAGATTGACAGATTCAAGTACGAAAGGCTTTAAATAGGTGATCATTCCCATCTCAAGGACTTGCCTGGCTCTTTAGTTTTCCAATCTCATTTCACAACACATTGCATTAACTGACATGAAATTGCCAAGCACTTTAATTACTTTCTTTTTTTTTTTTTAAACAAAGCATTCTTACCCATTGCTATTACTTACAGACTTTATACCACACAGAAATGTAGTAGCTTGCTGCTGCAATCCCACATTCCCTAATTGCATTCTACTTCAGGACGTGAACAAAAGTTACCCAGCACCAGGGGAGGTTTAGGCTGGATGTTAGGAAGAAGTTCTTTATAGAAAGAGTTATTGGCCATTGGAATGTGCTCCCCAGGGAGGTGCTCCCCATCACTGGAGGTGTTTAGGAAGAGACTTGATGGGGTGCTTGGTGCCATGGCTTAGCTGATTAGATGGTGTTGGGTGATGGGTTGGACTCGATGATCTCCAAGGTCTCTTCCAACCTGGTTAATTCTATTCTATTCTACAGCCACATGAACTTTGAGAAGCACAATGCAACTTCTAATGCTAGAATTGCAGCTTGCTGTAGGACTCCTTCTTTGAAAGCAGCTCCACATCTGAAGAGTACTGAAGAGGCAGCTGTGTCTCTTGAGCTTGTTTTGCAGGAGCAAACAGTCATTGATTTGGAAATGAAGATGAATGGGTTGTATTATATTTGTAGGTGTTGATCCTAATGCTGTCGGCTTTGACTTGGTGCTGATGGAAAGTTTTGTTACCTGGGAAGGAGAAGAGAAGGAAGGCAGAGCAAAATGGAGCAAGGTTACAAAGTTCCTAGTGAAAAAGGATGGTGCTGAGGCAAGAATTGTTGTTCCTAATTGGAAGGGATGGTGGGATCTTCCCATACAAATTACCATTTCTAATTGACTTGTAGGAGAGTGCTCAGTGTGGTTTTTCTGCAGTGGTGTTGCTAGGAAATGTTGCTAGGCAACTATTCAATGACTGCACCGACCTTTAAGAGAAATATATGTATTTTTTTTCCCCCCACCCCATTTTGATGCTGGAGAGCAAACCTCTATTTTGTCTCCTCCACTGGCCTTTCTCTGGGCACTAGGAGCTATTGGGGGCGTGGGGATAGCTAAATAATTGCTTAAGATTTGGCAAAGCTGTTTTGTAGGCACAACCTTTCTGCGTGTAACGTTCTCAGGAGCTCAATTTCTTTCTTGCAATGTGAGCAGCAAAAGTTGGCAAATAATGTCTTGAATAATTTATCTGATTAATTTTGTGATCTTTATTGAATACATCATTGAGGAAGCATTCTTCACTCTTTGCTTGGCTGCACAGGGGCAGGCAGGGCGAAAGGAGAACACGAGATGACTGTTGGTGCAGTATGACAAAGAGGATTTTGAAGACTCTCGTGTTGATTAGGTCTTCTCATAAGAAGCCTGGTGGCACAAAACAGAGAAGCCCCTGGGATTTATTGGGAGCGTTTTCCTTTTACCAGCTGTCTTTGAAGCAAATCCCTTTGTTTATTACCATGTTCAAATCAATCACACACCTAATTTTTGAATGGTTTTGCCTTTCCAAACAGAGAGATCGTGTTCTGGTGTTTGGTTGGTTTCATCTTCCCAGAGAAACAATTTGAATAATCTCTAAGGTTTGTAATTTAAAAGTGTCTCTATTTAAAGGCAACTTGCAGAAAGCTTTAGAGATATTCTAGGTCTGTCCTTGGCTGAGGCTGAAGTCTCACAAGGCAAAGGCTTTCTGAGGGAGCATTGAGTTCCAGCTGGACAGGAGTCCTGTGCTCTACAGTCTTGTCAGAGCTGGTATGAAGGAGCAGCTTCTGCTCCATGGAAATGCACAGGCAAAGGTTTGCATCCTTCAGGAGTAGGGTGTGCACTCCCTCTCCGGCACAAAACAGCAAAGAGGAGGAGGAAGATGATCCTGAAAGCTGAGGCAGAGTAAGTTCTTTTGTTGCTAGGAGCTGGACAGTCCTGTTCCCTCTTGCAAATGACTGAGTCTGGCACTGTCCAGTTGAAAGAGCATAGAAGACAAGGCAAGAACCACCTGCAATCACCTTTGAGAATGGAAAATGAAGGCAGGTTTTGCTTGGCTAGTGCACAATAGCCACAGCCTACCATGGCTCTATCATTCTGCTCCTTTTTTTCCTCTCCCCACCTAAGCCTTTAAAGAGCTGTGAGTAAGAATACTCACTCCCTATCTCTACACTTCCCAGTAACTTCACAGCTGTCCCTGGATCCATGCATAGCCAGTCTTGGAGGATGCTGTGCTCGCTTCTTAAACTATTTTTGATATCCTGCTTCACCTCTGCACTTAAAATCTCTTCTTCCCTATATATTGCCGGGCTCTCCTGGTGCAGCAAAGAAACCTGATTTCTTGCAGAGTGCTGCAGACACCCAGCTGATCCAATGCTTGCATTGAAATAAACCCTGATATCCATCCTCTCCAACTTAAAATAACTTGTTTGTTCCAGACTTTGAGTTAACTCTGAGATTTCCCACTGCCTGCCTCTACTGTGGTTGCTGCCACAGGAAGCTCTCTCTGGACTCAGCTTTTCCAGAATTGAGGCTTTTGGCCAGCATCTATATGTGAAAGACAGACACTCTTTCTGATGGTGATTTATCCACCCTTTGTACAACACCTATTATAGTGGGGAGATTTACTTTCTCCTCTAGTTGCAGCTAGGTCAGAGTACCTTTGTCAGAGCACAGCAGTGGAGGTGAAAAGGAGACTGGCAGGGAAGAGGAGGAGGAGGAGAATCTTGCAAAGCATAATGCCACAGTTTCTGAAAGAAGGAGTCTTTTGCAGCACTCAGGGCATAGTGGGACCTATTCCTACTACATGTAGCAAAGGCTTGGGATGATTAGCATGAAATTGAATTTTGTTTTTAATCAGTTGAAGTCTGTAGCACAGCACAGAGCTCATAAGCACATTGTAATGCCATTCCTTCCCATCTCTTCAGATTGAAGCTGTCTTGTGTAATGTTGAGCACCCACTTCTGTGTGCTTAATGGGGAGAATCAAGGCTGTGAGTGACTGTGGTAAGAGAACAGAACTTAGATTCCATGAAATGACCTGGGGCTTTACTGGTGGTGAGTTTGAAGTTGGCTTCATAGTTTCATAGAATGGCTTAGGTTGGAAGGGACCTTAGAGATCATTTATCCCAATCACCCTGGCATGGGCAAGGTTGCTTCTCTACTAGACTTGGTTGCTCAAGGCCTCGTCCAGCCTGGCCTTGAACACTGCCAGGGAAGGGGCTTTAACATTCATTTTTATCCTTGTTTTCAGTTCCATGCTAGGAATCATAGAATTGTTAGGGTTGGAAGGGACCAAAAGGCTCATCTGGTTCCAACCCCCCTACCATAGGCAGGGACACCTCACACTACAGCAGGTTGCTCACAGCCACCTCCAGCCTGGCTGCAAAACCTCCAGGGATGAGGCTTCCACCACCTCCCTGGGCAACCTGTGCCAGGCTCTCACCACCCTCCTGGGGAAGAGCTTCTTCGTAACATCCGATCTGAATCTACCCATTTCTACAACAGTTGTTTTAGTTAGGTCAGAATGTAAGTACTAGAGGACTGTGAGCACTAGAGGTATTGTGAGCATCCTATTGCCAAATAACAAAATCTGATCAGGTTTGGTAAACTTTGCATTGCAAAAAAAAAACCCAAACCAAAACTAACAAACCAATCTTTGTTCTAAATGTACACAATGGGCTTCTCTTATTCCATGCTTGGAGAAAGCCTCATGGGGGCACACAGCACCTCACAGAGGCTCAAGATTTAAGGTGTTTGTGGAAAGTTAGGTTGTTTACAAATACTTAACTCTCTCATCTGTAGTCACAATGAAATTAGGGCAAAATGTAGAAAAGACTTGTAAGATCAAGTCCAGCCACTAACCCACCCAGCACTGCCAGGTCACCACTAAATCCTGTCCCTCAGCATTGAAACAGCTTTGAAACCCTGCCAGAGCTGGTGATTCCATCGCTTCCCTGGGCAGCTGTTGTTCCTGTTATCCAACTTAAATCTCCCCTGGCAAAACTTGAGGCCGTTTTCTGCCATCTTGTTACCTGGGAGAGGAGATCAGCCCCACCTCACTCCAACCTCCTTTCAGGGAGTTGTAGAGCAAGCTGCCTCTTCTCCAGACCCAACAACCCCAGTTCTGTTAGCTGCTCCTCAACAGAGCTGTTCTCCAGACCCTTCACCAGCTTCACTACCTTTCTCTGGATTTGCTCCACCACTTGAGTGTCCTTCTTGGAGTGCAGACCCCAAAACTGAACCTAATATTTGAAGTGTGGCCTCACCAGTGCCAAATACAGGATGGATGATCACATTAAGCAGACTAACTACAGCATAACCTCAATTGTTCCTGCAGGCAGCTGTCCTCTAAAATAGTGTGCTGTTGTTCAGAAATAAATTGAAAACCAGCAAACATGGGTAAGTTGCATAGCTAGAGAAGATTCAGAACTCTACAGCTTGCCAGAGACTGCCACAGCTTTCAGAATACATTGATTTTTGAAGTCCATAACAGCATATGCCAGGGCCTAGATTGGGAATGTGTAGAGTGAATAATTTACCACCTAGAGAGAGTAAGCCTGTCCACAGAAGAAAGAAGAAAAACAGCCCTGTGAACTGAGACTCTGCCCTCAAAGCTCAGAGCTTTCTTGGAAGTGGGAGCATCTGATGTTGAAAGACCTCTGGAGGGTCAGGCTTGTATGTGAGAAATTCTACATAGCAAGGAAGAAGAAATGTGTGCCTCTCATCTCATGGCTTCCCTTCCCCACATGAAAAGATGAGAAGTTCTACAGATGCATCTTTGACCCGGGCAAAGCTTCAGGTCATGCTGCTTGGAGAAAACAGACTGGGGGTCAGGTTCAAACCCTCACCACTCCATAAGGTTCTGTCTGCTTGGCTGCAGTGTTGGAGGGCTGCTCAGGAGAGATGGCTTTACTTGCACATCAAAGGAAAGCAGGGTGTTAGAAAAGCTGCTTCCTGCTTAACTCTTCCAGTCTTCGGGTGCAGGTTTGTTGCAACAAGCTCGGAGATGGTGGTTACAGAAGCTTCTCTTGTTTCCTGTTCTTTGGGTGAAAGGATGAATCTGTCTGGAATAGAGGCTTGGCTAGCACCACTAGTCAGAGCTAGGGACACCACCCCCCAACCCCCCAAAATGAGCAGCAATTCTTCTGTCCTCTCTCCCAAAGCACACACACTCTGCCTCTTTGCATCATTCTTTCCTGTTTCTTGAGGGGAGGAGAGAAAGCCTAGAATCAAAGCAAGCTGTAACAGGTAACAGCACACATTTCAAGTAAACCAGCACATTTTCACTTAGTGTGACAAATGAAGGAGGAAAGAAGTTGATAAACATGAAATGTAGAAGTTTTTCTACAAGTAAGCTAATGGAGAAATGTCATGCCTTCCTCCTCATCCTCTCTGTCTCCTAAGCCTCCCTGTGCTTGGATTTATGTGAAAACCTGCAATTCAGAAAGTGTCACATCTTGCTGGTCAGATCGCCAAAGCCAAGGAAATCTCCAGGAATCTGCAAGCAATGTCTTGCTCTGCTGTTTCTGAGCACATGGTTTCACTTCCCTAGACCTTTAGTTTCCCTCTGTAAAAGGGAGCAACCTACCTCGTGTGTCTGTTTGTATACAGTGCAGTTCTGGGCCCCTCAAATTAAGAAGGACATAGAGATACTTGAAGGTGTCCAGAGAAGGGCAATGAGGCTGGGGAGAGTCCTCGAGCACAGCCCTGTGAGGAGAGGCTGAGAGAGCTGGGGTTGCTTAGCCTGGAGAAGAGGAGGCTCAGGGGAGACCTTATTGCTGTCCACAACTACCTGAAAGGAGGCTGTAGCCAGGTGGGGGTTGGTCTCTTCTCCCAGGCACCCAGCACCAGAATGAGAGGACACAGTCTCAAGCTGTGCCAGGGGAAGTTCAGGCTGGAGGTGAGGAGAAAGCTCTTCACTGAGAGAGTTGTTAGCCATTGGAATGTGCTGCCCAGGGAGGTGGTGGAGTCACCATCCCTGGAGGTGTGTTCAAAAGGGATTGGACGTGGCACTTGGTACCATGGTCTAGTAGGCATGAGGTGTTGGGTGACAGGTTGGACTTGATGATCTTTGAGGTCTTTTCCAACCTTGTTAATTCTATGATTCTTAAGGAAACCCAGAGAAAGAGTGAGAGTACAAAACTCAGCAGGCTGTATTTGAGTGCCTGGGTAGGAACCTAACACAATTGTTGACAGGGGTTTTTTTGACCACAATTATACACAATTGTTCATATCTCTTCTGAAAACCAGGCACAGGGGGGAAAATTGTGCTGTGAGAGTCTCTGGAATACATAGAAGTGCTAATAAATAGTAGCTGCACTGAACAGCTCAATTTTGAGTTTTCCAGCATTAGCACCACCAGCCTTTAGGCTGATTTGTGTTTTCTTTTAAGGTATAAATTCTTTGCTATAAGGTCAAAGCATAGATTCTTTATTACAAATACTTTTACCAGTGCAGAAGTTGTGTTTGCTCTTATCCTAACTTTTCTTGAAGGAAACTTGCAGTAAATTGATAGAATAATGGCAAGAACTGGAGTGATTTTTGTCAATTAATTTGTGCAGCTTGTAGAGGGCAGTAAGGCAGATGACAGATTAAGCTATTTTCTTGCAGATCTATAAGCAAGTAAGCCAGGAGGCAAATGAAATCGCTTCTCTCCTCAGTCATTGCCTTCTCCTCCACCTTTCAGCGGGTTGTAAGATCCCTACAAAACAAGGGCCAGGAAAGAGTGTTGCTAATTCTATCATTGATTGTCCAAAGAACAAGACCTTGCTGTGAAAGAGGCTTAATGTTTCCAACCACTCCCAGAAATGAAGCAGACTATTGTTCTGTCCCTTTGTGAATGGAAGCAGAGAAATAGCCACTAGTCGTTGGACAAAAGCTTAGGGCAGCGCTTTCCTCTCCTTATCGCCTTCTGTTACACAGTGGCAAGAATGTGGTGTGTTGTGAAGGCAGATCCATGGGAACTGAAGTCCTAGAGTCGTGTGTGTGCCTGGGTGCAGAGAGCCTCAAGCTGTACCTGTTCAGCAAGACAGGAGTCCTGCCTGTGGTGAGTGATACAGCAGGAAGGCAGCAATTAGAGAATTATTCTGAAAGTACAGATTTATCAAGCAGGGTCTTGTCAGGGATGTCAGATTTTGCAATTCTCCCTTTGCCCCAGGAAACCTTACTTTCGGAGGGGGTGTTGGTGTTTTTTTTGTTTGCCTTTGGTTGGTTGGGGTTGTTTTTGGTTGGTTTGGGGGTTTTGGTTGTCTTTACTTTCACCTTGCTCTTCCAATGCAACTCCTCAGTTTTCCAGGTTTGTTTCTCTAGCTGGGAACAAGTGGTTTCATTTCAGGGTTTGATACACTAGTGGAAACCTGGGGTTTTCTAGTGGGAAATCTTCAAAAGCTTGTATCTGCATCAGTTTCTCCATTTCAAAAGGAGAAAGGAAGTGAGTGATCCTTTTTGCAATTGGATTAATCCTGATCAGTGGCATCTACGTCGACAGCAGGGCATTTATTCACTCCAACCCCCGCCCCCAAAAAATCCCCAAATGTGGCTCTATGCAAATATGTGCAGGTCAGGTAATGTAAAGAAAACAGAAGGGGACCTACATCGATTTATACACACCAGTTTATGAAGAGAGCACTTTGCTCTAGATGAAGTTGTGTAGGAGGGGATGCAAGTTGGGAAAGTTGTACTGATTGCTGTTGTCATCTTCTGAGACTGCATTTCAAGGCAAGGCAGTCAGATGTTGCAAACAGGTAATGCCCTTAAGCTGTGCTCTGTGTTCAGTTCTTCAGTACTTCTAAATTCAGCCCCAGCCCTGTTGCCAAACCATCTCTCAAGAGCTGCTGCTGAATTCAGTCAGCTCTTTCCCCTCCCTTTCCTGGTTCCCTTACCTGGAATGTCTGTGCTGGGTCCCCACCTTGATGCTCAATAGCGCCGTTTTGCCTAGAGCCTTTTGAAAGTGCTGTGGAGAGGAGGCTGTGGTGGGGCAGTCCCGTGGAAAGCAACTCACAGTTACTGCTGTGTGATGGCTTTGCCAGCTCACGATGTGCAGGGCTGCACCAAGAAGCTGTCTCTTCCTCTTGCTTAGGTCCCAAATAGAATAAACCAGGTTGGAAGAAACCTTTGAGATCGAGTCCAACCTATCATCCAACACTATCTAATCAACTAAACCATGGCACCAAGCACCCCATCAAGTCTCCTCCTAAACACCTTCAATGATGGTGATTCCACCACCTCCCTGGGCAGCCCATTCCAATGGCCAATCTCTCCTTCTGTGAAGAATTTCTTAACATCCAGCCTAAACCTCCCCTGATGCAGCTTGAGACTGTGTCCTCTTGTTCTGGTGTGGGTTGCCTGGGAGAAGAGACCAGCCCCCACCTGGCTACAACCTCCCTTCAGCTAGTTGTAGAGAAAATCCCCAAACCCTGAACCTCCTGTGGGACCAGTGAGCACTTATAAGACAACACAACCTCTGCTTTTTCATTTAGCCTCAGACATGTTATAATCTGCATTCCAGCAAGAAGGTGTGTTCTGAAATTAAAACAAGCCTGTGATAAATTTAGTAGGATTAATGAGTTTAATCTCTCTTGACAAACTGAATTCATCATGATAGTAGACGAGAGGACTTACTAGGCAATTAAATTCTTTCAGTTTCTAGACAGGGTATTTAATGACCAATTGGTGTGAACATGCTGCCAGGTACTATGTTTTAATGCTAGATGACAAAATTACTTCCTGGCCAAAACTTTGTGCATGTGGGAAACTAGAAAAATATCTTTAAGCCTGAAAGTGTTATTTAAGTATTCATGAAAGAGTATTGGAAGAATGCTGGAGAGCCTATTGCTAACTCCACTTCCCTTTCTAAATGAGAAGCCTTGTTAGCTGGGAGACCAAGCATTCCTTTTTCTGTTAAAAATCAAAGAGGGCTTTCCACACTGAATTAGAGAGGCTTTTGGTTTTAGAAGTCCATGCTGAAGCATATCAAATACGCTGGTTAAAACTGAGAAAGTGGCTGCTAGCCTCCAGCTCCAACATCTGTTCAAGAATGAATAGAACAAAGAAAACGTAACGGCCGTGAACAATATGAGGGAGATAGTGTTCTTTCATTTCTGAGTGGGATTTTTTGGGTCCCACAGTAACATTTGAACACTTCCCAGTATTGAATTAAATAGAGGGGGCTAACATCTGTATTCTTTTATCTGCTTTGAGCTTGCAGAGAATTCATCTGGCTCGCACGAGCCCTATCTTTGTTCCTACAGCTGCACACAAGGTTGTTGCGTATCGCGCTACTGCGAGACGCGGTCAGGTCTCTTCCAAGTGGCCTTTATCTGCCTGTTTGCTTTTGATACAGTTGTTCACAGCACTGAGAAGTGTAGAACAAACAGCAGACTGTGGAGTTCAGAAAGTAGGTAGGGCTGGGGAGCCTGCCTGAATGTAAGTCTGCCTGTACTAGCATCTGAGTTTCACCTGAGCAGCACCTCCTAAAACGAACCTCTGAGTAATTTAAGAGAGCTCCCACAGGCTTCGTGTTAGAGCTTCTCATAAACATTGATCCTCACACAGGTGTGTAGAACGTATGCTAAACCCCATCATATTCTGTAGTAAGATACCTGCAGTTGTGTTAGGCTGAAAGGAGCTTTGAAAAGCTGAAGGAGAGTGACTGCCCTGTTCCCAGCAGTTGTTTCCTTCTAACTTCAGGGATGGAGGATGTGTAATGACCCCCTGATGTCTTCAGTAATCTACTGAAATATGTCAATAGTACACAGTGATGCAGCAGAGGCAATTTACTGATGTTTGTGTGCTTCTGAAGAGTAAGAAGTTCTCAGTGCTTTTATTTTTTGCTTTCCATTTAATCCCCAGGGAGAAACTTCAATGACCTATATCCACAGTATGTACAATAACTTATTAGAATACATCACATTCATATTCTTGGGTCTGTACAGAGAAACATTTTAGGAGGCATCACTAAGGAAGTTCAACATTATTTTTTTTCTTGTTCACAAGGGACTTTTTGGCCTCTGGAGGGGATGTTTCCTGGGTTAAAAATGAGACATTCTTAGGATGTATTTGGATAATATTCATGGCATAGACTCTGTGACTTGCTTATGAATGAGCATGAAAATTAATCTCCTCCTTAAGAGGATATATAGATTAGGGGAAGCTTGAGAGATTATTATATCCTCTTTGAGAACATATCAAGTGAATAGAGCTTAATATTAGTCATAATACATTTCTATCTGACATTAGCATAATATACCTGGATGGACTTAAAAATCTATTACCTCATTAATGAAAAGCAGTCACATGTTTACCATGATGCTTCAAACTCTCACTTTTAGCTATGGTTCAAAGTACAAACGGGCCAGTGGTAGTTTTGACTGAGGGCAGCTTGGATCCATCGCTAATCAAGGCTGTTGTGTCAGTGTGTCTCTCTCTAGAACCAGCTCGGGGTGAAGCTCCTGTTTAAAGACTGCAGCCGCAGCCTCACAAAGGAGCTGCTGGCTGGGAAGAGTAGGATGCGTCTGTTTCCTAATGAGAGAAGAGTGCCTCCTTGGCTGCGTAGATGGGTGTCAAGTGGAGGGGGGCAAGGTCTTTAGTGCTCTATAGTGTACACTAATAAGACAAGAAACAACAGGTTCAAGTTTGAGCAGAGAAGATTCCACCTCAACATGAGGAGAAACTTCTTTACAGTGAGGGTGATGGAGCACTGGAGCAGGCTGCCCAGAGAGGTTGTGGAGTCTCCTTCCTCTGGAGACTTTCCAGACCCACCTAGATGCATTCCTGCGCAGACTACCCCAAGTGATCCTGTTTTGTCAGGGTGGCTGGACTTGATGATCTCTTGAGGGCCTTACCAACCACTAATGTACTGTGATACTGTGATGGATGAGCAGCAGCTTCCTCCTCACTCATGTAAACTAAGGGTATGAGCCTGAGGATAAATGGACAGATTTGTGCTTCTATCTATGAAAAAATAACGAGGATAGCCATCTCTGTTTAACCTCGATCTTCTTGTGCTCCATTATTTGCACTTCTTGTGGTATCATCAAAACAACATCTACAGAAGACTTGTTCAAAATGCATTCAGTAAATGTTGAGGCTGGGTTTCTCTTTCTCAAATATCTGAAATATTAATTAGCATCTCCATTTCTGACTTCATCTAATAATTAAGGGTTTGCATATCTGGAAATGTGCAGTTGTTGGGAAAACAGCTTTTAGAATCCCTTAGGATTTGTTTTCCTTTTTAAAACCATAAACAGTGTGAGTGCTGACCTACATAGCCTCTGGTATTTTGTTGTTTCAATCTATTTTTTTTCAGCCTAAATTGTTGCAAAGGATACTAATTACAGCATACTCAAAAAGAAATTAGTAAGCCATCAGTAAAAACTACATTAAAAGCAACATTATTTCCCATAATATTAATAAGCACTTTTTTGGGGTGTGTAAATTTTATTTGTGCAACCATTACTGGAACATCTTCTGGAAGATCATAGAATCAATAAGGTTGGTAGAGACCTCAAAGATCATCAAGTCCAACGTGTCACCCAACACCTCATCACTACTAAACCATGGCACCAAGTGCCACGTCCAATCCCCTCTTGAGCACCTCCAGGGATGGGGATTCCACCACCTCCCTGGGCAGCACTTTCCAGTGGCTAACTCTCTCTGTGAAGAACTTCTTCCAAACATCCAGCCTAAAATTCCCCTGGTGCAGCTTGAGACTGTGTCCTCTTGTTCTGGTGCTGCTTGCCTGGGAGAAAAGACCAACCCCCAGCTGGCTACAACCTCCTTTCAGGTAGTTGTGGACAGCAATAAGGTCTCTCCTGAGCCTCCTCTTCTCCAGGCTAAGCAACCCCAGCTCCCTCAGCCTCTCCTCATAGGGCTTGTGCTTGAGGCCTCCCCCCAGCCTCGTTGCCCTTCTCTGGACACGTTCAAGAGTCTCAATGAATGTATTTTCTTGTGTAGTTAATGTAATATACATGTGTGCGTTTTTCCGTTTCAGTGCTGTATTGATTGCTTCATTTTTTCAGCTGCATTAAGCTATTCTTATAATTTCCACTGGGCTCTCAGAAATGGCAGATCTCAAGGGACAGTTGTGGTGGTATGTCCTATGGGAAATGCAAAAAAGCAAATAGATCAGAGCCTGCAAGGAAAGGACTGAGTCCACGTGGCCCTGCATCATGAGAATTTAAACTGCCTTCCACCCTTTTAGAGATCTGAAAGCAATTTGTTGAAGCAACTTTGCTTTCATGTGTTTTACTGGGGAATAAATTCTAATTGTGAGTGGAGTCCTTGTGCATGTAAAAGAAGTGTGGCCATTCTGCTCTGTTTGGCAGTCTCTGAGTTCAGGAGGTGAAGATGAATGTTTCTTGCCATCAGCCGTGTCATTTGCAAGCTATGGGCAGCTCAGGGGTGTTGCATCATAGAAGGGCACTCCCCAGAACTGACCTTTGCTGCTTCCAGTGTCCAGGGTTGTAAGGCACACTAGTATCCAAATAGAAGATAAATTTACTTGTACCCAGTACCTGTGACCTCAGAAGCAAGTGTTTCAGTTCAAACCAAGACAGAATGTGTTTGGCTGCAGTCTAGATCCATGTGGCTAATTGATTCCTCTCTGCGTGCACCTCTCCTGGCCTCCCCGGGGTGGTCTGCTTGGAGGGACAGGTTCTGTTTTCAGGTCAGGTGCTGCAATGTTAATTACAGACAGGAATTTATTTTCATAGCTCTGAGTAAGATATTAATTATCTTCTTATTAATGTATCCCAAGTGCCACAGTATGCAGCTGTTTGTCATACAATCTGAGATAATGTAGTTAATTTATGTTGGCTGTGGTAGCTATAGGTTTTTGCTGGCTTATTGGTAACTTGTGCTTCTACAAAGAAGAGAGTCAGGTGCAGGATTTGGCTGCACTTGCAGAATGCAGGAACAAAATTGGAGCAAAGGAGCTGACACCCAGCTCTTTGAGACAGCATTATTCTGCTGAGATTGAAGGTGTAGGTGTTGATCAGGGGCATGAGTGAGAGAACTCCCAACCGAAGCTGCCAACAGCTCCAGTTAAATCTCCATCCTAAACGAGGCCCCGAAGTCCACTCTGTACTTAGTGGGAGAGAAGTGTTACACTGGATGATTCACTCAAACTATTTTAGGAAGTGCCAGAATTCTGTTGAATGAGAGCAGGAGAGAGAAATCCAGCCTCTGCACCTCTGTAACCTTTTGCAGTCTTGTCACAGAAACCCATAACATTGGAACTGATAAACCCTTGTGATGAATGTAAGATTTCCAGAGGTACCCATGAAGGAGTTAGCAGAGCCCCAATTAACCTTTTTTTGGAGGGATTTGCATACCTGCCTTCTTCAGCCGACTTTGTAAACCCTAGTAGCTGTAACTGCTCTGCAATGAAGACCTTTGCAAGCTACATGGCCAAAGTTTTGTGCCTCTCTCATTTCAGGCTTTTTTCTTAGTGCATATAGCAAAAGATTTTTAAAGAGGCTTTCCTTGTGAACAGTAATTTGGAGGCTATATTTATACCCCTTAGAAAGGTCAACTAAAAACTCCTTTGCAAGATTAAACGAGGTAAAAATCGGATATTAAACAAATGGTAGAAAAGATCAAAGTTTAGTTCTATTCTTTGAATTAATTTCAAACTCTTGATTGAATCCTGCCCTCTGCTCCTGATTTGGCACTGCTAGAGCTTTCTGCCCTTGCTAGAACCTCCTCCACTGGCACTTCAAGTTCAAGTAGGTCTTCCAACACCACTAGCTCACACTGTCTTGGGAGGAGAAAAGGCTTCTAGCACTGAAACCTTCCAACTGGAAAGGGAATATTTTTCTTTTTCTTTAAATTTTATTTTATTCTGGCCTTATGTTCTGTGAAAAATCCCTTTCCACCTTGATCATCCTCTGCCCCTCAAGACTCTCTAGCAAGCTACTACCTAGGGCACTTTTGATAAAGGATTTATTATCAGATGTTATAACTTTTGCAAGCTTTTCCTCAAAGTATTTTTGCCTGTTCTCTACTACCTCTGCAGTCAGCCTGCCAGTGTTGGACGTGTTGCTTTCTATTTGGGGTACAGCTTCACCTTCTTGAAGCCTGTGCAGCATCTTTATGTAACCTTTCTGGCATCTGTAAGCACCTTGTTCTTCCTGACTCTGCTTTTGGGGTGTATGAGGTTTTTCTGAATTTAGAGAGATGAGAGTCTCTCATAGAATCATAGAATTAACAAGGTTGGAAAAGACCTCAGAGATCATCAAGCCCAACCTGTCGCCCAAGACCTCATGCCCACTAGACCATGGCACCAAGTGCCACATCCAATCCCCTCTTGAACACCTCCAGGGATGGTGACTCCACCACCTCCCTGGGTACCACGTTCCAATGGCTAAAAACCCTCTGGGAAGATCTTTCTCCTCACCTTGAGCCAAAACTTCCCCTGGTGCAGCTTGAGACTGTGTCCTCTCGTTCTGGTGCTGGTTGCCTGGGAGAAGAGACCAACTCCCTCCTGGCTACAACCTCCCTTCAGGTAGTTGTAGACAGCAATGAGGTCTCCCCTGAGCCTTCTCTTCTCTAGGCTTAACAACCCCAGCTCCCTTAGCTTCTCCTTATAGGGCTTGCGCTCGAGGCACAATGACTTCCCTGCTCCTGCTTGCCACACTATTCTTGATGCAGGCCAGGATGCCATTGGCCTTCTTGGCCACCTGGGCACACTGCTGGCTCATGTTCAGCCGGCTGTTGATCAGTATCCCCAGGTCCCTTTCTCTTTGGCATCTTTCCAGCCACTCTGACCCCAGCCTGTAGCATTGCATGGGGTTGTTGTGACCAAAGTGCAGGTCCCAGCACTTGGACTTGTTGAATGCCATCATGTTGGACTCTGTCCATCTCTCCAGCTGGTCAGGATCCCTCTGGAGAGCCCTTCTCTCAATTCTCTGTTGATCCAAGGTGAATCCTGAACATAAAAACACAGGGATCCATGGGCCAAAGTTGATCTGTGTGAGCAGGCATGAAGAACTGTATACTGAATACTTGTCCAGGGCCAAGTCAAGAGTTGCTTCTCCTCTGATTGCCTTATTAACTACTTAGTAAAATAGTCATTAGTGGTACTGAAAAATCAGTCTTGGCATTATGCCTGCCTATGTCATTTACTTGATGCTCATCGGGGAATGTGATTCTCCCATTGCAGCTGCATTTTTTGGCACTAGGTTTCTCTAGTCTCTCTGAGCACAGCAAAGTTGTGGCTATTGCCAGCAACAGGCAGTTGATAATGTAAATCTGCTCTTGTAGTTCTCTTTTTAAGGCCTTGAAGCTGCTACTGCTAGCCATGTCTGCAAGACTTCATTTGTGTTGAGAACAGGCAGCTGGGACAAGTGCCTGTCCAGCTCTTTGTACAGTACAATACCTGCATGATGAGATAAAGTAACTCCTTTGGAATTCTGACTTCCTCCACCTGAAAATCTCTTTTCTTTATCCAGGTCTATGCATGCTAAGAGCAGGTTCATATAAAATACTAGATGCTCTCATGAAGAGAGATCTTTCCAGCTAAGGCTGGGGAGGATAAAGCACCGCAGTGCATATTTTGTACATACCAGCCTTGAAACCTGCACCAAAACTCCTGAAAACTCCTCAGTCCTTGAGCTAGCTGTGCCATGCATGTGATGAAGTTGGCAAATGACTCTTTTAGTGTCATTGACTCGTCAAAATGCTCTCCACTCCTGCTGCAGGGATGCGTCAAGGCTGAGTGCACAAACCATACTTTTGTCCCCTTATGTTTTTTCTTTCCCCTACTTTCAGTGGGCCCAAGGAGCTTCACCATTTCATTTACTTGGCAATTTTAAAGCATGTCTTCTAGAGTAGTGCACGCATGTCCTGGTCTCTCTTTTCACTGGGTGTGATACAACTGAAGAGGAGATTTCTGCTGGGGAGAAGATAAGCTCAGAAAACGTGAGGATGAGAATATCTCATTACTGTTCTGCTTATTGCTTGACATAACCCCTTTACCTTTTCAATCACTTCTTCCAAGAAGACTACAGCTAAGAATTGTAAGTCTGGCTACTTCTCTGAAGCAGCTGAAGATATCAAAGCTTGCCTGGCATCTTTCTAGGCTATTGTTCTGTGGAAGTCCCTATACTGGGAAAATACAACATCTGCTAAAAATTTAATATGTAGGACAAGGTTGCTTAAGTAAATCTGCTGAGATAAGGCTGGAGTGTTGGAGTGGTGAGTTTGAAAGGAGGGCTAAAGAGGAGAGAAAAACACAGAAAATGAAGCAGGCAAACTGTTTCTTCTCTGAGCTGAATCTGCTCTCGGGAGTGCTGAGGCTTTCTTCTAGCACGTGGGAAGTTTTATAAGGACACAGACTCAGGCAAAAAAAGGCAGAGCAATTCAAAGCTCATCCATCTCTCCTAGTGATAATAATGTCTTAGTTTTTCTCTCTCTGCAAATCTAAAAGTACTTAGAAAGGAATTGGAGTGAATTTTCCTGATTAGCCTGTGACAAACTAATAGCTGAACTAGAAATTGAACTTGAGTGCTGGCTGGTGAAACACCGGCACCAGGGTCTTTGCCAAGCTCTGGAGAGGTGACTCCTGCCTGACAGAAGAGGGTATGGCACTGAACTTTGATGGTTTGTATTGCTGCAAGCTCCCTCTGTTCCTGGGATCAGGGGCTGATGATATCTGGTGTGTTCACAGTCTGCACTGCTCCTGATGCTTTGCCTCCTCACTCACGGCTCTGTACCATGGCAGGGAGAGCAGAAGAGGATATCAGCAGTTTGTGTTGGAGCTTTTGACCCAAATTGCTCAAAACTTGGGGTGGGTGGGTAGAAAGGTGAAGAAGGCAGGGCTTGCACAACAGGGCTTTCCTGTGGCTGTTCTGATTACCTTGGGAAAGGAAGCCAGGCTGGTGAATGATTGTCTTAGTATTGTTATGGCTTTGCAATGGTGTTGAATGGGGTTTTTTAAGTCTCCTGAATGCATTGTAATCAGATGATTTCCTCTTATAGGCCTTAAATTTATTCAAGAGATGCATAAGGAAAGCCTTATAGCTAGAGTTGTACTCCTGTGTGTCTGAAGCGTAGGCTGATTGTTTTTGAAGAAATACAATCTGACAGTCAGAAGCTAGTTAAAAAAACAAGGGATTTCAATACATCAGATGATGTGCAGTGACTGCAGGCTGATTAGCTCATCTTTTCTCCTGGATCAAATTACTGACATGTTAGTAAACTGTTTCTAAATCCCCCCTCCCCCCCCAACAGGTTCTGATATTATCAGTGGATTTAGGCAACTCAGACTGCTCACAGTAAGTGTGAAGAAGCAGGGAGTGTGTCTCTACCCAAGGAGCAGATAAAGCCTTACCCTAGCTATGTGCAGTAACACAAATGGATGTTGTAGCTGGCTTCTTTTTATATCTTCTTATTCCAGTTGACAACAGAAGTCAGAGGTACCAGATGCAGATTAAGTGTAAGAGTGTCATCAGTATCCTTTTTTCCCCCCCTCTGCTTTCATATTTCTCGCCCTTCTAATACTCAAGCAGAATTGCACAGAATCACAGAATTGTCAGGCTTGGAAGGGACCCCAAGGATCATCTAGTTCCAACCCTGCTGCCATGGGCAGGGACACCTTCCACTAGATCCAGTGGCCCAGAGCCACATCCATCCTGGCCTAAAAAACATTCAGGGATGAGGTTTCCACCAACTCCCTGGGCAACTTGTTCCAGTGTCTCACCACCCTTACAGTGAAGAATTTCTTCCTGACATCTAATCTAACTCTCCCCTCCTCTAGCTTGGATTCATTCCACCCAGTCCAATCCCTACCTGACACCCTAAAAAGTCCCTCACTGGCTTCCTTTTGGGCCCCCTTCAGATACTAGAATGTTACAATAAGGTCTCCTCGGAGCCTTCTCTTCTCCAAACTGAACAGCCCCAAGTCTTTCAAACCTGCTGATCTTGCTTCTCCTGGCCATACCCTTCTATTATGTCCTCATTTTCCTATTCCTGTTTCTCCATCTTTGTGCAGCTTGCAGTGTATAAATGTGTGCATAGCTACCTTTACTTGGTTCTTCTACAAGGAAAAGAAACTACAGGAACAAATGGAGTCTGGTAGATGGGAGGAAGGTAGAAATTATGTTGCAGGGTACTTCAGGTTGGGTCAACTCATTTTAACTCCATTCTCACCTGGAAGGGTTGGACCAAATGATCCTTGGGGTCCCTTCCAACCTGGCACTCTATGATTCTTCCTGTGTAGGCTACTTTGTGGTAGTTTAGAGGTGTCTTAGTTACAGCTAGCATTTTGTTCCCTCTTCCACACAAAAGAAAACCCCCAAACCAAGAACTACTAATTTTCATGCAGTGAAAGGTAGCACTTTACAACTTTAATAAAAGATTGGAAGAGAAACCACTTTTCCATACTGAAAACATTGCAAAATAATAATAACAATCTTTCTTCCTCAGAAATAAGTATTGAGATCCAACTACTTTAATACTTTGGAGAGGAAAAACTTGTAATTTGACATGTTGAAGTGAAATTTTGCTTTCCATCATCATTCAATGCAAGAGCCTTGATTTCAGGATTGTTCATTAGTTGAAGGTTGGTATGCTATAATCTCTACCCCTGGAATTTACTCCATTTGAAGTGGTTTCAGTGATATCTCCCATGGGAGCGGGCACACTCATCATAGGTGTCTACCAAATAACTCCCTCAGGCCTGACTTTGTAGTGGCACTTTGAAAAGGATGCATGAACCTTTGCCAAGGTTGGGAAACAGGTGTTGCAATAGTGGAGATGCTGATTGGTGGCTTGACCAGAGTTCTACCTCCCTAGTTTGACTCTGTAGTGCTATTCTGAGATCACAGAGTTGTCAGGGTTGGAAGGGACCTCAAGGATAAAATAGAATAGAATAGAATACAATAGACCAGGTTGGAAGAGACATTCAAGATCATCGTGTCCAACCTATCATCCAACACCACCTAATCAACTAAACCATGGCACCAAGCACCCTATCAAGTCTCCTGAACACCTCGAGTGATCATGACTCCACCACCTCCTCGGGCAGCCCATTCCAATGGGCAATCACTCTCTCTGTGTAAAACTTCCTCCTAACCTCCAGCCTAAACCTCCCCTGGCGCAGCCTGAGACCGTGTCCTCTTGTTCTGGTGCTGGTTGCCTGGGAGAAGAGACCAACCTCTGCCTGTCTACAACCTCCCTTAAGGTAGTTTTACAGAGCAATAAGGTCACCCCTGAGCCTCCTCTTCTGCAGGCTAAGCAACCCCAGCTCCCTCAGCCTGTCTTCATAGGGCTTGTGTTCCAAGCCCCTCACCAACTTTGTTGCCCTTCTCTGGACCATCCAGTTCCAACCCCCCTGCCATGGTCAGGGACCCCTCACACTATATCAGGTTGCTCACAGCCACATCCAGCCTGGCCTTAAAAACCTCCAGGGATGAGGCTTCCACTACCTCCCTGGGCAGCCTGTGCCAGTGTCTCACCGCCCTCATGGTGAACTTCTTCCTGACATCTAAGCCAACTCTTCCTGCCTCTAGCTTGGATCCATTCTCTCCAGTCCTACTACTACCTGTGCTTCATCAGCTTTTTTGTATGTGCCCTTCAGATATTGGAAGGCCACAATATGATGTTGTTCAGAAGGCATTTGCAGCCAGTTGTTTTCTGGAAGGTCAAATCCAAGGTGATAGCCAGGCCATGAACATGATAAAGGGTAGGGTAGGGAGACGTGGGGATGCTGTCAGTGGAAATGAGTCTTTCAGTTTAAATTTGTGCTTGGCAAATACTGTAAGGGGATTGTGAGAAGGTCAAGAACCAGCTCCTTCTGTAGAAGGACACCAATAACCAGTAACTGAAAGCAGATCTTAGTGTAATTTTGTGGAAGGGATTAGCACTTATGTCTCTGGAAAGAAAGAATAGAAGCCTTTAGTGCAGATGGGCAGGAAATTGAATAAAGATAAGAGATGCAGCAAGCAGATACACTAAAAGGGCAAGACCAAGGAGGATGTGTGTATGACCACCAGCGCTGCTGGTTTGCTTGGGCCAGCTGAGCCAAAGCTACAAAAGCAATGAGGGCAAAGGGTTCTCCAGGACTGCTTGTGGGACTGAAGTGCTTGCAGCATCCCTGCCCAAACAGCACTGCTGCCCAGAAAACTGAAACTACAGAATCACAGAATCACCAAGGTTGAAAGAGACCTCAAAGATCAAGTCCAACCTGTCACCACAGACCTCATGACTAAACCATGGCACCCAGAGCCACATCCAATCCCCTCTTGAACACCTCCAGGCATGGGGACTCCACCACCTCCCTGGGCAGCACATTCCAATGGCTAACAACTCTCTCAGTGAAGAACTTTCTCCTCACCTCCAGCCTAATTCCACCAATGCCTGTGTGTTCTCATGGTCCTTAAAAAGGGTTCAACAGGAAAAAGGAAAATGTTATTTTTTTTCCCTCTCTCTGAACCTTTCCTTTTTATGTTGTTTTTTTTACCTGGAGTACCAGAACTGGTACAAAGCAATTGAAATTGGGATGAACACAGAGATGTTTATATTGAGGCCTGAGCTGTTTCCTGAATGGAGAAGATGGATTTTTGGAGAACTTTCTGTTGTACTACTTTATAATGAAACAAAACTACATGTTTGCCTAAGGAAAAAAAAGCTAAAGAAGTTTTAACACTGGTATGTTATTTGAAAACTAATTTTTCATGTTAATTAAACTTCTGCAGAGCAAACCTCTTATATATGACTCCTGGTGTTACAGATGGCATGGGCTGGCTTCTAAGATCTCTGGTTTGAATCATTACCCCTATGTAATATACTATGGGCCAACCATGCATGGTATTCTTGACAAGGATAAACCCAGCTGGCTCATATTAGCAGAAACCAACATTTATTTCAGTCAGCTATTGAGTGATGGTCCTTTCACTGCTGCTCTCGTTGCCAAGTCTGCTCTCCAAAACCCCTGAGGATGCTGCTGAATGTTGTCTGGAGCAGTGATTTTTCACACTCTCGCTCTTCCACCATCTCAAACTTACTCTCACTTTCCAAGTGTAAAACTGTTTTCTTCATCATCTAGCAAGAGCGTTTCAGATGGATTCAGATGGTAAAATAAAGCTGGGAAGTTCTTCCTGTCTGTTCTGGAGAAAGCTGTGTTCCAGATGTCGTGGGATGGGTATGTGAGAAAGTATTTTGGTGCATGTGATATAGAGGTTTTTTGTTTTTTTTAAATAGCTCAAGAAAGTACATGAACAAGAATGCAGAATTTCAGCCCATGAGCACTAGAAACTGAAATGGCTCCAGGATCTGTGGGTCAAGAGGAAAACTTGGGCAACTTCTGCATATAGCACGCCATGGTTTAGTCATGAGGTCTGTGGTGACGGGTTGGACTCGATGATCTTTGAGGTCTCTTCCAACCTTGGTGATTCTGTGATAATTTCCTGATGCTACACTTCTGTTCACCCATGCTAAAATGTGAACTGTGCATGGTGCAGAGAGAACCAAACACATGGAGTGACACTAAGGAGAAAAACAAATCAAAGTGTGTGGGAAAGTAAACGGCTTAGGCAGTGAAATGCCAAACAACTGGTGTTGATTTGAGGGTTCTGCAGCACAGCCTGCTTTGGTTCAGAAGGGTACTTCAGACCCCTCTAACTGAGAGCTTGTAAACAGTGCTCTTACCTCTTATAATCTTGTTCTTGGTGTGATTTATTGTGCTGAAGAGCAAGAGATGTCTAACCAAAAATATTGCAAACTCAAGAAAAGCTTACAGAAACAAAACATCTCTATTAAAAATTAGTTTACTTCTTGAAGCAAGGCACTTTATTTTACTGTTGCTTACACATTTAAGAAATATATAGGCATGACATTTGCTTTGTCTATAAACTTGTTGAAGATAGGCAGACCTTGGATTCATTGGAACATAAAGGCATTCAACTGACCCTCTTAGCATACATTAAAATTACCTTGGAGTTTGCTGGTTTTTTTACTGTCCAGAGCTTTGTTGTTCTTACTGGTACTCAGTGTCTCATTCACCTATCTCCTTGAACCCTCATAACCTGTGAGTGCATTTGGGGTTTATTGTCCATGCAGGATTCCTGATCATTGCAGTTGGAAAACATCCTGGATGGAGCCCTTGTAAATGTAAACAAGGTGCTGAAAGCTGAATTGCAGAGGGGAATGTGTGAGGAGTATGTCAGTTCAGGGACATAAACCCACTCCCAGAGAGAGGAGGGGACTGCATCAGTTATTACTGCAAATTCCAGGCTCCCTTCCATCTGCAAGAGGAGCTTCAGGGGGCAGAAGAGGCAGGATGATTTGCACTTTATCCTTCTTTCCTGTTGACCCATCTTCACTCTCTTTTCTTGAAGACTGAAGTCCCCAGGTACTCTTGTGTGTAAAGCTGATGTCATCTTACAGATGAAGAACACCCATCCCCCTGCCATGTAACTGTTCACTGCGCAAGGACAGCATCAGTGGCTTTGAACAGAAACCACAGCGTGGCAACTGATTGAGTTGTTAACTGGCCATATAACTGCCCCTGTTACTGCTCTGTGCAAAGGGACAGCCCGTTTAACTGGGCCAGTGTCCCTGCCCATGGCAGGGGGGCTGAAACTAGATGATCCTTGAGGTTCCTTCCAACCTTAACAATTCTATGATTCTAAAATTCAGTTTGCAAAACGTGTGGAAAAACCTCTTGTGCTGGGTGGGAGGTGTGCACGTCTGAGTACCAGAACTGAATGAGCTGCCCAAGTGAATGTGCCTTGATCCACTTGGCTGTGCTTCCCCATAAATTATTTACATAAGGGCACCCAAAATAAATTACATTCTGATTACTTCATCACTGTGAAGTTTATTGTAATTGAGAAGATGGTCAGAGAAGAGTAGCTAAGAAATTAACAGGAGCCTGAAGGATTTGATTAATAAGAACAATTGTTAGAGGGTGCTGAGGGTGAGAGAGGGAGGGATGGAACATAATACACTATACATATTAGAAGAATAAAAATACCAAGAGAGATTACTCCAGACAGAGGCAAGGTGAAACTAGAAAGGTATCAAATAAATGCAAGGAGAAAGAACGTTCCTGACAGCAAGATGTTTCAGGCTGTGTATGCAATCTCTGAGGGGCACTTGACCAAAAGCAGGTCTTAAAACTAAATTGAATAGACAGGGATTAACAACCTATAGCAGGCAATCCTTCATGGTAAGGCAGGAGGAGATGATGAGTGACTTAGACATGCATGGCAAGATGAAGCACTGTTAACATGGCTGCCTGGCTGATGTGTTAAAGTTGAGGCATCCTGTAGGTGTGCAAAGGGGAAAAAGATAGTTGAGCAGCTGAAGTGTGTAGACCTTGTGGAAGGGAGAAGCTGGAACCTCTCAGACCTGAGATTTCTGAGGGGAAAATGTTACTGTCAGTACAGCTTCTAATTTCACCTTGAATTAAATGAGCTTTTGTGATTAAAAAGGGGATTTTTAATTGCCTATTGTATAGCTATGATTTGGTTTCAGCCCTGTCCCATTAGCTCCACTTTGTTGCAGCTGTCAGAGGTGTGTGTGTGAGGCTCCCCAAAACCATGCTGCAGGAGGAACCCTGTGCTATGTGTCTTGGTGCTGTTGCAGGCTTGCAGGGCTGACAACTATGGCTGGCTGCTCAGCACACTTAATAGAAAACATCTCTTTAAGGCAACTCAACTGCAAAATTCTAATCAGTAGGACTGCAAAGCATGCAACTAAGTCAGATTTAGAACTTCTCTGAAGTGCTCTTTGCCCCTGGATGGGAAATAAGGTCTCCTATCTGCCCAGCTCCTGCTGCCCTGATGAGCCACAGCTCTACTCTGCCCTCCTTCAACCTTTGAGTTAGTTTCATGCTATCAGGCAACATATAATGAACACACTAAAACTCAGCTCTTTGTGATGTGTCCTTGTGTAACACTGATTCTCAGTTGCCCAAAATGCTCTGCAGGAACACATCCCAGCAGAACTATATAACTATCTTCAGTATTTAGTACAAATTCAATATTGTCAGCAAGAAAGATCACTTACAGTGCTCGCAGTGTATTTTACTTTTAGTGAAGCCATTATTGGAGTCATGTCTCTTGTTTTATATTAACATGTTGTTAACTGTAACCTAATAAAAATGCAAAGTGCATGAAATCAATTACCTGCAGATTAAGGAGAGTCCATGAAGGAAATTTTCTGATTTACCTTCACATTTGTTGAATACAGACCTTGCATTAGCTGGAACATGAAAGCATTCAATTGACTGTTTAATTCCATTAATTGATTTCTGTTCTCATTCTCCTTGCCTCTTCAGTTTTAAACTACTTAGATCCCCAGCAAGAAAATTCCCTGAAGTCCTAACAATTTCAAATTATAAGGTTTGTTGAAAAATGCCATTTGTGCTCTAAGAGCTTATTAGTTAAAACCTCCATTCCCAGATAATCTTTTTAACTTCACAGAAGGATTTCAAGTTTTTTAAAAGGTTTTTGATTCAGTTTTTCACTCACTTGTAACTTGAGAAGAAATGTGGAAATGGTTTTGCTCAGCAGAGAGACCTTTTCCAAACATGACCAAAGCCTATAGCCTGTTTGTTTGTTTGTCTGGGGCCTTTTGACAAGGGAAAAGCAGATCTGCTTTTGGTTTTACTGAGAGTTCTATATATAAATACTAAGCAAATTAGGTCTGGTAGGAACAGATCTGTTCCTTCTCTCTCAGTTGTGAATCAGTTTTCTATAAAGCTGCTTCTTTCTCTTGCTGAACTGCAGAGAGCCTTGAGATTGCAAATAGAATCATAGAATCAATAAGGTTGGAAGGGACCCCAAAGATCATCAAGTCCAACCTGTCACCCAACACCTCATCGCTACTGAACTCCACCACACAGTCTCACAGTCTCAAGCTGTGCCAGGGGAAGTTTAGGCTGGAGGTGAGGAGAAAGTTCTTCCCTGAGAGAGTTGTTAGCCATTGGAATGGGCTGCCCAGGGAGGTGGTGGAGTCAGCATCCCTGGAGGCATTCAAGAGGGGATTGGATGTGGCACTTGGAGCCATGGTTTAGTCATGAGGTCTGTGGTGAGGGGTTGGACTCTATGATCCTTGAGGTCTCTTCCAACCTTGGTGATTCTGTGACCACCTCCCTGGGCAACCCCTTCCAAGGGCTAATAGTGGCAACTGCAAAACATTTGGGAAGCTCTTTTGTTTCTTTGGTTTCTTGTACTGGCCGTGGACACTGTGCATGCTCTGTAACTTCACTGTCAAGAAGTGAAAATGAGTCAGTAAATTACCTGGAGATGCGTGCTGTGAGGAAGTCATGTGTGAAGGGCTGCTCATGCTGCTCTGTGGGGCTTGTGAAGCTTTCTGTGTAATGCAGGTAGCAAGGCCAGTGTTGCTGGCTGGCTAATTAGCCCCTTACCTGGCACACAGAACAAATGAGCAGAGCTTAGGCAGTTTGGTCTCCTGGGACTGTTATTCCTGCTAACCCCTGGGGGCACCTGCAGTCAAAGGACTCCCTGTTTCCCTGCGTGATGGTGCTCCGTTCATAGCAGCCTCACTTGTGCTTTTGCTGTAAACTTCATCACACTTCTTCCAGATTCCTGCCTAGAATCATCTGAGGCTGTATCTCCCCAGATGAAGCCTCTTGGTCCAAGCAGAAGCTCTGATGCCCATCCAGTGACCAGACCTGGAGTACAATGGGACACATTGTGGCCTCTGCAGCTTGTTTTTCACAGCTGTGTGGCCGCCTTTTGTGTGCACATCAGAGTGAGGATCAGGCCAGTGTGACTTTTAACTGTCAGGAGCCTTTAAATCCTTTAAAACTTGGGTCTCTAATGCACTGAATGCTCAGCAGGCTCAGAGCTGCTTCCGTTATAAATCGAAGGGTGTCAGCACTTCCTTCTGCAGGCTTTACTTGGGCTTCAGTGTGTCAAACTTATTAAATACTTAAGTGATGAGTTAGAGGCTTGGAGATTGGGGCTGTTGTGCCAGACAGAATAGCACCGAGCCCCCAAGACAGCTGACAACCCTAAAACCCGTAAGGGTGTATTTTTACAATTAAAAAAGACAAAAGCTCCTGAATAATGTATGTGGCCAAAGCAATTGTGCACACTCACAACACCAGTTAATGACACAAAGGCAATCAGGCTGTGCAGTACACTTTAATGGTCACCACTGGGAAATTAAGGGGGGAAAAAGGCCACTTCTGTTCATGCTTTGAAAGCAGCAACAGCGGCTGTAGTTGGCTGGGGCAGAGGCTTGTGCTGTGAGATCAGTCTGGCAAACAGAACCAGTAATGGACTGAGATTTTCAAGCTATGGTCTGACCTATGCTTGTGTTTTCAAAGGAAGTGTATCCCAATGTGTTCCTAAAAGCTTATTCAAATGGGACAAAGGTGAATTGCTGGGGGAAAGCATGACTAAATGTGACACATTGCCCAGCACTTGATTCACAGTACCTGACCAGAAATCAAGGGTTCTAAAGAGCATTGAGTGGGTATTGGCGAGCTTAGGTGGGAGATATCGTGCCTGGGAGAATCAAAGCTTTTATTTCCACTGGGACTCTGTACCAGATGAAGTCCTTAGCTGTTACAATGCAAACAGATTTGGGTGGGATTTATTTTGTATGGAGTTTTGTTTGCTTTTTTTTTTTTTTGGTTTAGAGGTTTGTTTTTGACTTGTTTTTTTGAAACCCAATGGAGTTTGGGGCTCCCTTTTTGACAGCTAGTTGTGTATGCTAACTGGGAATAGTTTTCTAGGTAGATCTTCTTTAAGCTGTAACTACTCTTGGGGATGGCTGAAACTGAGGAACCCAGCAGCTGTTCTCCTGTTACAGCTAAAGGCAGTGAAGTCTTTTGGGGATTAAGAGGAAAGTCCCACCAGGACCTTCCTGCATGTTACAAAAAGCAGACTTTCCCAGCAGCTGGGTAAAAGTCCCTTGGCACAGCAGAGTTGTCATGGATACTCCAACTTCAGGATACTAGAAAGCAAATCGTTCATTGCATTTGCAAAAATCTTCAGTGCTTTAAAACCTGCTCCCAGTACCATTACCAGTCTACAAGTGGCCAAGAGGGCCAAGGGCATCCTGGCCTGGATCAGGAACAGTGTGGCCAGCAGGAGCAGGGAGGTCATTCTGCTCCTGTACACTGCACTGGTTAGGCCACACCTTGAGTCCTGTGTCCAGTTCTGGGCTCCTCAGTTTAGGAAAGATGTTGACTTGCTGGAGCATGTCCAGAGAAGGGCAACAAAGTTGGTGAGGGGTTTGGAACACAGGCCCTATGAAGACAGGCTGAGGGAGCTGGGCTTGCTTAGCCTGGAGAAGAGGAGGCTCAGGGGAGACCTTCTTGCTGTCTACAACTACCTGAAGGGAGGTTGTACAGCCAGGTGGGGGTTGGTCTCTTCTCCCAGGCACCAAGCACCAGAACAAGAGTACACAGTCCCAAGCTGCACCAGGGCAGGTTCAGACTGAACGTTAGAAAGAAATTCTACACACAGAGAGAGATTGGCCATTGGGATGTGCTGCCCAGGGAGGTGGTGGAGTCACCATCATTGGAAGTGTTTAGGAGGAGACTTGATAGGGTGCTTGATGCCATGGTTTAGTTGATTAGGTGGTGTTGGATGATAGGTTGGACACAACGATGATCTCGAAGGTCTCATCCAACCTGGTCTGGTCTGGGTTATGCTATGCTATGCTATATCAAAGTAGATGGTCACAAGAATAACTGCTTTACCTCCTCAGTCATGGTAAAAAATCTCCAGCAGTGTCAATGAGCCACCACCTGAGCACCATTCAGGGACACTAAAGTAAATAAAGGTAATGTCCTGGTTTGACTAGAGATCACTTATTGCTCCAAGGGGCTGAATGTCTTTTATCAGTCTAAAGCACTCTTTGTTCCTTTGAGGTGAGCTATTTTGGGTACATGGCACTGATGGATGAGCACACACATGCAACCCAAGAGCTGTTTTGTGTGTTTTGGAAGTTGGGGGAAGTGTGAAGACAAAAGGTAGACTGGATTATTTGTTTTATTAGAAAGGTTTGGGGAGAAATGTTTCTCCACATTAAAGCTGCAAACTGGAGGACATAAGGAAGAATTGAAAATAAGACCCATTATTAACCTGCCTTGGCTTTGGAGTGGGTCTGTATTTAATGGTCTGGCAAGACACTACCCTATTTAAATCCCTGCTTAATTGCCAATTAGTGCAATAAATCTCAGCACATCTCATTACAATTACTTTTAGCTAGGTGCTGACAGATCACCAAGAGAAGCCAGCTGAACAGGGAATGGGTCCTGAAAGGCAACTTCTTCCACATTTCCTTAACTGTTCTTTCTAGGAGCTGACAGCAAGAACAACACCTGAGTTACTGCTCTGCTGAGCAGATGTAGGGAAAGCAGATAATGTTTTTCAGGAAACTTAGCTTTTGGGCCTGGTTCTGGGGAAAAAATATTGAAGGTGATTTATATAGATAAGGTGTCAAATGCAGCAGTATTCAGATGATCCCTTTAATGTAAGTTCTCTGACAGCATGGCTTTGAGTCCTGTGTCCAGTTCTGGGCCCCTCAATTTAAGAAGGACATTGAGACTTTTGAACGTGTCCAGGGAAGGGCAACGAGGCTGGGGAGGGGTCTGGAGCACAGCCCTGTGAGGAGAGGCTGAGGGAGCTGGGGTTGCTTAACCTGGACAAGAGGAGGCTCAGGGGAGACCTTATTACCTTCTACAACTCCCTGAAGGGAGGTTGTAGCCAGGTGGGGGTTGGTCTCTTCTCCCAGGCAACCAGCACCAGAACAAGAGTACACAGTCCCAAGCTGCACCAGGGGAGGTTTAGGCTGGATGTTAGGAAGTTAAGTTCTTCATAGAGTGATTGGCCATTGGGATGTGCTGCCCAGGGAGGTGGTGGATGGCCAGGGAGGTGGTGGAGTCACCATCACTGGAGGTGTTTAAGATGAGACTGGATGGGGCGCTTGGTGCCATGGTTTAGTTGATTAGATGGTGCTGGGTGATAGGTTGGACTTGATGATCTTTGAGGTCTTCTCCAACCTGGTTAATTCTATTCAGTGGGTTTATGTACATGCTTGTGGGAAATGGTCTGATCTTGTTCATGATGATAGGAATAAATACTCAAGGCTATGCATCCTGCTAAAAGACCAGGCAGATCTGGAAAGAACAACTGCAGTTTGAAGGCTCTCTAACTCTGTGAATTAGAGGCTTAGGTAGTGTTTGGACTAGATGATCTTAAAGGTCTTTTCCAACTAAATTCTACAAATCTACAGTATTTGTTGAGCTGTCTGAGGTTAGTAGCAGTAGAACAATGATGCTTTCAAAAGGGATCAGCTTTTTGAGGTTTTGGTGTGGATGCTGGTGTTGCCCATGTACATGAACCAATGTAAAGACAAAATATCCTCTTGTAAAGCAAAAGGAAACTTCCTAAATATGACAGAATGTTAGGGACCTCTAGAGATCACCAAGTCAAACTCCCCTGCCAAAGCAGGATCACCCAGGACATGTCACACAGGAATGAATCCAGGTGGGTTTTGAAAGTCTTCACAGAAGGAGACTCCACAACCTGTCTGGGCACCCTGCTCCAGTGCTCTGTCACTCTCACCTTAAAGAATAGTAACTCCTATAAATTATTGTGTGGTTTGAGACTTGAAGGAGTTGCAGTGTTGGGTTTTTAGGGTTTTTTTCCCCACTTAAACATCTAGGAGAATCTGTGAAGCTGTCTGCATGATGGGGTTTGAAAAAGTGATTAGGGTAAATCTACACTTCAGTGGCTCTCCAGTCATTAGCTGCAGCCTCAGGTACACTAAACTTTCAAGGAGAATAAATCAAAGAATGGTTAAAAGTTGTAGATAGGCTGAGAGCAACACCCACCTTCTGCATAGGTGAAAAAACAACATCAAAAGGGAAACAGGACTTGATAATAATGAAGTTTGGGAACCCGAGAAATTATAGAGGTTGCTTCAGATCCCATTGGCCCCTGAGCAAAACTGTTTCCAGGCATTTTAGTTTTCTGACCTTCTTTGTAGACATTTGAAAGCCACAAATAATTTTTTTTTTCTACCTTAATTGCTTTAAAGAAGATTAAACAGCTTTTAAACATCTGCTGTGTTCCTAGTGTGTAGGAAGAGATATCAGGTTTGGTTGCTATTAAGATGGATGGCTTTTTTACTTGCTTGGAAAAAGGTGTTTAAACATCCTTTTGGTTTAGGTTTTTGTGTCCTGTTGTAGTCTGAGAATGGGGGGTGGGGGAAGGAAACACCTTTACTTGAATTTGGTGACACTCATTCCAAAGTCAAGAAAGGCTTTAAGAACAAAGCACACCCGCACCTTCGTCAGTTCTTTTGCAGGCATAAGAAGCAGCATCCCCATGCAGTGATTTAGTAGAATAGAATACAGTAGAGCAGGTTGGAAGAGACTTTCAAGATCACTGCATCCGACCCATCACCCAACACCATCTAATCAACTAAACCATGGCACCAAGCACCCCATCCAGTCTCTTCCTAAACACCTCCAGGGATGGTGACTCTACCACCTCCCCAGGCAGCACATCCCAATGGGCAATCACTCTCTATGAAGAATTTCTTTCTAACATTCAGCCTAAACCTCTCCTGGCACAGCTTGAGACTGTGTCCTCTTGTTCTGGTGCTGCTTGCCTGGGAGAAGAGACCCCGGCTAAAACCTCCCTTCAGGTAGTTGTAGATGGCAATAAGGTCTCCCCTGAGCCTTCTCCTCTCCAGGCTAAGCAACCCCAGCTCCCTCAGCCTCTCCTCACAGGGGTGTGCTCCAACCCCCTCCCCAGCTTTGTTGCCCTTCTCTGGACACCTTCCAGCAAGTCAACATCTTTCCTAAACTGAGGGGCCCAGAACTAGACACAGGACTCAAGGTGTGGCCTAACCAGTGCAGTGTACAGTGGGAGAATGACCTCCCTGCTCCTGCTGGCCACACTGTTCCTGATGCAGGCGAGGATGCTATTGGCCTTCTTGGATCCCTGGGCACACTGCTGGCTCATGTTCAGCTGCTGTCCACCAGTACCCCCAGGTCCCTTTCTGCCTGGCTGCTCTCCAGCCACTCTGACCCCAGCCTGTAGCACTGCATGGGGTTACTGTGGCCAAAGTGCAGAACATGGCACTTGAATGTGTTAAATCTCATACTGTTGGACTCTGCCCATCTGTCCAGCCTGGCAAGGTCCCTCTGCAGAGCTCTCCTACCCTCTAACAGATCAACTCCTGCCCCCAGCTTGGTGTAGTCTGCAAATGCACTGATGATGGACTCAAAATCATTAGTCCAAAATACAAAGGAAAACCGGGGGGGGAAATTAGAGGATAAAAGTACAGACTGGTTGGTTGAGTTGTAGGAACAACTAATATTTATCAATTGTGTGATGACTGAAGGATACCACAAATGTTGTCTGCCTTTTTACTTTATATGTTTCTATCTTGTCTGATACTGTAAATCAGAGAGGCTTTCTGCTCAGGACCTGATGTGTCCACACTTGCTTTGTGTTGGCTACTGGGTCTGATTCACCTCAATGTTAACTGGGACTATTGAACTGCAAAAGATCTTTGATTTGAAGAGGAGAGCAAAGGGTAAGGGGCCCGAGAGAGGCATCTGGTACTTTGGAGGGGCAGTCAGCAGAAAAGGCCTCTGAAGAAGCTTGAGATTTAGATAAGGTCACATCTCAGTGGCGCTCTTCTCTGTACAAGGGCATTTTTAAGTCAATAAATAACGTGTATTGAGATGATTGCTTCTGAGGATCTTTGATTAGAAGCTCCTAATGAAAAAGGTCCCAGCTGGAGCAAGCAGCAAAACAAAGCTTAAGCTCAGAACTGGAGATCTGTAAGTACCCAGAGAATTTTCATAATTACCAGGACCATGTTCTTGGAGAAAAGTGCCAGACACAGAGCCAGGTGCAGGGGTAAAGGACTGAGAGTCCAGAACTGCAGTTCTCAGCTTTTCAGTTTTATTCACTCGTGCTGTTCCTGGTTTTCCTGGGTTGGTTTTATTTTGTTCTTGGCATTTATTGTGACCTCAATCAGTAGAAAGTGTCCAAACATAATGTTTGGAGTCCTCTGTGGAAGCCCCCTGCACACTTGACAGATGACCATTACCATGTTACTGGATGACTCACCCGAAATAAAGCTTTCAATGGCACAACTGTGTTGACCTTCTGGTGTGACTTTGGCTCTGATCCAGTGGAGGTTGGCTTGCCAGCAGCAATTTCTAGCCTTAGGTGTTTGGTTGGGTTTTATTCCTCCAGAGATTCTCATTCCAAGCACAAATCTGAATTCAAGGTTGTACTCTGCTCAATTTATAAATCCTCCAGGGATCAGCTCTGAGGGACAGAACAGCAGCAGGCACGGAGGGGGAAAGGTGGTGTTTGCAGTATACTTCTAGGGCTGCTCATCACAACCAGTGTTGCAATGCTTCAATTTCTTGATTTTTTTCATAGAAATTCCCACTTGGGGTTTATACCCCAGGAATGCAAGCTTCCTGCTTGGAATAGCCTCACAATCAGATGTGGAAAAGCTCCTCTGGAAAAGGAACTGTGGGGTTTTGAAAAGCTAGTTGCTGGAGTCTCTTAGTTAGCTGCATTTCCCTTGACTTTAATGAGAGATTGAACTGAGCAGAGGATGCAGAGACTCTGCCTGAGGTTTTGCTGCTGCCTGATATACATTGCCCTGCATGAGCCAATTAGCCTGTGCTGAGGATTGATTTCTCTTCCTGTTTCATATTTACATGCTTGCCTCTGCTGGGATTGAGGAATTACCTCTTTTGCAAGGTGATGAGTATAAAACTGAAGTAGAGCAGAGCTCATTTGATGTCTGGCCTCTGATAAAAGCATTCAGTAAATTACAGTAGTGGCCCTCTGGGCAGGTTATCTGCACACAGAGGATGCTTCTGGTAAGGAGCAAGAGGCTCTGTCTGGATGCTTGTCCAACTCTCATCTTTTGGGATAAGCCTCATATATGTTTGGATGGGGCTTTGAATGCAGGATTGAACTTCTTGAAATATTCTAATTGTCAGAGCCAACAGGCTCTGATCCTGCTTCCCTCAACTCTAATGAATGTAGTGCATCAGAATGTGCTGTGCTTTGTCCCAGGGATGAAAGCTTTTATAGCTCAGCATATTTGCTAAGATCTCCACTGCTCTCTCAGTAAAGAGATTAGTTGAGGAAACAGCGTTGCTCTCTTAGGAGCTGTGGTACATTGCTAGTTTGTGGATATGCAGATTCCACTACAAGAAAAAAAAATCCAAGTACTCTATCAGGCTGTGATGTCTGAAACATTTTATGTTCTAAAAGACTTTGCTGTTGAACACTTAGATGTCACAAAAGAGAATGTGCATGGTTTAATATTTTGTAAGGCTACAGCTAAACTTTCTGATGGTGGCTGCTCTTAGGGAAAAAAGCCCAAATCTTCCTAATGTCAACTTCATTCTGTGTTTTCTGCAGTATGTTAGTCACAGCAGAACAGTCTTCAAAAGAGGGGAAATAGCAATACAAGCAATGCTCACTAGCCTCAAACTGGCCTTATAATCACGCATCATCTCCTGTTGCTTTAGCTCTTGGCTTCAGTGTCCCAAATGATTTGAATTCTTACATTGAGTTGGAGGAGAGTGAAGTTGCCAGATATTTTAATGTAGCCTCTATTTGTCACATGAGATGTTTGGCTCAGAGAAATCGATTCCACAGTTTTGTTCTACTTGGGAAAGGGAAAGCAGCACTCTGAGTGCCATGAATCGGCTCAAATTATTTCATGCCTGAATTTTCTTTCCCATTACAATGCAACAACAGCCTTCTGCAGCAATCTCCTGTAAACTCGGTGGTAGATGGGGCTGTTAGTGCATGAGATGTCACCTGGCACTGAGGTCTTTGGGACCTCATCCCCTGCCTTTGTGCTTCCTGCTCACAAAGAAGTAGGTCACTGCTAAGTTGCTTATGGCACTGCTGTATCAGGTTCCCTCGTTCACCTCATTTTCCTCTGAACTGAAGGGACAAAAGATAATTTGCACTAATCTTTGAGAGCTAATGCAAAAATCTCAGTATTGAGATGTGAAGAACTGAGGATGTGTGAATCTCTGGGAGACTGTGGTGCAAACGTGTCAGTGATTCAGGAGAAATAATAAACGTGACAAACACATGCCCTGTGCTTCGGTGCCATCGCTGCTACCATCCGACTACAAAGGTCCCTGCTGTAGCTTTGACGTAGGGTTGGCTTCTTTAAGCTTTATTGCCTCTCTCGTCTAATTGCCTGCAGATACAGTAGTGCAGAAATTCATTTAGGTGGTGGCTGCCAAGCTAATCCAGGCTATTGTCTGCATCCAATATCTCAGCGCTTGACCGCGTGTTCTGCCAACGCTGCCGCACCGTGTCCCGCAGTGATGTTGTTTGTCCCCAGCCCCCAGGGACTGTGCGCGGCTCTGCTGCTCATCTGTCTCTCACAATGGCTTAAAAAGTGTCAGCGCTTCAGGTCAGCGCGCTGCAAGGGGCCCTGCTGTTCTCTTCTGCTCCACCACACCCAGGTAAACTAGCCCAGACCCTCCTCGCAGACACGTTTTTAATAGCTCACCCTTTCCATCTTCACCAGCGAACGGAGGTGGGGGAGAAGAGAGAGCATCTTTCTGTGCCCCACAGGGGTTTTTTTAAGCTGTAAATAATACAATGTGACTTAAACTTTCCTGGAAAGCACTTCCTGCAGCCTGAGCATTTTTGACCCTAATTTATCATCTCTGTTAAGTATCTTGTTTTCTTATGGATTTACAGTTTTCCTTTGGCCAGTAATTCCCTAAGCCTGTCATTGAGTAATGTTTCATTTTGTTTATATATATTAAAGGGCTTGGCAATTAAAAGCAAACAAACCAACCAACAAAATCTCAGCCAAACAAATGAAAACCCATGGAAAAAAAAGTCACCACAAACAGAAGAAAACTCACCCAGAAAACACTTTGGGATTTGGTTACTCAAATAACTGCCTTGTCCCTGTGGAGTGTCTGCAGCTGAGACAAGTAAAATCGCTTGGGTTTGATTTTGGGGAGAGAGCCCCTTGGAGAAGGGTTTTGGTGAGGAGGAGGAAGCATTGTTTTGGATCTGGATTCTGTTTCTCTTGCTATAGGACACTTGGGAGACCTCAGCATGAAGTTCTGATATCTGCTTTGGTCTGTTGGATTCATTAATGTTGTGGGCATGATCCCTTAATAAAAGTGCCAATATGAGACAGTTTCATAGGTAATTAAACCTGATGAGCCTGGAGGAGGTCTTTTCCCATGTTGTGAAGGGCTCTGTGGCAGAAGGAAGTTGTTTAAGTTACTCTGAAAGATGAGGGTTTCACTGGGGGGTTGCCTGAGTAATTCAGTGAGGACATTGTGCAGCGTCCAGCACAGCGGTGTTGGGTGTTTGGTGGCATGGCTGGTTTTGGTCTTCTGCATTGTCTGAGTTTATGTAAGCCACAGAGAATGCAAGGCAGGGAAAGCATCACATTAAAATAAAAACACAATGTTCAGCCACCTTGGACAAGTTAATATGCACTAGACAAGTACACACACGAGCTGTAGGGATCAAAGACAAGTGCCTGATGATGTCTGAATGTTGCTGCCCTTTAAGGGACTTGTGCTGAACTGTCAGGTTCCTCCTAGGACATGAGTATGGGCTAATTGCAGTGCTGTCAGCCTGACAGCCTCAGGTGTAGCTCCTGCCTTATGCTTTCTTCTCTGAAAATAATCAAGACGTTGCATCCGCAGGCTCTCACTGGTGACTATAAATCATCACCCGAGTCTGCTTCTGATGTGCTTTGACATTAACAGGCATGGTTTCACCTAAGGAGGAGTGGGCAAGGAGGAACTCAAGACCTTCCCCTTCCCCTTGGTGTCACTTGCTACGCACTCTGAAGATCTGGGATGTGATATTACACTCATGCATCATCCTCCTGTTTAGGTCAGGGCTGTGCCCTTTGCTGCATAGAGGGGATTTAAGGTTTGTTATTACTCTAATTGTTGTCTACTCAAAGCTGGATTTGCCTTGACCTATTATTTCAGATTTTAAAGCAAAACCTAAACCCACTGAAAATGCTTCCAATTTTGAATACTGCCAATACATGTTGGACTTTTTGACAGGATTGTGAACACAGCTTAGTGGGGGTGGGTCTCTGAGCGTGGGCATGTTGTGTGAAATTGTAGGGATTGCTGTTGGCCATTCCTAGGCTGGTGGAAGTTTTGCCTGTGACCTTTGGGGTCTTCTCCCAGGCAACCAGCGCCAGAACAAGAGGACACAGTCTCAAGCTGCACCAAGGGAGGTTTAAGCTGGATGTTAGAAATTCTTCACAGAGAGAGTGACTACCCATTGGAATGGGCTACCTGGGGAGGAGGTGGAGTCGCCATCACTGGAGGTTAGGGGGAGACTTGATGGGGTGCTTGGTGTAATGTTTTAGCTGATCAGATGGTGTTGGATGATGGGTTAGATGTGATGATCTTGAAGGTCTCTTCCAACCTGGACTAGTCTGTTCTCTATGTGCCTGGAGCACTCCTCAGTTGCTGGGGGGTGGATATTAACATTTGAACATAAATATCCTCTTGATGTTTGGTGAGGACATTGCCATGAAGTGCAGTAGACAATAAAGCTTCAATATCATTTTAATTGCTGGTTTTATCTTCTGGAGTATCCATCTCCAGTTCTTCCTAAAGGATTGTCCATCACCTCCCTTTAAATACTAGCCCACACCATTTTCCTTGTGTGATGGCCATTTGTGTTTTTTTTTTTGCCTTTTTGTTGTTTGTCTTTAGTTTTGAGATGTGCTGTGAGCACTGGTGTGTAACAGATACCACGTGGCATTGGAGGTGGCGTGGGCACTGCTGGCTGCAGCAGGCGGTGGCCTTGGAAGCATTGAGTCAGGCTGCAAGCCTGCTGCTGGTTGAAAAGCATGGCATGTTTTTTAGCAATAACCATGGAGTGGTGGATTCAGGAGTTTAAAGAGGGCTAAAACTGGCAGTTGTAAATACTGTAATGATAACAGATATACTAGAGGTGTGCAGCATCTATTATACCTACAAAAGATCAGGCTCTGCTATTCTTATCCGTAACACAGCACAAGTTACTCTATGATCTCTTCCAGGGATATAAATAAGCTTTACTAGGTATATCCAGGATAAATAAACACATCAAATAATAGTCCATAACAGAAATCCAGATAATGGGTGGAGGATGATGTTTTTTCACCGTGTTCCAGGGTGTCTTAGATCTAATATGCCATAAAAGTGTTGCATTTTATAGCCATGGCATGTACTGGAGGTGAGCAATGTCACCCTTATTAGCTTCCAGTATTCCCTCTGGACAGGCCTTTATCCCCAGCTCCATACTGGCAACTGCAGAGCCCAGCAAGGTTTTCATTTAAGGGCCATATGGAAAGCATATGGGAAACTCTCTCTTTGGTTGAGTTGTCATTTATTAATGACACCTAATGAAATCTTTTGTTTATTTGACTTTGCTGAGGTGTTCTTGCCTCCCCTTGAAACTCAACTCTCCTCCCTTGGGCAAACCAATACCATTGTTTGCTTGGTGGGGAAATGAAAATAAGATGTCTGCTGAGGGCTCAGCTTCAGTGAGGGGAATAAGCAGCAGCAGCAGCAGATGAGGATTTCCTTAACAAGGCTTTTGCTTCTGTGAGAGTGTGGAAAACATTCTTTCTAAGCAGAACACTTAAATATATATAATGTTGTTCCAGGCATCAGCAGCCCTTTAAAGAGCTGCAAAAGCTCTATTTTTTTTCCCCCCTTTAATTTTTTTCCCCAGTGAAATACCACAAGAGGCTTATTTGCCTCGGCATAGTCCCCAGTGATTAAAGCTACACCTACAAGAAAAGCTGAAAGCTTTGCCTACAAGCCTTCCTCCTTGCTAATGCAGCTGAAAGACCATTCATTATCCCACCCAAGGCAGATTTTAAAAACAGATCCTTCCCAGACTCCCTGCATCAAAAAACCCCAACCCAACAACAAAAAAAGAAAGAGATGCAGGCATGCTCTTGTTCAGCAGCAGAATCAGCTACCCACAGAAAGACTTAAACCTTTCTGCATTGATTTCTGTGCAGGACACCCATGCTATAAGTGTATGGACTCTCTGTGCTGTCTGTGAGGGGTCAGTTGCTGTGGATGTGCTAATTCAGAAGCTTTGCTGTGAAAGCTGTTTTGCATCATGAATGCTCTTTAATGTGAAGTCCAGCTGCCAAGGGTTCGTGAAGAGTTGATAGCTTGGATAGTTAGCACAAGCTGGAAAAGTGTCATTTTTGTAAGTAAATCTATCAAGTTATTTGAGTTTGCAGCATTTGGACAACCATTTATTAAACACTAACTTAGCTGAAATTAACCCTTTGGGGATTCGTTCCATGTAGTATGTCAAAACTTATTTGTTGCTTGATTGAATTGTACTCTAAATTAATCTCATGACCTTGCAGCTGTTCATCACAAATGATCTCTTAAGCCAGAATGGAACTAGATAAACAGCAAGAGAACTCAAGCACAGACTTGTGCATACTGATTACTCAAGTGATTCTGTTCAGTGAGGTACTGCAGGGAAAGTCTAAACCTGGGGCTTTAAATGTGTTAGGCTTATATGTTGGTATTATCCTGGCCATTTGCACAAGAGTGTTTGATAGGCTACAATATTCAGGTTCCTATTGCACTGGTGAGGCTATCCACACAAAAGAGAGAAAATTTGCCTTTGCAAGCAGCACACAAATACAAGAATTAAATCCAGTAACTGGTGTTTTTTTATTCACTGAACTGCTCAGTGTGAATAACACCTCCCTTCAAAGGCTTTTCCCACACCCCAGTCCTTGGATTCCAGTCCTTTCAGCACTTACTGATGCAGCACATTCTCCCTAAATGAGTGGCATCATTGACTTCAATAGGACTGTCCATGTGCTTGGAGTCACAGATGTGCTTAAGCATCAGGAATCTCAATAAAGTCATTTTTCAGTGCATGGATGTCGGACTCCACAGCTTGTTCTGTGCCCACAGGGCTCTGGAGACCAGGCCTTTCCAACCGGTAGCTGTAACTGGTGAGCTCAAGACCTGAAGTCCTTAATTTCAATTATCTCAAGAGGTGCTCTAGCCAGATTACAAAGTAATTTGTATGTGACACCTCTCTCTCAGTTAATCCTGAAAAGTAAGAGCTGGTGTACCCAATGCACTTCTTAGCCTATTGAGTTTAACCTATTGAATAGTTTCCTCTGATCCTGTCCATGATTCCTCCTCCATCTGCAGTGAGCCACTGCAGGCAGCTTAGTAGCTAAACTGAGCGAACAGCTTTCCTCTTTGTTTATTTTAATGCATGCATATAGAGAATGTCATAAGACCTAGTCAGTTTTTTTTTTTTTACCTGATGCAGTGTTGTACAGGGTGGGGGGAAAAAAAGAAAAGTAAAATCTGTTCAAGATTGCAAATGCTCCATTTGGAAGCAGGCTGCTTCTTCCCTGCTACTCACAGAACAGGAATAGTCAGGCATACATGTTTGCTTGGAGCCATGCCACGTGCATCTCACTCTCCAAAGGTCTGTTTCCTCCCTACATATGCCTTTCTCTATGTCCAGAAGACATAGAAGCACAGAATCAATAAGGTTGGAAAAGATCTCAAAGATCATCAAGTCCAACCTGTCACCCAAGACCTCATGACTACTAAACGATGGCACCAAGTGCCACAGCCAGTCCCTTTTTGAACACCTCCAGGGATGGTGACTTCACTACCTTCCTGGGCAGTACATTCCAATGGCTAACAGCTCTCTCTGTGAAGAACTTTCTCCTCACCTCTAGCCTAAACTTCCCCTGGTGCAGTTTGAGACTGTGTCCTCTTGTTCTGGTGCTGGGTGCCTGGGAGAAGAGACCAACCGCCGCCTGACATGGAGACACTGGTGCAGGTGTGGGCTTATGGTGTCAGGGATGAAGATGGCCAAAATGACATCAAAGAATCTTCCTTCTACCTCTGTGCTGTCACGTTTCTCAGCACCAACATGCTGAATAGGGAAAAGCAAAGATATGCATCCTATATGAACTGCCCTGTCTTATTTGCTGTGAGTTTGCCCTGGAACTGTTGTGAGCAGCATTTCTGTGTAGCCAAATCTTTTCAGTGTGAGTTCTGGAAACGGGAGGATGTTTCCCAGCAAGAGCAAGGCAGTTTGCAAAGCTGCTGCTGGGATGTGTTCAGCCTCTCCAGCCTGTGGATCTTTTTCCTGCTTATTTGCTGTGACCTCCGTGGGCCATAATAACCTTTCCTTCTTTCCAGAACTGTCTCCTTTGTCTCTCAAGTACTTCCTGTTTGAAATATTTATACTGCTAGTGACAGCCCCACGGAATGAGTCAGCTCCATCCTGCTTCTATTCTGCTAAATGAAGGGATGCTGAAGGCATAATTTCTTTATTGCTGAAACCCAGTTCTGGCAAAATTTTGGACTTCATGCTTCCTTGTAGATATGTGTGTCTGACTGACAGAAAGAAAAGGCCAAAGCCTCATGTAAAGATCAGAGGCACACCACTATGCTGATAAGTTGACTGCAGCAGTGCTCTGGTTAATGACTTTGATGCCTCCCTTTCCTTAAATGGCTCTGAGATGATTGTATCTTTTAGGGAAAAATAAATTGTTGCATGCAGCAGGTTATTTCCCAGAGGAAACATAAATAAATATGTATTTCCCATTAATATTAGCCATTCTGCAGTGATTACACTATGCAAATACACTGTCCAAGACACAAATAAAGCCACATTGAAATGGTAGCAGTGCTGGTGCATGGTCCTGCATGCACTGCTTGGTTTCATCAGCCATTTCCAGCTCTACTAACAGGAGATTAAAGCACACAGCCACAAGCTAGAAACTCACTTTGCATCCTGCCTGTGTTTTCCATTTCTTTGAGGCTTTCAGGACCACAAAGATCACCTCTCACTCTAAGTATTGGATAAAGGTATCTCTAGTCAGTCACTCCTGCACGCCTCACCTGAAGCATTTCCCCATCTGGCTGGTCTCTTCATGTCTTCTTTCCAGAAAGTTCACCTCACCTTCCCCAACATTAACTTTGCCAGAGAGCTCAGTTGGAAGCAGATGAGCCAGGGGAAGTTTAGGCTCGAGGTGAGGAGAAAGTTCTTCCCAGAAAGAGTAATTGGCTATCAGAGTGTGCTGCCCACGGAGGTGGTGGAGTCCCCATCCCTGGAGGTGTTAAAAAATGGATTGGATGTGGCACTTGAAGCCATGGTTTAGTTAGTCATGAGGTGTTGGGTGATAGGTTGATCTCTGAGGTCTTTTCCAACCTTATTGATTCTACGATTCTCTTTATTTCCACTCCCCCTCCCTCCACCTACTGGCAAAAGAGAAGGACAAGACCAGGTTCTTAAAAAGACCAGAGAAAGAAGCAAGGTATGAAACACACTCAGGCTTTGGCTTTACCTGTGAGAACCCCAAGCTGTGTTTCCCCCTTTGATTCCCCAAATGCTCTTTCCTCCCTGTCCCACCATCCCACATCCACCAGGCCATTCCTGTCACAGAGCCCTTCAGAAGCAACCAGGGCATTTAGGATTAATAGATTTGCTTTAGTGTTTCCATTCACAAAATGGATATGGCTCATCTGGAGGTTATGGTCAGTGCTGATGGCTCTAAAGCTCCTTAAAGATATGATGCCATAAAGAAAAAGCAAAAGCAAAGGCTATTGCTGGTTTATTGTTTTTTATATGTAATATTTACTGCTTTCCCCTGCCTTCCTCTGTCATGTAATGAATGGTGTTCTGCTCCCTGCAAATGTGTGGTAAATCAACTCTTTAACAGTTGGGGGGGGTTGTTAGGTTTTTTTCCAACCATCCTTACTTAGTGTTAGTTTTCATGCACACATTTTAGAAACTATGCAAAATATGTCTTAAATAGATGAATAAAATAAATGCCAGGGCTCTTGCAGCTTCTTCCACCTGCTTTCAATGCAGACTTGCCAAACAGTTTCGGTGTTTTATAGCCTGTTGCCCCAAATCAACTTCTCTGTTGCTTTTGGTTTAAGGGCTAATAGCTTTTTGAAATATATTAGTGCTTTCTGGCGACAGATCCAAGATTAGCTGTTCATCCGTAGTTCCAGGACATATTCTATAATCCTGTGGCACAGGAAACTTTATGAGGAATTTTACAGGCTTTCAGGAGCACACTGTTTTTTAAAATGCTAAGAAAGCAGTTAAGGAGAGAAGAAAACAAAGCACTGCAGTGTCTCCATCTGATGTTCCACTGGTCTTTGAAGTGCGGCTTTGCTGGGGAGTGAGAAGGGATGACTGCAGGGTGCAGAGTGAATGGGGAAGGCAGCAGGCTGAAAGCTTTAGGAGCTGCAGAACTGTTTTACTAGAGGCATACAGGCCTTAATATAATGAGCATCGGGAATGGTGTAACTCCTCTTTGAGCTGGCTTGAGCATGCACTTGGTAGCAGGAGCACTGGGAGAATGGCATCTGTTTGACTCACCTTCACTGATGTTCCACTTTGTGTGATTTTTGAGGCAGCACAAAAGCAGGGCTTTGGGAGTGCATTTGTCACTCCCTTGCTGGTCCTTGAGCTGGTGGTTCATGCAGGGCAAGGAAAGGCTCCTGGGGCATGAGCAGGGCTGAGGTCACCCATGTTTATGTCATGCTGGGGATGTAACTTGAGTGAATCCCTCCAACTCTTAATGCTTTATTCTTCCAACTCTTAATGCTTTATTCTTCCAACTTTTAATGCTTTATTCTTCCAACTCTTAATGCTTTATTCTTCCAACTCTTAATGCTTTATTCTTCCAACTCTTAATGCTTTATTCCTCCAACTCCTAATGCTTTATTCCCCTTCTCTATGGAGTATGGAGAAAAAGGGGAAAAAAGGAGGTGCCAGGATGGGACAGACCAGAGGAAATAATTAGTTAGGCTCAGTGTAGCTTTTTTTCCTTGAAAAATACTCTTTTTCTGTAAGATCTTCAGCCCCAGATGTGGGTGTTTTTTCCTTCAGGGGATGCATTTCAGCAGCAGGGTCTAGCACATAATTCTCTCTCTTTGCATCCTTATAGATGTCATGTCCTTCACCTACAACAAATGCTGCTGTTGGAAGGAAAACAGAAAATCTTTCTGGCCATTCTTTGTGAAATGAAAGCAGCAATCTTCAAAGCTAAAAACAATCCCTTCAGGCTAGCTCAATAACTACTTAGGCCATATGAAAACAAGCAGTTTGTACTTGTGAGGTATCAGAATTCACAACTGTTTTATCAGGCTAGAGCTACCTGTGGAGATGTTTGCACTTGGCAGTGGCTGGAGTGGTGCTTTTTTGGGACATGGGTGGGCTGTGCCCAGTGACAGGAGTGCTTGAATCCTGCTTTATAGCTGGGGAGAAAATTGCAGCCTATTTGGGGCACTAATTTTCATTTGATGGAGCAAGTTACAGGTTTTACTTAGCCTTAGGATCTGCTTTCCTTTGCAGCTCCATCATCCTGTGACTGATGTGAGCAGAGGAGACTATGCTGTAGCTGGTTGTCCTCCTCCCATGTCCTTGCAGTGTGCAGCCTGACAAGAAAGCACAACGCAGCCGAAACTCTGGTTCATGTTGTGCTGTATCTCCTACAGAAGCTTCACCTAGACATTAGACAAGAGGAGGAGACAGGGGTTTGACCTGTATGACTTCCCAGCTAAGAACATTTGCAATGAAAAGGAAATTCCTGAAAAGAGCTGCTTTCAGGAGTCTCCACATTGGGTGTTGCAGTTTTGTGGACCTTACCTTCCAGATTTACCACCCATGGCTGGTGATGGGCAATATTTCAGCACAAATGCCAAGCTGGGGATTTCAAGGTGTTTCTTAAAGCTGCTCAAAGATGTGAAGGCAGCAGCAGAGAAGGTGAGTTTGTGCAAGAAGACAGGTCTACCAAAGACCTCCCTTTCCACATAGCACCAGCTGCTCAGAACAGCTCAGCATGTTGGGATTTATGTGCAGAGTGGAGCTTTTCAGCCCTCAGTTGAGTGAATATTTGATCCATGACTATCCTGAAAACTCATCTCTGGGCGCTTTGCCCAGGGACGCCCAATGAATCAGTGGTGAATCTGGAATAAAATCCATTGTTGTGGTTTTGAACTGTTTGGGGGGGTTGTCTAGTCTACCTTTCATTGAACTCCACAAGGACACACAGCACCTTAGAATAGAATTAACCAGCTTGAGACTGTGTCCTCTTGTTCTGTTGGTGGTTCCCTGGGAAAAGAGACCAGCCCCCTAATGGCTAAAGCCTCTCTTCAGGCAGTTGTAGACAGCAGTAAGGTCACCTCTGAGCCGCCTCCTCTCCAGGCTAAGCAACCCCAGCTCCCTCAGCCTCTCCTCCTAGGGCTTGTATTGTTAGGACAGGCACTTGGCACGTTTTGGGAACTGGTGAAACAGTTCACACAGAGAGATTCCTGAAACAAAAGACTACCTGGCAGGGAAATCCAGTTGTTTTAATTCACAGTGTAAATATCTATGTCTGTTTCTTGACCTACTTGATTTTCTAAACATGAAGAACTCCTTTGAAGTGTTGCTTTTGCTGGGATGCAGAGCTCTTGAAATTTTTATGAGAGGCATCTTTTAAGTTTTGCAACAAGAATTTTATTCCCATCTATCAATGGTTTTTAATTGGCGTGGTGCAGAACACAGAGTGGCATTCATTAAGCACTTGTTGTGGCCCCTCTTTCAATGGGAGGTTTCAATATTTAAGCTTAAAATAGTGTATTACTTCCAGATGGTCAGCTCACCATCCCTAATCACAGCAGCATGAAAGCTGCCCTAGCAGGACCGTGACATAATTGAAGCACAAACCCAATGCAAGAGATATCTTAATTATGTAAAAGAAATATTCAAGAATCACATGGAAAGGCATGAAGAAGCAAGTGTTTGTACACACTGGCTTGCAAAGCTCTCAGTATTTGTTTCATGTTGGCTTGCTTTATTCAAAGGAGAGGAGAGCAGGTGCCTGTGCACAAGCCCTGTGAGGAGAGGCTGAGGGAGCTGGGGTTGCTTAGCCTGGAGAAGAGGAGGCTCAGGCGAGACCCTCTTGCTCTCTACAACTCCCTGAAGGGAGGTTGTAGCCAGGTGGGGGTTGATCTCTTCTCCCAGGCACCCAGCACTAGAACAAGAGGACACAGTCTCAAGCTGTGCCAGGGGAGGTTTGGGCTGGATGTTAGGAAGAAGTACTGTACTTCACAGAAAAAGTGATTGGCCATTGGGATGTGCTGCCCAGGGAGGTGGTGGAATCACCATCACTGGGGGTGTTTAGGAGACTTGATGGGGTGCTTGGTGCCATGGTTTAGTTGATTAGATCATGTTGGATGATGGGTTGGATGCGATGATCTTGCAGGTCTCTTCCAACCTGGTCTGGTCTGGTCTATTCTATAACTGTAGCATAGGTAAGGCTCAACTTATGCTTTTGCTTTTTGTGTGTGTGCAAGTTCTTTCACTTCTGGACTCAGTCAAGAGTTGAAGCCATTCTAGAAGCTTTAGAAATGCTGATCCTGAAGGTTACTTATTGATAACCACTTCAAAGATCTCTTTTTAATATCCTTGAGGGGGAACCATAAAGCAATCTCACAAGCTAAAAGTACACTAAGTTGCTTGCTTTTTTTCCCCTCACAGCATATCCCTCATGTGTCAGTGATGAGCTGTCCATGTTCACAACCTGACCTTAAAACTTCATGAAATATGAATAGAGTTATTGTAATGTAGAACTAAATACATTCCCAAACTAAATACATCCCCAAACTTTGAAGATACAGTTGAAGGAAGTGACTTTTCTGCATTACCTGCTCCCATAATGGAGGAGAATGTTAAGGCTGGAGATAAAGGCTTGACCCCCCCGATGTGAAATAATTGCCTCAATTACCATCAAAAATGAACCCAGAGGGAGAAGACAGTAACTGTAAAATGATTTCAAAATCTCTTTTTTTTTTTTTTTTTTTTTGGCAAGCATTTGCTCGTTTCACATCGTTGGGCCTCACATGGCCAATAAACTGAGGGTACAGAGATAATTAATGGTGTTGGTGACCCTTGCAAGGCCACCAGCACTGTGTGCTCTGGACCAGCATGGCACTGTAGCATTGCAGGCTGTGGTGCAGCTGCCCTTCCCGAGCTGTTGTCAGTGGAGTGCATGCCCCATGCCCCCTGCAGGAGCTGCCAGCACCTCAGGGAGGAGATGCCTGCGCCGGTGTGAAAAACAGGGAGCCCTTAGTCAATACAGGGTTAAATTCACCTGACCTGATGCGGGAAGACTTTAGTAGAGGTTGTTTTGGGCAGCAAAGAAATAAATTAAACCTAAATAGTGGAGTTCTCAAGAGCCTGAGAGAAAAGGAAACACTGGCAACTCCTGAGCACCCCCTGAAGCCTGAAACAAAGAAGAAATCCAACGGCACTAAGAATGCTGCAGCCAGAACACTAAGATTTTGAGGAAACAGCTCATGGCTTTAAACTCAGTCCTTGAGGGGATTTTTTTTTGGTGGCCTTTTTTCCTCTTGCAGATCATGGTTTTCATACAGCAATTCTACATCTGTTTCTGCCGTTCAAACAAATGTATCTAAGACCCAGACCCCTGCTTTCTTATGCTGGTATATACAAGGCTGGGAATGTAAATGTCTGGATTTCCCCAAGTGGGTGTGGACAGTGTTGTGGTCATGTTATCCTCCTCTCTTCTCCCCCAGCAATACCCTGGGGAGCTGGTGAGAGAGGAAATTTTAGGGTGTCAGATAATGATAGGACTAGGGGGAACAGAGCAAAACTAGAAATGGGGAGATTCAGATTGGCTGTTAGGAAGAAGTTCTTCCCCATGAGGGTGGTGAGAGACTGGCACAGGTTGCCCAGGGAGCTCGTAGAAGCCTCATGCCTGGAGGTTTTGAAGGCCAGGCTGGCTGTGGCTGTGAGCAACCTGCTGTAGTTGAGGTGTCCCTGGCCATGGCAGGGGGGTTGGAACTGGAAGATCATTGAGTTCTCTTCCAACCCTAACAATTCTATGACTAAGCTGGAGCTGAGGAAGGCACCTTTGCCACGTGCCTTGGAGAACACGCAACACTGACAGTGGCTCCACTAAAGTAACAAGAAACCAGTTTTTGCTGCCTGACTAGCACCTAGCAGAACGTGAGGACAGCTTGCCCCAGATGTGTCACTGTATCATCTACTTCTAAAGTGATCAGAATGAGATAGCTTCTGGAAACCAAGTTATTTCTGTATTTTTAATTCTTCTTCTAACTGGCAGCTCCTGTTCACTGTATTTTAAGGAGCAGAGATTTTTAGCTAAAGGATTACTGTGTCGTTAATCAATCTGTTGAATATTCATGATTTAGTGGATTTTTTTTTTTATGGTGGGTTTTTTTTTTCTTCCCCCTACAGAAGGAGAAAAGTAATTATTTTGGCTAGCACTTGAAAAGTGTGTGTGTGTGTGCTACTGGTACCATTCCACCGTGCTGGGCAAAAATAGATTTTTTCTATTAGACATGCAAATGGATCTTCTCTCCCCAATACTGATAAATACCCTCTAGTTCTTCTCTATTTAGCAACAGCATTTCATGCTTGCTTTTAGAATAGAATAGAATAGACCAGGTTGGAAAAGACCTTCAAGATCATTGTGTCCAACCAATCAACCAATCCAACCCACCTAATCAACTAACCCATGGCACCAAGCACCCCATACTATTTGTGGAGCTGGTTCTCAAGAATTAGACCACAAAGCCACTCTCTTTAATATCTTTATTGATGATCTGGATGAGGGCATTGAGTCCATCATCAGTAAATTTGCAGATGACACCAAGCTGGGTGCAGGAGTTGATCCGCTGGAGGGTAGAGGGACTTTGCAGAGGGACCTCGACAGGCTGGACAGAGGGGCTTAGTCCAGGGGTATGAGATCGAACACATCCAAGTGCTGGGTTCTGCACATTGGCCACAGCAACCCCATGCAGTGCTACAGGCTGGGGTCAGAGTGGCTGGAGAGCAGCCAGGCAGAGAGGGACCTGGGGGTACTGGCTGAGAGGAAGCTGAACATGAGCCAGCAGTGTGCCCAGGTGGCCAAGAGGGCCAATGGCATCCTGGCCTGCATCAGGAACAGTGTGGCCAGCAGGAGCAGGGAGGTCATTCTGCCCCTGTACACTGTACTGGTTAGGCCACACCTTGAGTCCTGTGTCCAGTTCTGGGGCCCTCAGTTTAGGAAGGATGTTGACTTGCTGGAGCGTGTCCAGAAAAGGGCAACAAAGTTGGTGAGGGGTTTGGAGCACAGCCCTGTGAGGAGAGGGTGAGGGAGCTGGGGTTGCTTAGTCTGCAGAAAAGGTGGCTCAGGGGAGACCTTCTTGCTGTCTCCAACTCCCTGAAGGGAGGTTGTAGCCAGGTGGGGGTTGGTCTCTTCTCCCAGGCACCCAGCACCAGAACAAGAGGACACAGTCTCAAGCTGCACCGGGGAGGTTTAGACTGAATGTTAGGAAGAAATTCTACACAGAGTGATTGGCCATTGGAATGTGCTGCCCGGGGAGGTGGTGGAGTCACCATCATTGGAGGTGTTTAGGAGGAGACTTGATAGGGTGCTTGGTTGCATGGTTTAGTTGATTAGGTGGTGTTGGATGATGGGTTGGACTCGATGATCTCTTCCAATCTGGTCTAGTCCTGTTCTGTTCTATCATACTGCAACTCTTGATGATGTGGGGAAGATTAGGCTGTTTGGAGATATGATAGAGTTAGCCAAATTTCATGCAGAGCATGCTAATGGTTGTTTCTCAGGACATGCTAAAGGACACACAATGATTGATGATAATGCCTTGGGTTTTGCTTGTTCATTGGGCCAGAAGTGATTGTAGAATGACTGAGCAAAACTGAAATAACCTTCTCTGAGTAAAAGAAATTAAAGGAAAATTGCTGCTGCTGCGCAGAGTAGCATAGTAGAAGAAGCCTGTGGAATGTGCAGTGTTGCAAACCAGTTTGGAAGAGGGGGATCATGTTGTTAATAAGGCCAATGCTGATTCACATCAGGATTTCTGTAAATGTGAAGCAGGTGCCCAGCTGCACCTCCTCCAGTGAGGCCAGCATAGAAAACATTTCTCCTCTGTAGAGGAGATATTTGGCAGCTGGGTTTGTGGACCTCCTGAGTGCTGGCTGTTTGTTGTCAGCTAGCAGAGCTTTGAAGACCGTGCCGCTCAGTTCTACTCATTATATAAAGAAAAGCAGCAGCAACAACAGCAGAGACCTGGGGAAGTTTTGAAGTTAAACCTCCTGGACAGGGCAGAAGGGAGGACCCTGTGGCTGGGTCTTGAGCATGTGTGGTGTCAGTTTTTAGCACTCTCGCTGTTTCCCACACAGAAGATCTTTATTTTTTTGTTATTTTCTACAGGTTTTTGCACATGTTGAGTTTATCCTGGCATGCTGCCCTCATGGGAACTGCATGCTCTCTGTCTTGTGTAACTATTCAGCAACAGTCACCACAAGGTGAACTGTGGCTTCTTCCCCCCCAGCTTTCCTTGGGACTTAATTTTCACCAAATGTTAGGGGTTGGAAGGGACCTTGAAAGATCATCCAGTCCAAACCCTCTGCCAGAGCAGGATCACCCAGTGTAGCTCACACAGGAATGCATCCAGGTGGGTGTTGAATGTCTCCAGAGAAGGAGACTCCACAACCTCTCTGGGCAACCTGTTCCACGGCTCCACCACTCCCACAGTGAAAAAGATTTTCCTTATGTTCACATGGAATCTCCTCTGGTCCAGCTTGCACCTGCTGCCCCTTGTCCTATCATTGGCCATCACTCGGCAGAGTCTGGCTCTGTTCTCCTGACACTGCCCTTCACATCATTATAAACATGAATGAGGTCACCCCTCAGTCTTCTCCAAGCTAAAGAGCTCCACCTCCCTCAGTCTCTCCTCATAAGGAAAGTGTTTCACTCCCTTCAGCATCTCTGTGGTTCTGTGCTGGACTCTTTCAAGCAGTTCCCTGAGGTCCTTCTTGAATTGAGAGGACCAGAACTGGATACAATATTCCAGATGTGATCTCACCTACTTTCTTGGCTGGACCAGGTCTAAAATACTCTGTCCTTCAGCAAGGAGCTGCTTCCAACTCTCACATTTTCTTGGTCCTAATTTGTTTGGTGGTTTGTGGGGTGGTTTTTTTTGTGTTTTGGTTTTCATTGGGTTGATTTGTTTCAGTCTAGCATTTTCCACCCAGTGTTTTAGAGTTCAAATAGTTCCTGTGTAACTGAAGCAACAATGCTGGCTGGCTTCAGTGAGAGTGCTGTATTTATCCAAAAGGGTTTAAACAACCAGCAGGTATCTTTCTGTTTGCTCCTGATAATCTGAGGCCATGCGGCTTCCCATTTCAGTAAACAGCTCTGCATAGTTATCTTAGGATTTATTTAGGTGTTGGATTGTATTGTTTTTTAATGTGTGGGGTTTGTTTGTTTTGTTTGGTGATTACCACCCCCAGTCCCCCTTTCTTTTCAAATAAGGCACTTTTATCAATAGAAAGAAAAAGTCTCAGCTGTCAGCTCTGGAAACAAAACTCTTTCACTTATCACATGCCCAAGAGACCCCAGATCTGCAGGTGTCAGGATAAGCTTTCCCCCGTGGGTCAACAAAAAACTTTTCATGGTTTTCAGTCATTTCTAAGATAGTTCTAACTTCACCAAAGGGTTGGTCTGTTCAACCAAGTACCAAATGATAGGACCTGAGGAAATGGCCTCAAGTTGGTGGTGGGGTCTCCGTCGCTGGGGGTGTTCAGGGCGAGGCTTGACAGGATGCTTGGTTGCATGGTTTAGTTGATTAGGTGGTGTTGGATGATAGGTTGGACATGATGATCTTGAAGGTCTCTTCCAACCTGGTTTGTTCTGTTCTGTTCTGTTCTGTTCTGTTCTATTCTGTTCTATTCTATTCTGTTCTATTCTATTCTGTTCTATTCTATTCTATTCTATTATTCTATTCTATTATTCTATTCTATTATTCTATTCTATTATTCTATTCTATTCTATTCTATGTTGCACCAAGGGAAGTTTAATTTGGATATTAGGAAGGATTTCCTCTCTTGAAAGGGTTATCAGGCATTGGAAGAGCTTGCACAGGGATGTAGTAGAATCCCCATGCCTGGAGTTCTTTAACAGTCATGTAAATGCAGTGCTTAGGGATGCAGTTTAGACAAGGCTTTGTCAGTGTTAGGCTAATGATTGGACTCAACGATCTTGAAGGTCTTTTCCAATCTAGGCAATTCTGTGATTTTTGTGTGATTTGCATCCTTTAGCCCTTTTAGAGCAATATAGCTGAGTGTAGAAGATGGACCAACCACGTTATCTTAGGCTCTGCTTATGAGTTAAGTGCCTGTGTCCTTACTTCAGGTTTGTAGCAGGGTCCTGGTTGTCTGAATATAAAAACTAGAAGATGTAATGTGCAGCTAGCACTAAATTAAAACTCCAAATACTTTAAAGCAATTTTAAGCTTGTTTCCATTACATTGTTTTTTATTTTTCAATTTTGGCTTGAAGGTGTGAGGGGATATCCCTACAGCTTGAAAAGTTGCTTTGGGGATACAATGATTTGGTGCTGTTTGAATCTCTAGTCCGTGTTGATGTCATCTTTCTGAAGAGCAGGGTTAACTGCAGCAAATAGCTAAAGCTCAGAATCGATGGGTTTACTGTGCTCGTTCAGGAGTAGCCATCCACTCAGATGAGATAATTCAGTGTTCTGGCATTAAATCTTTGGATTAGAATCCTAGTTTATGATGTTGAACACCACTTCATTTTAATGTTTGAAGTACAGAAGATCCTTTCTAACCACCCAAGTGACAGTTCCAAAGCCTTGCACTGACACAGCTATTTAGGGAGACATAGGAGAAAGCAAGATAGTTTGCTTCCTTCGTGAGTAAATGCCTGTCTAGAGAAAGCCGGGCTCCCAAGTGGGAGGATGAAGCTTCCATCCAGGAAAGCTGGGAGCAAAGTTCAGCCAAGGAGCAAGTAGCAGTCCGGAGGGCGGGTGGCATCGGACAGCTCAAACTTTTCTGTGCAGATGAACAGCAAACGTGAGTTACCCGTGCCCGTCCCTATCCCGCATGACACGGTGTCGTGCCCTGGTGGGCGGTCGAGCTGCCGCCTCCCCGCGCAGGCAGGGAGGATGCCCGGGGCGCTGATGCCCGAGGCTGGGGGAACCCCGAGCACGCCTCCTTGAGCATCTTTGGCCCCGCTTTGCCGCCCAGTGCCCGCGCCGGGCTCGGGCCTCCAGCCCGGGATTTGGCGGCTGCCGGGCCGCGGCGGGTCCGCTCTCCGCAGGCGCTGGCGGTGCGCGGAGCGGGGCTTGCCGCAGCCCGCCGGGGTGCCGACGCTGAGCCTCCGCCGCTGTCGCGACTTTCCCCACCTCCCCGTGCGCCGAGAGGGGCGGGAGCCCCGCGCCGCTGCGCGCCCGCCCCCTGCTCCCCCCCGCCCCGCCGCGGTGCAGCGAGGCGGTGGCGGCGGCTCCGGGCGAGGCGGGGCGGCGGCGGGCGGCGGGGCATGCCCCGTCCGCGCAACGCAGGAGCGGCCCCGCGCCCCCCCGCGGAGGCAGGCGCGGCGGTGGCTCTGCCGCAGGGCTCCCCGGCCCCGCCGCCGCCACCTCCCAGCCGAGGCGCGGGCGCCCTGCGCGGGGCATGAAGTTGCGCTGGCGGCAGCGCGGCGGCGGTGGCGGCGGGCGGAGCGGGGCGGGCGGCCGCGGCGGTGGCAGCAGCAGCAGCAGCATCTTCTCTGCGGGGCCGTAGCCCGGGGCGGGTTCCGCCACTTCTCCTCGCCGCGCTCCCCCGCAGCTCTCCGCTCCCTGCCGCGGCTCGTCCGGCGAGCCCGGGGCCGGGCCGGGCTGGATCGCGCCGTACGGCGCCGTGCGATGTGCGCGCAGCGGCGGGCGGCTGCCGGCCCGCTCTCCTAGCTCCTGCGGGCTGCGCGGCGGCTGGCGGTGCCCCTCGGGAAGTTTGATGGCTTCTTTGAGGAGAGTCAAAGTCCTGCTGGTGTTAAACTTGATCGCGGTGGCTGGCTTCGTCCTCTTCCTGGCCAAGTGCAGACCCATCACCGCCAAGAGCGGCGACTCCTTCCATGACATCCATCCCAGGGCAGAAGTGGCCAACTTGACAGCCCACGGCATCAGCTCCATCCAGGATGCAGTGCTGAAGAGACTCTCGCTCCTAGAAGACATAGTCTACAGGCAGCTGAATGGTAGGAAGTGTTCTCCCGGTCTTAGTGCCCTTTGGGTACGGTCGCGGGTGGTGAATGGAGGCAGAGAACGGGAGCAGGGCTGGCTTGAAGTTTGCGTGATCGAGCCATGCTGTTTCCTCTGTTACCGTGCAAACACAGTCTCAATGGGCTGAATCAATTCAGTATCTGATTTCCAAGTTCCGTTTGTGCTTAAAGCTCAGAGTGCCTTGCACAGGATGGGAGGAAATCGTAATAACATAATGCTGCCTTTCAGGTTGAGAGTAGTGGTCAGGAAATTACAGTGTCATGATTTCTGCATCAAACGGGAAGGATGTTCAGTGGGCAAACACAACTTGGAGCAGCATGCTGTGTATTGATTGAGGGGATGGTTTTGACCACTCCAGAGCTGTTTTTTTTCAGAAGGTAGTTTTAAAACAGCCAAAGCGTGGTGCGTTATTTAGGTACAGAAGGTCGGAAAACAAAATGCACTATCTCAAACAAGTTAAGCAAACTACTCAGTTTTTCCTATGGCTCAGCATCAACAGCTGCTAATTACAGTCTCAGTACTTCTCTTTACAGCATAGCAAAGGGATTTCTATTAAAATCTCACCAGGTTCAGTAGTTCTGAGATGTAAAAAGGGAGTTTTCAAGATGCTGTGCGGGATAGAGAACCGTGCTGTAAAGATGTAAGCAATGTAGGTGAGGTTTCTAATTAAAAGACTGACTGGGGAAGCTAATCTTTCCAAAATTGTTCCCTGTAGATTCACAACTGGGAATGTAATCTCAATCAAGAGCCCCATTATTGCTTCCGAGCTCTGTAGCTTTAATGACTCCAAGTTTGCGTGTATTGGAATTGGCAGAGTTCATGATTTTGGCAGTCTCAATGTGATTCCCTCTCCGAGTTTTGAACGTGAAGCTACTGTGTGGTTCTGTGCCAAACCAAAAGCTGGAGTGTGCTGTGTCTCTGTCCTGAATTGGGGCTATCCTGGTTATGCCTCTGCAGCCAGGATGTGAGGCAGGTGCAGGAATGTAATGTGCCTTTCCTGGTGTGTAGCAGCTGTCATGGTCAGCGTCTGTGCCTTGGGGAAGGCACTGTACAACATGGGCAGCACTCAGCTGAGTAGGAGAGTGTTCTCTGTATGGCTATTTTAGACACTGGCATGAGAAACCCGCTGTGCCTGTGGAAGTGGCTAGCACCACAAGATGTTGAAGCAGTTCTGTTGCTCTGTTGGGTGACAAGGTGAAACAAAGAATAACAAGAAATGAGGTAGAAAGCTGGATGCTATTCACGATGAGACTGTGAAACTGGCTGCTTGTGGGTATTGCTAGGGCAGAAGTTTCCAGGAAGATTCTGACGCTTATTTTCAAAGGAGCAGCACCTGCAGGTTAAGGCAGGAGACCTCATGCTAGGACCTTGGTATTGGACAGGCAATCATGATGTTATTGTGATACAGAGGGTGAGCTGAAAGGACAAGTTGTTGCCCTTGTTCTGTGAAGATTAACATGGGACTCCCTGCTCTGATGTGCTCTGGGGCTGCTTTTGGAGCTCTCTGGTGCTTGTAACAGGAGCCATCAGCATAAGGACAGCTCTTGAAGTGCTGTCTGGTCTGTAGGCTGCTGTGGGCGCTTGGAGTGCAGGAGTCCGCTTAGTGCTGGAGAGCAGTCGTGCACCGAAAGACCAGGGGAGGCAGAGAGGTAATAGATATGTTGCCCAAATCACAAACGTTTTCATATGGCTGGCAGAAAGCTGAGCACATAAATGTGACATCTTGTCTGGCCTCTGCATCCTGGGGTGATTTATAGCAACGCCAATGAGTCTGGCTGAAAAATAGCTCTGGCGTAGCGGTTATGTAACTTTGGGTCAAGTGTATATTTGGTACATGAGATCTTTAGAAAAGTACAACGTGCTCTGTGCTCTGAGTGATGCTGTGTGTTGGGCCTCAGAAAGACAGGAGTTGAGAGTGAGGTGTGGGGGGTCAAGGAGGACCCCCATCACCACCCACTGGCACCGAAAAGAAACAGTCAAATATGCTGAGACAGTCCATAGGAGTGAGGATGCAGAAGAAGCTGGACAGGCTTCCTGCCAGGAATTTTGAGTGCCCAAATCAACATTCATTCTGGCTACTTGCAGAATACCTAAAGCTGAAACCCTAGTGCCTGCCCAAAGTATGCAAATATGAACTCACTTCCTTTGTTCCCCCCTTTTTTCAATTGCTTTTAGGGTAGGGAAGTTGCATGCCGGTGATAAGTGCCTATCAAAACACACCATATGCTCTTAGGCAAGCTCCCTACAAAACACATTGACCCAGAGAATTCTCTTTCTCTAGTGTGAAGTTACATTTCAGTTTAAATCTGACCTGTGGCTTAGCAGGAACAAAATGCTAGAGTATTGTATCCTAGAGATATATATAGAGATATATAGATCCTATATATAGAAATAGTGTGGCCAGCAGGAGAAAGGAAGTCATCCTGCCCCTGTACTCCGCACTGGTTAGGCCACATCTTGAATACTGTGTCCAGTTCTGGGCCTCTCAATTTAAGGACATTGAGACACTTGAAGATGTCCAGAGAAGGGCAAGGAGGCTGGGGAGGGGTCTGGAGCACAGCCCTGTGAGGAGAGGCTGAGGGAGCTGGGGTTGCTTAGCCTGCAGAAGAGGAGGCTCAGGGGAGACCTTATTGCTCTCTACAACTCCCTGAAGGGAGGTTGTAGCCAGGTGGGGGTTGGTCTCTTCTCCCAGGCAAGCAGCACCAGAACAAGAGGACACAGTCTCAAGCTGTGCCAGGGGAAGTTTAGGCTGGAGGTGAGGAGAAAGTTCTTCCCAGGAAGAGTAATTGGCCACTGCAATGTGCTGCCTGGGGAGGTGGTGGAGTCCCCATGCCTGGAGGTGTTCAAGAGGGGGTTGGATGTGGCACTTGGTGCCATGGTTTAGTTGTCAGGAGGTGTTAGGTAATAGGTTGGACTTGATGATCTCTGAGGTCTTTTCCAACCTGGTTGATTCTATGATAAGTGCAGCATGTGGAAAGCCTGCCCCTCAGGGAGCACCAGGAGGTGTTTGGTCAAAGAGGGAAACTAACAACATAGTTTGGTGCAATCAAATATGGAGTCTATTATTTTTTTCCCCCTGTGTTATAGGACTTGGCTGGATTTCAGTAGGAGTTGAAGCTGTCTTATATATATATAAAAATTAAAAAATTAATCTCCTAAAAAGCTTCATTCTGTAAAGATCAAATGAGCAATCTGATTGCACTGTGCCTGTGTTTTTGGTGTTGTAGGGGTTTTTTTTTTGAGCCATGTAGTGTGAAGCATATTGGAAATAACAGCTCTCTGCGGTATGCCAACCCTCATTTTTTATGAATGTATATTTGTTTATTTCTGTAAATGTTGGCCATGAAAGGAAGCTAAACAACGCTGCCTTGGGTCTGGTAAAGGAGCAGTTTTGCACAATTACTCCTCTCTTAACGACATTTCTCTGCAGTGCCATTCTGGAAACAACGTCAGGCTTCCTCTTACTCCACTCTGTGCGAGAGGAACTATCCCAGACCTGGCCCAACCTTCCTCCTGCACTGTCCAGACGATGCACCCTGCTGGTCTTGCAGTGTTTTCTAGCTACTTTTGCTTAGGGTTGCAGTTGTACCAAAGCTACATTGTGTCAAGAACAGGATCCTTGTTTCATATTAAAAGGAGGCCTTGAAGATCACAGAATCAATACGGTTGGAAAAGACCTCAGAGATCATCAAGTCCAACCTGTCACCCAGGACCTCATGCCTACTAGACCATGGCACCAAATGCCACATCCAGTCCCCTCTTGAACACCTCCAGGGACGGTGACTCCAACACCTCCCTGGGCAGCCCATTCTAATGCCTACAACTCTCTCTGGGAAGAACTTTCTCCTCACCTCGAGTCTAAACTTCCCCTGGTGCAGCTTGAGACTGTGTCCTCTTGTTCTGGTGCTGGTTGCCTGGGAGAAGAGACCAACCCCCTCTTGGCTATGACCTCCCTTCAGGTAGTTATAGACAGCAGTAAGATCTCCCCTGAGCCTCTTCTCCAGGCAAGATGCTGAATGTGATTGTGGTTTCCTCACATCAGACAGTGGCTTTCTTTAGATTTCTCCCTGTTGTAATTCATAAAGTACCCCTGAGAATATTTGGGCATCTCCAGGTTTGTCTATTCAGTTTTCTTCTGGCCTAAAACTGACTGAGAGCTTTGTTCTGCCTAAAAGTTTGTTATTGCTCCCCAGTTAGTTGTGGGCTTTACTTTGTGCTTTTCTGGTGCTTTTTGCTGGTCTCTGCTTGGACAGCTCACACAGTTGCAGAGAAGCAGGAGGATGCCCTTTGAAATGGAGGGTTTAGTACGTGCCTGCACTCTTCTGGGGATTCACAGGGTTTTTAATTTCTTTAGTCATTTTTATGGATGGAATTTTCTCCTTCAGCAGATGTTCAGAGAAAGCTAATGAAGGTCAGGAAGGAACTGTGTGCATTTTACTCTGGGTATTAGCTACAACTTGTCTTTTTGATCCAAACCTATTTTTTTTTTTCGTGTGCTGACATTTACATAAGCAAAAATTGCTGTCCAGATTATCTCCAACTTTATGGAGATTCACACAAATGATCTCTTCAGTTTGTCTCTGTTTGCAAAGAGAGGGCTCCTATGTTTCTGTGACAAACTAGTTAGCTAGGGAGGAGCTGGAGTGGAGAGACTTGGAAGAGAACATTCAGCTGTTGTGGCATCCATGTGCTTCCTGGAGAGTGCGGGGCAAATGCCTCAGTTTATCTAATCCTGTTCCCAGTGGTAGAAGACCACTGATGACTGTGAGGAATGAAGCTGTGCAGTGAGGCAGTAAAGGCAGGCCAACTTCTTAACCTCAGAGTTGCTTATAGGATGAGTGGCATGACTTGAGGAAAGCTGCAGTTTGCATCATGAAACAGCAATGCAAAGATGTTGTTCACCATGAGACTGCTCTCAATGGCGTGGGTCCCATGCCCCTGACACGGTGAGAAGGAAGCTACTTGTCTGCCCTCCTGCATGCCTTAGGGGGATAACCTGGGTAAGCTTTTGTCAGTCTGGGTTTTCTTGTTCCTTGAGCTCCTGCTTCAGTCTCTCCCACCTACCTTTGTCCTCTTGAAGGTGTGCTTGATCCCACTCTGGGTGAGGGAAAGGGAAATGTTCATGGCAGTGCAGCCTGCATTCAGCCCCACTCTTCAGAGGGGGAGAGGGTGAGCCTGTTGCATGCCTTCAGTTGTGCCTGACCAAGGTAGGAGAGGGTGGACACCTGCTGAGGCTGGTGGGCCATTTAAAGCCCATAAGCACATTTCCTCACATATGTAAAATACTGGGGCTGCACCAATGCTGAGTGTTCATCCCTGGTAGGAGGAAAGAGCTGGGGTCTGATTTTGTGTGTTGAATTTTGTCCTTGTCCTTCTGAGTCTGATCATGCCTGAAAATGGTCAGTCTGCTCTTCTAAACCCAGTTTGCCACAAACCCTTCAAGTCAACATCTAAATAGCTTAGTCCTTAAACAATGCTGCCAGTTTGAGAAATAGAAGTGTAGGGGGGAGAGTACTCTAAATAAACCCTTGGTTTGGATGTGGGGGAGCCATTATCCCTCTCTACCAGAGCTAAGCATCCTGAACATGTATAAGCACATAGGATCTGCTGGTCACTGGTGGTCTAAGGAAACTTCCACCCAGCCACGTCCCAAGTGTGCTGGGGTAAACACCTGTGTGTCTGCTGGTGCATGTGCAGCAGAGGTTTGGGTCTTGGGGTAAAGCTTCCAAGGAGCATAAAGGCTATAAACTCCCTCTCCAGTGGTTTTGGGTAGATACACAAGAGCAGCTGAGCCTAGAGAGTGCTCGGCTGCCTGGAAGGCAGTGAGACAGGGATGATGTGCTGCCTTGGAGTAGTGTGAAAGATAGTATAAAAATTCCTCACTTCAAGCTAAATATTAGTAAGGCAGAAAACACTGTGAAAGGGCACTACTGACTCATCCTAAGCTCTTTTAAATTTTGTTCTGTAAACTCACAGCAGATCACATGTAAGATCAGGGAGAGTAAAAGCTATTAGCAGATTGTTCTAAGTGAGAGGCTAGTGATGAAGTGGTGAACTGCTGAAGCTGGCCAGAAAATGGGTGAGTGGTTTATCCTTTGGTGCTGAAAAAGATTGCAGAGGGAGTAAACTGCTGCTTTACCAAATATTAGAAGTTGGGAGGAACTTGAAATTCCTTGGTGATTAAACAATCCTATGTCCATTTTTCAAGCAAGCTTGCATCTGTGCATTTGCACATGGAATTATTTGCACATGCTCAGATATGAAACAAGTGCATGCCAGCAGCCTTCCTGCATACAGATTGTGCTCTCCTCTGCTTATCCAATTAGGAAATTAACTTTGTGAGGGTGGCATATGGACACTGAGGCCCATACTGAAACACAGCCTCTTGCGTGGCCTTGCCTATCCCCCTTGTAAAGTGGCACTTAATTAACTTAAAAAGCTTTAGAGATATGTGGATTTACTTCCCAGAAGGATAAGATAATGCTTATCTTCTGTAAGACTTATCATCCTCAAAGTACATTACAAACTTAGCTAACTACTGAGAATAAAAATTATATATGTAAATAAGGCAGATTAACAGCAGTTTCTATCAGCCATTTAGCAGTGTGTAATAGGGTTACACCCATAGACTAGTGATGCTAAGATTTTAACAGGTAGGTAATATATTAACTAAAATGCTAAGAAATTCATTAAGTAAGGCAAGGACCTCAATGTAAATAATTTGAGAGTAGGGAAATCCTCTTTGTAGGCAAAAGGGCCCAAACTTTAATCACTTTAATGAAATAAAATTGCTCTTGATAGGAGCACAGCCTTGCTGAGTGAAGTTCTTTGATATCAGAAATGATGATGTGGAGATAAAGTTACATGCTTTGGGGATGTGACTACTGTATCCGCTGATGATTGTCACACAGGATCAGAGATGCTCTTTCTCTGTCTACCCCATCACCATTTGAAGTAGAGAGTAACTGTGTTGTTTTGTATAGCCTTGTATAGCTACTTGATAGAAATTGCAGCTTTAATATCAAGAGTACAGCTGACAGATCTGGGTGTCATATTCCCCATTAGGAATAATGCAGATGGTCCAGGTTCCCCATTAGGAATAATGCAGATGATCCAGGTTCCCCATTAGGAATAATGCAGATGATCCAGGTTCCCCATCAGGAATAATGCAGGTGATTCTGGTTCCCCATTAGGAATAATGCAGATAATCCAAGTTGAGTGCATGCCTTTAGAGGCTCTCAGCCTAAATGGTGGTCTGTGTAGGCTTGAGACACCTGAAAGCTGCAGTCTGTACATTATTCTTACCAGATCCATGGAAATTTGGTCTGATGCTGATCAAAGAATGAATAAAAGAAATACTTGTTAGAGAAAGAGTTAAAAGATGAGGCTTCAGACAGTCATTTAGGAAGCATCTGAAAGCTTAGATGTTAACATGGCATTTAGCTTACAACCCGGCTGACTAGCAACCAACAGATAATTTTTGGGTTTGATAGTTGTTTGGCATCATCATCCCCATATTCACTGTCATTGGCAATGAATGAGTAATAAGCCACTAACACGTTTATCATGCAGAGACAACACAGGATTCATGAGATGCAACAGCAGGGACGAGGAAACAGTGACAACGCTGGTATTTTATTCCTGTGTATTAATTCATGTCTGCCTGAATGGAGAACAGAGCCTTACCTCCATGGTAAAATTTACAAAGGTCTGTTAGATTTATGGTGCTGTGTTACTTAGGCAGCTCTTAAGGATCTGGGAAGGAGGAAAGGGTGCCATAATTTCGTGAATGACAGTACTATTTCCAAGCCTCAGTCCAGGTCAGCAGTGTGCTATTGTGTCTCCAGGAGGAGACATTTGGAATTGGATGCATTTGGCAATATGTGGGCATCTAGTGACATTTCAGTGCCCAGAGGCATCCTGCCTGGCTTCCAGCTGCCACTCCAGAAGGGCACGACTCAGCCGTCGGAGGAGTGTCACATCTGCTGGGCTCCTGCAGCATCTTGGATACCCTGGGGCCTTTTGAATGGCAGCAGGCATTGCTGAGACGGGAGAGTCCCATGCTTCCTGATCTGGAGATCTTCTGCTTTGATGGAGGAGGACAGACGGTTGAAGCTGGCTTTAGGCATGTGCTGTCAGTGCGCTTGGACTGGGAGGAGTTCTTCTAGCTTACTCCTGGCCACCATCTTCCCTCCTTACTTCATTCCTGGCAGAAAGTTCTTGTATTTCTAATAAGCAAATGCTGTATGGAGCCTGAGAGCAAATCTCCCTGTTAATAAGGCATAGCAGAAGAGAAAATAGAAATGAGCCTTTTTCAGGTAATTAAAAAGATGTTACTCATTTTGTGATTTATGCCACTAATCTTTATCTAAAACTGAACAATCTGGTCCAGATGTTGCAGCAGGCTGGCAGACTGCCAGTTCTCAGCTCCTTCAGTTATGCTAAATATTGAAATATTAAACTTCAAAGGGAGACTATTTTTTAATATTTTTTTTGGTGGGAGGAAGATCATAGAATCACAGAATGGTTTGGATCAGAAGGGATCTTTCAAAGGCCCTGTAGTCCAACCAACCACCCTGCAGTGAGCAGGGGTATCTTCAGCTAGAGCAGGTTGCTCAGAGCCCTGTCCAACCTGACCTTGAATGTTTCCAGGGACAGGAAACCTCTGCTCTGGGAAACCTGAGTCCTTGTAGAAGTCTTCTGTGGTGGGTTGAAGGGCTGATCCTTCCTTCCTTCTCTCCCACCAAGGGCAGAAAAAATGAGACTCGGACCAAACGGATTGTAGAAGTGGTGGAAAGTTTAAATGGAAAAGCAGTGAGTATTTTACAGAGAACCACAAGCACAGTGACAAAAGGAGATCCCAAAGCATACCCAGAAGCATCCCAACGCTTTCCTCTCCCCACCTGAGGATACACCCAAAACCCCCCAGGGCTCTTTCTTCCCCCCCTCCTCCACTGTTAGACTAATCTCAGCTGACCAGATCTGAAACTGCCCTCCCTCCTTCTCCTCCCAGCCTAGCCAGGCCCAAGAAACTGTGACATGACACACCTACCCCTTACCAGACAGGGACCATCTCCATAGGAGCGGTGAGGGAAGAAAGAGAAAGTGCAGAACCCTGCTGATGGCTTTATAGGGAGCAGAGTATTATGGGATGAAATACACAGCTTCGCGTGCCCACCCACTGGGCTGGACCCTACGGACGTCGCAGGTAAGCTTCTTGTGTGGTGGCAACAGGAGGCACTCAGCCAAAACCACCACATCTTCAAAGGGTTCTTCAGGCTGAACATGGATGGTAGTGACCCCACCATGAGCCAGCAGTGATTCAACTTCAGTAGTGTATCCTGGTGGTACAATATTGTTTTTCCTAAACAGTGTTGGGAGTCCTAGCAACTGCGTTTGCTAGCCTTTAGTCCCCGTGGTCAAATTCCTTCACAAAACTGCCGAGTGCTTTACATCTTGCTGCTAAAAGCACAGCTAGCTCTGCCTATAAATCTAATAGCTATCGACCCACATCCTGACGTTCTCTGATGCTTAGCTAAAAATAATGCAGTCGTGATGCAAGGAGAGCCTGGTGGAGAGCGTTACATGGGAGGAGAGCACTACGCTCAGCCTTGCTCTGCTGTCACCGAGCAATTGCACGCTGCTTCTGACGCAGGCCGAGGGCTTTGATGATGCTGTCAGTGGGGAGAGGCAGTTAGCTGCAACAGACAATTCCCTAAAACCGGGAGCGAGGCAGATAAAAATCACAGTTTGCTTCTAAAAATCTTGATGGTGTGTGCTGGCTGAGGAGTTCCAGTAGCAGTGTGAGGTGGGTTGAAGGGCAGATCCTCCCTTGCCTTCCACCACGGCAGACAAAAACGAGACTCAGACAAATGGATTGCAGAAGTGGTGGAAAGTTTAAATGGAAAAGCAGTGAATATTTTACAGAGACCCACAAGCACAGTGACAAAAGAAGATCCCAAAGCATACTCAGAAGCATCCCAACACTCCCCTACTTCCCCACCTGAGGGTACACCCAAAACCCCCCGGGCTCTCTCTTCCCCCCCCCCACCTTTCCACTGTTAGGCTAATCTGATCTGGCCAGATCTGAGATTGCCCTTCCCCCTTCTCCTCCAGGCATTACACCTGGCCAGGCCCCGAGCGGCCTCGACATGACTCCCCCTCCATTACCAGATAGGGACCATCTCCATAGGAGCAGTGAGGGAAGAAAGAGGAAGTGCAGGACTTTGCAGGTGGTTTTTGTAGGGAGCAGGACATTATGGGATGAAATATGCAGCTTCCTGTGTCCACCCACTGGGCTGGACCCTAGGGACACTGGAGGTGTGTCTTATGTGGCAGCAGCAGGGGGGCACCCAGGCTGAACCACTACACAGTGATAGGACCTGGGGAGGATGGAGCAAAACTAGAAATGGGTAGGTTGAGATTGGATGTTAGGAAGAAGTTCTTCCCCATGAGGGTGGTGAGACACTGGCACAGGTTGCCCAGGGAGCTCGTAGAAGCCTCATCCCTGGAGGTTTTGAAGGCCAGGATGAATGTGGCTATGAGCAACCGGGGCTAGTGTGAGGTGTCTCTGTCCATGGTAGGGTGGTTGGAACTAGATGAGGTCCCTTCCAACCCTGACAGTTCTATGATTCCTGTGATGCTGGGCTCCTGGGGATTTGCTTCCTGGGATTCCTGTGATACCTGCTCCCCACAGACAGCTTTGCTAAAGGGTATTGGCCATGCTACAGCACTTGTTCTTGGAAGAGGAAATACATACAGCATCACAGGAGCTGTAATGTGGGAGTAATATGAGAGCTTCTGGTAAATGGAGTTTTTAAAAATAGGGATCTTCCTGGGTTCTCTGACCCAGGTTGTTGTGTAAGAGCATCACTCACTCTTCCTGCTGTTAGGGAAAAGTCTCTCAAAAGCTGGGCCTATGTCACACGTAGTAAATCACCACTTCACGCTGCACTGCTGTCATGCCTTGTTGCACCCAATTAACAGTTGGACTTGATGCTCTTAAAGGTCCTCTCCAACCAAAACAATTCTGTGATGACTTAATTTTAGCACACAAAAAAACAAGTGTGTGGTATGTCAGCATTTGACACCAGGGAAGAAAGGGGAATCCATGGTCCCTCTTCCCTTCAGTACTTTCAGCTTATGTGCAAATGGGAATGGTCTTGTATTCATGGAGTGTAAGTGCATTGGAAAGTCTCATGGAAAAGACAAGGGTTAATGGTACCCAAGTTACTCCTGGGGTGATTCTGATTGGACCCCAGAAGAAAATTTGTCCCCATGAGAATATTTAGACATTGAAATCATCTCCTTAGGGAAGTGGTGGATTCCCCTACATTGGACAGTTTCCAGACTCAGCTTGACAGAGTACTGGATGATGGACCAGGATGGACCAAATGATTCCAGCTTGGCATTCTGTGATTCCTTTCTGTGGTTTGAAGTGTTGATTGCCCAACATTAGCACTTCTCTGGGGTCTGGTGGAGAACTACTCTGGGTAGGAATGCAGAAGAGCTGGGCTCTGGACTCTGCATGTGCAGAACATCCTCAGGCTCTCTGAATCTGTTTCCCAGCACTCAGGTGGGGTACAGGACTTTTCTTCCTTCTCTCTGTAGCAGCAGGGCTGTTTTTGTGTTTGTGGGTGATGGAAATCCAAATTGCTTTTCCTTGGTGTGTCTCAGTGTGTCTAGATACAGAAAGCAGGAAACCATTACAAGAGAAAAGCCAACAGTAGATGGACAGACACCAGCAGCGCTTCAGCTGAGTTATTTTGGGTGTCTCCTCAAGCTGCAGAGAGCATAAGAGGGTCAAGCAAGGGCTCTTACCTGATGGTTGTCAGAGTTTATTTAACCTTGGTTTTAATCTCCATTTACTCGTGTAGCATTTAGGGCAGTGTAAAAGCCCACCGTGGCGCTGCGTGTTTTAAGAGCATAAAGCTGGAGTGAGAAGGTTAATTTTCAAACTAAACAATTAGAATTTCTTTCTGGGTCTTTGCCTGCATTAGACTTTAAATTAAATCACGAGAGCACTCGTGTTTTGTGCCAAATTACTACTAATTCTTTGAAAACAATTACTTGCTTTGTGCTCTAAAAACACAAAGCAAAGGAGAAAGAGAAGGGAAAAGCCACCTCATGATATTTGAAAGCTTGCTTATAATCCATTACCTGGTTTAAAACAATTTTTGGTAGCATTTTGTGTGTTTTTAGTGGGCACCCACCTTGAGTAAAATGTGCTGGAACACTGTGTTAAATAGGTTGGAACACTAAAACGCTCTTCTCCTGGATTTGATTTCAGCTTTTCACATTCTCACTGACAAGACAATAATAGTGATAACCATTACACATCTCTGAACCTGCAGTCAAGGCTGGGGCTGTGTTGTGCTTTGCCCTTTGCTAAGTGTAGGCCAACTGGAACTTCAGTTTGCTTAGAGCTGTTCATGTAATGCGGAGGGACTGGTGTTGCCATTAAGAGCACCAAGCTTTCAGGAGGGAAGAGTTAGGTCTGACTTTTTCCTCCAATGTTCTGTGTGATGCTGGACAAGTTGCTTAGAATAATAATGGGAAAAATTATATGAGCTGGAGACTCAAGTACCCTTGTGTGTTTCTGAATGAGTGTCTCAAGGACAGAAAGAGATGAAGAAGTTTGTATGTGTGAAATTGTGTGAGGACAAAGGAGTTGCAGCCATACACATCCTGGATGAGGCATAATGGCTTCAAGCTGGAAGAGATTAGCCATCAGGAAGAAATTCTTCCCCATGATGGTGGTGAGGCACTGAAACAGGTTGCCCAGAGAAGTTGTGGAGGATCCAACCCTGGAAATGTTCATAGACAGGGTGGATTGGGCCTTGAGTAACCTGGTCTAGGAGGTGTCCCTGCTGATGGCAGGGAGTTGCAACTAGATGGTCTTTAAGGTCTCTTCCAACCCATAACATTTTATGATTCTGTGTTTTGGTGAGTTGAAGATACTTGGAACTGGCATCAAAGAGGTGGGAACAGAAGAAGTGAGAGAGACATTTGACTGACTTCTTATTCTTTGGCCCAGATCAGAATGTAGCCTTGATTAAGTGACTACCATTCAACATTATGACCTTGCCCAGTGGCTCTGGCTGGTTCATGTCCTGTCTATTTGAGGCTGTAAAGCAGTGAGAAACAGGACTTTGCTAAACCAGCTATTACTTAGCAAGATAAGCTCAGGCATTGGAAGAGGTTGTCCAGGGAGGTGATGGAGTCGCTGTCCTGGAAGTGGTCAAGAACCATGTGCATGTGGCACTTTGGGACATGGTTTTGTGGCCATGCTGGTGTTAGCTTGATGGTTGGATTTGATGATCTTGGAGGTCTTTTCCAACCAAGACAATTGTGTGATTCTATGACTCCATACATGATGCAACAGAGTGAGGCAGAAGATGGAGGGAGAATTGGACCTAATGTTGTGTTAATTCCCTGTGGCTTTTGGATTTAAAACTCACATTGGTTTAAACGGATATTAATTATGTGTTGGGTAGGTTGAAGGGGAGATGTGTGAGAAAATGACAGAGCAGGCAGATGTGCAAGTGAAGCTGGAGGGAGGGAGAACTGCAGGAAGGGTGAGAGCAGAAGGCAGGGGTGAGCTTTCACCCAGAAGCAACGTGCTGCGTTAAGCCATGCAGCTAAAGGTAGGCTTTGAGGGCTGTGGAGCAGGCAGAGAGCAGCTCCTATCCGTGCTGTGCCGGGCTTTCTGCCTTTTACTTGGCCCTTTGGGTTGTGGGGGACAGCTTCACCATTTGGCTCAAAATTAGGAATATATCCACCATGCACCAGATTATAAAGGGGCATGCAGTTGGTGTCCAGTTGTGGGAGGGTGAGGGAATCAAGAGCCTCAGTCTGGAGGAGCAGCTGCTGGTGGTGGGGCTGGTGCTCTTTGGATAAAGCTGATTTGATTGACTGTGTTGCAGTGCCCAAAGAGACATGGCTGGTTTTTAAGTGCTACAGATGCAGGTTCAGAAACACCCCCACAGTATCTGGGGAAATAAATGAATAATTAACCTAGTGGCCAGGGATGGGTGAACTGCTCTCTCTGACGCTAAGGGGAACGATTCAAACGTGGTGGTGCTGTTTGATTAGTGCTTGTAGTATGGAGGGACACTATGACATGCAGATGATTTATGGGCATGCAGACAGCTTCCTTTTAGAAATCTGCCCCTGTCAGGAGTGTCTAAAGGTAGTTACTGGCTTTTACAATGTCTTACATGGAAGGTGTTACTGGGGTCAGGTCATATTGACTTCAGTTGTCTTTGGATCAAGCACTGAATCAATAAGTGACTTTCTGGGGGAGTTTAATAGCTGTTCTGCACAGACATAAAAGCGGTTAGACAGTAAAATGGGATTTTACACTTTTATCAGTCCTTTCTCAGGAAGTTGCTCAACTTCCAAATACTAATTAATGCTCTATTCCTTCCCCAAACTGTCCTCCCTACTGGTGCTGCCTGTTTGATCCTGTAGAACAGCATTGGACCTTGCAAATTAGAACTGGCTGCCAGGCTGCGCTGAGGAGAGAGGCAATAAAAGGGATAAAACTTCAACATCACATCCCAATTTGAGGTGTACAGCCTAATTTATGCTCTTTGTGCAGCTTTTTTTGGGAACATCCTGGGATTCTCTTGAATGTCCAACTCTGATTATAATTGCCAGAATTGTTTAAACAGCTCCTGAAATTGGATATCCAAAGAAAGAATTTGTTGACAGCTCTGGTAGAACCTTATTGTGAGGCTGCTCAGCCTTTTCTGTCATGAGGAACTGCTTTAATTTGTTTATAATTTTTCAATTAGGCTGAGCTGGTCAGATTTTATCCAGATCATCTTCATCTTGAATCCCAGCAAACTGTTCCAGATGTTTTTGGAAGTTGTGTATCAGAAAAATATGCAGCAGTGCTCCCATGGAGGGACAAAAGGTGGTACAAAGGGAAAAGGACTGGAGGGGCTGAGCTGGATGATTAGGGGACTGGAGCACGTGCCTTATGAGGAGAGGCTGAGGGACCTGGGGCTTCTTAGTCTGGAAAAGAGAAGACTTAGAGGGGATCTAATAAATGTTTATCTGAGGGCTGGGGGTCAGGAGGGAGGGAACAGGCTCTGCTCACTTGCTCCCTGTGGTAGGACAAGGAGCAATGGATGTAAGCTGCAGCACAGGAGGTTCCACCTCAACACAAGGGGGGACTTCTTTACTGTAAAGGTCACAGAGCACTGGAAGAGGCTGCCCAGAGAGGTTGTGGAGTCTCCTTCTCTGGAGACTTTCAAGGCCCATCCGGATGCATTCCTCTGTGACCTGAGCTAGATTGTATGGTCCTGGTCTGACAGGGGGGTTGGACTCGAGGATATCTTTGGGTCCCTTCCAACCCCTGACATCCTGTGAGCCTGTGAACTGGCAGCTCCAAATAATTGGAATCAAGAAACTACAGGAGCAGAGAGGGATGGGAGATAAGGAGTGGGCAACATGGGAATTTATGGGGAGATGGGGCATGGGGCAAGATGTCCAGGCATGGAGTAGTGGGCCCCAGGGATTGTGGGAGTCTTGGTGACCTCTCTGTTTTGCTACAGGAGTGTTTGAGTTCAGCACGGCTGCTTGGTGGTTTTGTTAATAGTGGGAAAATGGGGATCTGGAAGGAAAGTGTTCTTTTGTATATAAATGAAGTAGAACTAAAGAGCCAGCTTGCTTCCAGAACCCTTAATGCCAAGCGTGGTTCTTGGGTATTTTGTAGGCTTGATAATTAAAATATTAACCTTGCAGAGCATTCAGGAGATGTGTGGGTATAAAGCCAGGGCAGGTATTATTAGCTGTGCAAAGCAAAACAATACAGTCACTGTGGAAAAATTATGGGGTTTGTGCTGCAGCAGATATTTAACCTTTGTTTTTACAACTCCAGAAATGAAGCAGTTTGTTTCTTAATGTGAGCTTAATGCACAAAGTGTATGCTGACTGGATTTTCACATCTGAATGTATGAAATGCTGGGCTATTAAAGCCTGTTTTAATGATCTCTTTCCCCATAACTCCTAATATTTGCCATTTACTAATTATGATGTGCCTAAGTACTTCTCATTTGTAGTAGGTATTTTAAATGCTGCAGCTGTCCTAGTTTCTAGCTAACTGCTGAGGCCTTTTTTTCATGTCTCTGAATTCGGTAGTATCGGTGATTATTATTTTTTCCTTTTGCAGGTTGGCATTAAGTGCTCACCTCATACTGTTCTTCATTAGGAGGTTTTTGATGTACAGGTCCCCAGTGGAAGCAGAGGTGGATTTGGCAGAGGAGCAGCAGAGCTGGAGAACAGGAGAAAACTTGTGTTTAGTGAGCATTGGTTTGTGGCATAAACTCATCCCGAGTCGGCGAGGGCACAGCCAGGGGTGGTTGGTGTGGAGCACATTTTGATTTGAGAGTTCTTCTTGTGTCTTTTTCTTAATCCTTAGGATTTTCCAGCAAATTTCTAATAGGGGAAATCTGTCTGAAAGGTAGCAGCTTAGGGATTTTTTTTTGGTAAGGAAAAGGCAGGGTAGTTTTTTTTCCCCCCAATCCATTTTGCTGCTCTAAGGGCCAGTGTGATGGGGCCATGTGAACTGGTTTAAGGCCTCACAGATGTTAGGAGGCTGTTAACCTTATGGTCTGATGGACCTCCTTGCAAAGCAGAGTTGAGAGTGCAAGAGCAGTGGTAATAAAAAAGAAGAGCTTGTGCAGTCTAAGTTAGGAAGCAGGGGCTGTACTTGAAGGAAAAAAGGAAATATACAATTCAGAGCTAGTGTGATGTTCTGCAGGCAAGGAAATTCTGTTAACTCGGTTGTCTGCCACCCCTGCATTTCATTTTACCTTGAATTTTACCTGTTGGGGTTTTTTTGTCTTAATCCCATTTCTCAGTCACCTTCACCAGAGGCACCTCCAGCTGTGACTTGACAGCTGCTACTGTCTTCTCCAGCATGTGCTGCCAAAAATCCCAGTCGATTCTAGGGCTTCAGGTTTAGTGCTTTCTATTTTCTGTATTTCTCCCTCCTGTAAACTGATAGATACTGGTAGAATAATGCTACTTGCAAATTTAGAAGTCTCCAGGTCTGTTGCAATTGTGTTTTTTGGACAGTTCTGTCCTGCCACTAAACAGTTTCTGAGCAAGTCCCAGAATCACAGAATTGTTGGGGTTGGAAGGGACCTCAAGGATCAGCCAGTTCCAACCCCCCTGCCATGGGCAGGGACACCTCACACTACAGCGGGTTGCTCACAGCCACATCCAGCCTGGCCTTAAAAACCTCCAGGGATGAGGCTTCTACCACCTCCCTGGGCAACCTGTGCCAGTCTCTCACCACCCTCATGGGGAAGAACGTCTTCCTAATGTCTAACCTAAATCTAGCCTCCTCTAGCTTGGAGCCATCCCCCCAGTCCTATCACTCCCTGAAACCCTAAAAAGTCCCTCCCCAGCTTTCTTATAAACCCTTTCAGATACTGGTAGACCACAATTAGGTCTCCCTGGAGCCTTCTCTTCTCCAAACTGAACAGCCCCATAGGAGTCCACATAGGAGAGGAGCTCCAGCCCTCTGATCATCCTCGTGGCCCTTCTCTGGACATGTTCCAGCACATCCATATCTTTCTTGTAATAAGAGCTCCAGAACTGGACACAGTACTGCAAGTGGGGTCACATGAGATACTGTCGCAGTGTAGGGTTAGGTGCAGTGGACAGTACTCAATTCGAGAACCAAATCCTTAAACTCTTAAGGAAGGTTGAATTTAAATGAAGGCTTTGAATACAATCCTTTCACTTTACACCCTCTGAAATAATTCCTTCTGACTTGGAAGAAGAGACTGTGATGCCAGGAGTACGATGTGCTGCAGATCTTCCTCGTGCTGAACATTGCCAGCCAGCAGCAGCTCCCCCTGCACAGACCTAATGCGGTTACATATTTAGTGAGCTTCTTTCTTGCTTCATAGCCACAGGCTCCTTTTCTGCTGTCTAGAAGGCAAAATACTGCTGCTGGTAGAGGCAGCATCAGACTTACAACCTCTATTGCTCTTTTTCCTCCAAAAGTTAAAACAAACAAAACAAAGAAAACCCAAAAGAATCATAGAATCAATAAAGTTGGAAAAGACCTCAAGGATCAAGTTCAACCTGTCACCCAGCGCCTCATGACTACTAAACCATGGCATGTCCAGTCCCCTCTTGAACTGGTGGGGACTCCTCCACCTCCCTCGGCAGCACATTCCAATGGCTAACAACTCTCTCTGTGAAGAACTTCCTCCTCACCTCCAGCCTAAACCTCCCCTAGTGCAGCTTGAGACTGTGTCCTCTTGTTCTGGTGCTGATTGCCTGGGAGAAGAGACCAACCCCCTCCTGGCTACAACCTCCCTTCAGGGAGTTGTAGACAGCAATAAGGTCTCCCCTAAGATTTCCCTTTTTGCCTGCTCCTTCTTTGCATTTCTCACACCTCCATGCTGAGCCTTGGCTTAAAACCTTAAGAACTGAAACTGAAGAAGTTGGGGCGGGGGGGGAAATAGAAAAGAGCTGATCCAGGAATCTTCTGACTGGATCAATGGAGCAAAAAGAACAGGCTGAAGCTGCATGATTGTGAGTTAGAACTTTGCTGAACGTGCAGTGTCAGGGTCTTCTACCAGGTGATTATCTTCAGAGGTGCAGAAGGCAAAACGCTCCTCCAGTCACAGGAAATTCTGTTACACTTGAATTTTAAAACACTGCTTCTTGTTTTGTTGTTATTTTTCTGTCATGTAATTTCTAAACGCAATTTCAACGTGGCCACTCAAGAAATAGTGAGGTTCTCGTGGTGTGTTTTCTTTTGATTCTTTCTTGGGGGTTTTTTGGATCTTATTAGATAAAACCTTTTCAGTATTTACTTTACTATGAGAGTGGTGGAACACTGGAACAGGCTGCCCAGGGAGGTGGTTGAGGTCCCTTCCCTGGAGATATTCAAGATGAGGCTCAATGAGACCCTGGGCAACCTGATCTAGTAGAGGGTGTCCCTACTGACTGCAGGGAGATCAGACTGGATGACCTTTGGAGGTCCCTTGTGGCCTGGACCCATTCTATGAGCTGTGCCACCTGGGCCTGAGGGACAGGGTCTGTCATCTGTACCTTGGAAAGAGCGAGGAGGGTGGTCTTAAGTGCTGCTATTTGCAATGAACTGGGGTTAGAGAGATCAGTTCTCTGAGGGGCAAGAGGAGGGTACAGCTTTGGATTTTGAAAACAAATTCTTGTATCATGTTTCTGCCCTTAAAGTGACCTAACTGCCCTTGATGGGACTTTGCTTATGTGGCTTTCCAAAGAGATGCTGTGACTGATGTTTCCAACAGATCTTGGAGCCAGAAAAGGGAATTAATGTCAATTCAGTGCCTCCTGTTTTGAGTTGTATGTAAAGGGGCATATTCTCCAGGTAGCTCATTGCAGTCGAGCCCTCCTGAAGGGTAAAAACCTTTATGCTGGAACACGTAGACCTCAGAGTGGAAATGCAGTGGAACATGTGGGATTCAGCAGCATCCAAAATGCTTTCTGGGTTTCGACTTCAAGTGATAAGGAGTGTATTTGGGTTTTCTTGATTAGAGGTGTTCAAGAGGGGATTGGAAGTGGCACGTGGTGTCATGGTTTAGTTATGGGGTCTGTAGTAATGGGTTGGACTTGATCTTTGAGGTCTCTTCCAACCTTGGTGATTCTGTGTGAATTTCTTGTTTGTTTGCTTGCTTGTTTTGTCTTGGTGGTTTTGTTACCACTGGTGTTTTGGTTTTCTGCAGCCCTTGTAGACTGGCTTGCAGCTGAGAAAGGGAGTACAGCCCTGGTGGTACAGCAGAGGTAGGATTTGCCTCTTCATTGAACATTCTGGAACCAATGCAATCTCCTTGTTTGAAAAGCCCCAACAATTCATAATGACAAATGATGCAGGCAGTTCTGCATCGTGTAGGAATCTGCTGGAAGGGAAATCTACACTTAGGGTCTGTAAAATCAAATCTATTTCATACTTTTAAATAACCTTAGTGCCTGTTTTCTAGGTATGGCTTGAAAATTGCTTTCCCTTGTTTGTGGTTTTGGTTTTGAGGTTTATTTTTTTTTTTAACTGGATGTGGCATACCTGAGAGCTTTCAATCTGTACCAAGCCTGTGATAAGCAGCTTCCCTTTGGCAGCAGTTCTCAGTGCTCCTCCCACTGCTTTCTCTTTATGGCTTAATTTCTTCAGCTTTACCACAGGCAGATTTCTATTTTATGGCTTGCAGCATGGGGCCCCCAAATCGTTTATGTGCGTTAAGCAAACATCTATTTCTGGGATTGATGTTTTAATTTAATAAACCACTTTCTAATGGGGGTCAGCTGCAGCTGTGAGTTTGTTGGAAGCCCTGTCCAACAGCATCATTCAGCACCGAGCACGTGAGGCTGCTCGTTCCAAGCCTCTGCAGATGGGTGATTACCTGGCAAGGAACAACTCCATGCACCAGTATAGGCTGGGGACAGACCTGCTGGAGAGCAGTGAAGGCAAAAGGGACCTGGGAGGTCCTGGTGGATGGAAGGATGACCATGAGCCAGCAATGTGCTCTTGTGGGCAGGAGGATCGAGAGAGGTTCTCCTCCACTTCTACTCTGCACTGGTGAGGCTGCATCTGGAATATTGCATCCAGTTCTGGGCCCCTCAGTTCAAGAAAGACAGTGAGCTGCTTGAGAGGGTCCAGTGCAGAGCCACGGGGATGATGAAGGGAATGGAACATCTTCCATACAAGGAGAGACTGAGGGAGCTGAGGGCTCTTGGTGTTGGGTGATAGGTTGGACTTGATGATCTCGAAGGTCTTTTCCATTCTGTTCTGTTCTATTCTATTCTATTCTATTCTATTCTATTCTATTCTATTCTATATTGGAATCTTGTTTGTTTGCTAAAGCAGCACAGAGGGATTCCAGGGTGCTAGCTCTGTTCCTGGCCCTCAGGACACCAGGCACAGCCATCCAGCATAAATTATGCATGAGTTTGTGGATGCTTTCAATGTGTCCTTTCCCACCTTTGCTAATCTCTAATAAATCAGTGTTTTGGTAAAGAAAACAGAGGCATGAAAAATCTCACAGTGAAAGGGCTTTTACAAATTCTCCCTTGAGTCCTTCATTTAATTTTTCCACTCTAACATGCTCACTCCTGCTGCCAGTCTCTTATCTTTGGGTAATATTTTGAAGTGTATTTCCTTTGCCAGACTTCTCCAGCCTGATTTGGGATGGAACATTAAGCATCTGATTAAATTTTGTGTTCTTTCTCCCCACACCCTCCAAAGAAAATTCTGAGTTTTCCTGGAAGATGGAAATTTTTCTTGCAGGTCACTGAACTTCCTTCACCACAGCCTTGAAGTAATTTGCTGAGCCATCTTTCTGCCAGCTCTGACCAGAATATCTCTCGTGAGACTGTCAATCATAGTAACCAGTTACTTCATATGGCAATGCTGCCTGCTAGAGCCTAAAGTTCTCTGCAACCTTTGATTTTGTTCCACGATGGCTGTCAGGTACCCATCAGACAACAAAAGCTTTGTTGGCCCATGTTAAAAATTGGCTCTAACTGGGGAGATTTTACACCTTTCTAAGAACCTCAGACTCTCACTGAAGCCACTTGTAATGGGTGATTCATCATGGCTGTGCTTGCTCTGTTTTTTCTGCTATGCCTTGAGAGGTCTGCCACCAGCTTATTGGGGACCTCAGGTGTGAGCCATCCTGGCAGCTCTGATGATCAGTGTCCATGTGACCTTGACTTAGCAGTGTTGCACTTTACTTTACTCTTCATGTCTTCCTTTTCCTTCCTGGTTCTCTTGGTCTCTCTTTTATTTAGTAGAATTAATTTTATTTTAAATATTTTTCCTCTCTTTTCCAGTGATTATTTGAGTTGTGCTTTAGCACCAGTGTACAGCACTCCTTAAACCTTAGCCAATGGACAAGGCTACCCATCCTGCAGTACTGGGGAGCTGGGAAGGAGGGAGGTGGGGGGGAGCATTATGATGGCAGAGATCAAGTAGAAGACATTTAGATCCAGACAGGAGGACAGTGAAGCCAAAGCTGAACTTACCAGCAAGTGTCGTAATTCTTTTAATTGCTTTAACCGGTGTTTGTATCCCAAGTTATGTAAGAGGGTCTGGATGCTTGACATTACCATCAACTGACCACCCACAGAATAGAATAGAATAGAATTAACCAGGTTGGAAAAGATCTCTGAGATCATCGAGTCCAGCCTATCATCCAACACCATCTAATCAACTAAACCATGGCACCAAGCACTCCGTCCAGTCTCCTCCTAAACACCTCCAGTGATGGTGACTCCACCACCACCCTGGGCAGCACATTCCAATGACCAATCACTTTTTCTGTGAAGTACTTCTTCCTAACATCCAGCCTGAACCTCCCCTGGCACAGCTTGAGACTGTGTCCTCTTGTTCTGGTGCTGGGTGCCTGGGAGAAGAGACCAACCCCCACCTGGCTACAACCTCCCTTCAGGGAGCTACAGCTACAGAGCAAGAAGGTCTCCCCTGAGCCTCCTCTTCTCCAGGCTAAGCAACCCCAGCTCCCTCAGCCTCTCCTTACATGGCTTGTGCACAGGCACCTGCTCTCCTCTGAAAACCTGTTTGATAGCTTCCACTGAGAATGATGCTGCACTTTGGACATGTAAATAACTTGTTAAGAGCTGTGGGAAAGCTCCTGTTGTAACCATCATCCTCTGATTGCAAGGAGTTGTCGCTTTCCTGTGCTTGCCTTGTATCTGTCTATTAAGGACATAGGATTATCCTGTAGCAAGTGTCATTGCTGTGCAGAGAAATCTATGCTCAGTCTCTCCAGCCTTAGCCATTATCACATGAAGAAGAAATTTCTCCTCTTCTGTGTATTAAGGACGTGTTGTGACTTTGTGGAATCGCTGCAGGAGTAAATGATGTATGAAATGAGAAATCTCTGCTCCATGTGCACACACACAGCCAGAGCTGTAAAACGTTCAACTCAAATGCAATCAGATATCTCTCTGAAGTATCCCACATGGCTCTTGGTTCTTCCTCTGGTAAAGCATGTTGTACCAGCTTTAGCTTACATTTTCTTCCCTGATTCCTTCACAAGTCTTGACTGATCATTGCAGAGAGAGATGTCTGTGCCAGATGCGGAGAGCAGTCTGCATGTACACGATGAGACTGTTTCCCTTGAAGCTTGTAAGTCAAGGATGGATTCTTTGTTAGCTTGGGAAGATTTCTTGTTCCTTCAGAGTCCCTAACCCCTCTATATTAAAGCTCTTATATAAAACTTCCTTTTGTAGACATCCCACCTTTCTCCTTTCCCCAGGCAGCTGAGCTGGATGAACTGAAACTGGCAGGTGTTCTGTGGAATTAATGCCCAAGCGAGTCTTGGGAAGGTTTGCAGTTTCCTGCTTTTTATTGTCATTTGTGGATAAATGCTGAGGCTGAATCTGCATACTGACACAGCTGTCCTTCCTCTGGCCTCCAGTCCTCCTCCATCATCCTCCCACAGGAGAGCATGTGCTTCCCTTGCAGACAGCTTGCAGCTCAGAGCAGCATTGAGGCGAGGGTGAGAAGCTGATGGCTCACAGCTCGTGCTGGTTTGATGACTGCTATCCAAGCTGCATATGGACAATCAGTCATTGCTCTCATAGGGCTCATTAAGGCACCTCTTCAAGTTCCTGCTGTCTTGAACCTACTAGAGCATGATGATGATAGGTTACTTAGCTCAGACCCGGTTACTATAATTACTATAGCTGCTTTGCACACTTATCTACACACTTCTCTGTTGTCTAAGAGAGATCATAGAATCAATAAGGTTGGAAAAGACCTCAAAGATTATCAAGTCCAACCTGTCACCCAACACCTCATGACAACTAAACCATGGCTCCAAGTACGACATCCAATCCTTTTCTGAACACCTCCAGCAATGGTGACTCCACCACCTCCCTGGGCAGCCCATTCCAATGGCCAATTAATTACTCTTTCTGGGAATAACTTTCTCCTCACCTCCAGCCTAAACTCCCCTGGCACAGCTTGAGACTGTGTCCTCTTGTTCTGGTGCTGATTGCCTGGGAGAAGAGACCACCCCCCACCTGGCTACAACCTTCCTTCAGGTAGTTGTAGAGAGCAATAAGGGCTCCCCTGAGCCCCTGGTGGGACTTTGAGAGAAGAACTACTGCATGCACTTTCCTGCTTTGGCAGGGGGATGGTCTTAGTCTCCAGAGGTCCCTTCCAACCCCTACCATTCTATGATTCTAAGTGGTAAGCTTGCAGGGTGTTAGGATCTTGCAACTTGTTCCCTGTGGATTGGGTGCTAGAGGATTGGAGTGAGCATGGGAATGAAGACAGTTGCTAAAACTGAGCTAATGGGAGGCAGTTCAGGTGGGCGAAAAATGCAGAGGAGGTCTTGTGAAAACTTCAAGGATGTAAGTGTCAGGTTTCAGAAATTTTCTGAGAACAGAACCAAGCTCAGTAGCAACTGTAGGAAACAAAAAACATTGACATCAGAAAGAGAGTGCAGAGTGTTTGAGCGGTCATTTGTGCCCTTGGGTGTGTGGATCAGGCAAAGGGCTTGTACTTTTTACCCAGAGAAAGGGCAGCAAGGGAGTGTGCAGCTTCTTGTGAGGTGGGCTAAAAATACAGAACTACATGTGTTTTCTGAAACAGCCTCATCTCCTTTTCTGGGAAGGAGGTTCTGTAGTTCATTGTGAATCTCTGTAAGATCTCTGCAGATAATTCCACTGGAGAACAATTTGGAATTGCTCACAAAGGACATTTTTCTTCCTATCTTTAACAATGAGGCAGAATGACTGCGAGATAACTCCCTTGGATTCATACCAAGGAGCTGCATCAGTGTTCCTGGGAGAGTGCCTGGAACTCACAAAAAATATATCATCTGCTTAGTGAAGGCTAGGTGAGTTATCAATTCAACATGAGCTGGGTCCCTCTTGCTGTGGTAGTGCTTGAGATGAGCCTTAACCCCTCTTCAGCCTTCCTCTGTGACAGATAGGTGACGTTAACCCTGGGGTGCTTCAGATCTCCCTCACATGCTCCCCTGGTTCAAGATTGTGTGAGGGACTGCATCTTGCAGTGGTAGTGACTACATTGCCCCCTGCTCTGGCTGCTCTTTGAGTCCACCAGCTACTGTTGCACTTCTGCATCCCTCTGACCACAGTCCCCAGGTGCTCTCATTGCTGTGCCGCATCCGATGTGGGGCATAAACCAAGCAGTGCTAGCTGCTGCTCTGCTCTGATGTATTAGAAATGCTCTAAATGGCATTTTTCTCCATCAAAATGCTAGGTACAGATATTATTGGTACAGCTGACCTCTTACAGTCCTGCAAACACCTTGCCTGCTGGTTTTGGCCATGGTTTCTTTCTGCATTTGTCACACATGGAGAAAAAATTATGGTGTTCTGTGCCATCAGCTCCTTAACTGTCACCCTAAGTCTCTGCCAGGAACAAATATATCTAAGATTGGGAGAAGGCAGAGATGGAGGAAAAGCAATTTTTTCCTTATGTTGTAGCACTGATGTGGCCTTTCTATGCTTTGCTGTGCATCTCAGGCGTGCTTGATCAGCTGTAAGAGTTTCTTCAGTGACTGCAGAACATGCTTGTTCAGATGAGACCTGTAGCAGAGGTGCCTGGCAGCTCCTTTAAGGTTGTTCTATTAAATTTGAAATCATGTTGATTTAAATATCTTTATCAAGCATTCATCTGGGTGCTTCCAGCAAGCTCTGAAAACTGGCAGTTCTCTCTGCCATCTGATCTCTTACCACAGCCTGTTTTACAGACTGGTGAGATTGGCTCTTATGTCTTAAAACCGTTGGAAGCGTGTCTGTTGTGCAAGGCTCAGTTCATTTTCTGTCTGCCACGTGATGCTCTCCATATTTTTGTGCTGCCATTTCAGCCTTGACATTTCTCTGCCTCTTCATGTTAAAACCTTGCTTATCCTCCAGCTGCTGTTTCCTCTGCTTGAACCCCAGGTCTGCTGCTACTGAGTGAAGCCAAATTTAAAACTACTTTAGCTGTCCTCTGTGTTTATGGAGTGAAATGGCTCTTGCAGGATTTTTACCAGCACAGCAGCTCTAGCAACTAGCTCTTGAAAGAACATTTTCAAGAGTGCCATACCCTCATGTCCTGGTTTGTTCTTTTCACTGCACTCTGTAGCAGGGTTATCGTTGTGTTGAGCCTTATTGTTGATGTCATGTAGTGTTGTAGTGTTTTATGTTCCCCTTGCATTGCAATACCGTTATGTCTGCAGGTTGTTCTCACCACCTTTGCTGGGTCTGGGCTGGCAGAAACAGCAGCTCAGTAACTATCTCAGTTAGTTTCTTACCCATTCTCCTTTAAACCCTCTTCTCAAAGGTGGATTCTGGGTACCAGAGAACAGAATAGAGTAGAGTAGAATAGTGTAGAGTAGAGTAGAAGAGAGTAGAGTAGAATTAACCAGGTTGGAAAAGACCTTTGGGATCATTGAGTCCAACCTATCACCCAACACCATCTAATCAACTAAACCGTGGCACCAAGCACCCCATCCAGTCTCTTCCTAAACACCTCCAGGGACAGGGACTCCACCACCTCCCTGGGCAGCACATTCCAATGGCCAATCACTTGTTCTGTGAAGTACTTCTTCCTAACATCCAGCCCAAACCTCCCCTGGCACAGCTTGAGACTGTGTCCTCTCGTGCTGGTGCTGGTGGCCTGGGAGAAGAGACCAACCCCCACCTGTCTACAACCTCCCTTCAGGGAGTTGGGGACAGCAAGAAGGTCTCCCCTGAGCCTCCTCTTCTCCAGGCTAAACAATCCCAGCTCCCTCAGCCTCTCCTCGTAGGTCTTTTCCTTCTCCTGTGTTTTCCCTCTCCTGAGCCAGTAGTTGCTCAGATCTTTTATACAGTTTTTTTAGGTATGAGTCCAGGTGGTGAATATACACATTCCAGAGAGTCCTTCCAGTGGCATCTTCTCAATACACATCAGGCATTGTCTGGGGAAGCAGCAAAGGTGATTTTATCTTTGTTGAGTCACATCAAGATTTAGACTCTCACAGGAGATCGTTGAGTCCAGCCTCCCTGCCAGAGCAGGACCATAGAATCCAGCACAGGTGGGTCTTGGAAGTCTCTAGAGAAAGAGCCTCCACAACTTCCACTGTGACTTCCATTTTGAGAAAGGCACACTTTAATTTCCTCCAGGTAGGTCTCTGTGAGGCTTTTACTTCACTGGTTTGGGTATTTTGTTTTCTCTTTTTTCTTATTATTTTATGTTATTGCAGGTTTATGTTTATGAAAAATGTTAAGTAGGTTCTTTGGTTTAGACTTCCTCACAGTCTAATGGCTTTAGATGCGTGTTTTATAGTAAAATTAATAGTCTGCTTTAAAAATACAACCACAGAAGGGAACTGTGGTAATACAGCAATGTTCCCAGAGAACTCTAATAACTTGTGGTTGATGCCACTGTGCCTGACAACCTGCAGAGCACGGCTGTGAGTGGGAACATTCCTGTCTGGCTTTTGAAGCGAGGAAGGGACATGGCTCTCCTGAGTTCTGCAAAATGGTTCAATAAACCACACTTTGTGACACTGGGTAGGACCCCCCCCCACACACACACCAGGGCAAACTGATGGTCCTGCAGGCTCGAAGCCCTCTTTAACTAATGCACAGAAGAAGTATTGCACGGTCTGTGGCTGCACAAGCTTCCCAAAGAAATTGATGTCTTTCATAAGTGTGGCTCACAGAGGCTCATTTTTTTTGACTCTGTGTGCAGGCTTGATTCACCCAATAAAGGCAGCCATGTGTCTGCTGTCGTTGTAAATCCTGGAGATCAATGCATTTCTTCTCCATTTAACAACTGGTGAATGAATGCAGAGCTGCACAAAGGGGGGTGGTTAATGATAGTGGTTAAGGGAGATGTTCTAGGCAGGTGTGGTAGTTAGATGAGCCAGCAATCTCATGGGTGAGTCTCAGCCCTGATTTATATCATCTCCTGCCACTAGCTGAACCTTGGCTGCCTTTCTGTGAAGCACTCAGGCCGTTTTGGGGCATTTAGGAATCGTGTTTGGTCTTTGTTTTCAGGAGGGAAATCTGCTTAGCTCCCGTGTTTGTGGAGCAGAGCGTTTGAACTTGTTGGGAAGGAGAGGAGGCGGCAAAGTGATTACTGTCAGTCTGGCAGCTCTCATATTGAGCTTTCGGTTACGGTCTGTGCATCAGGATAGACAGGCAGAGTGGCTGCTGAAAGGCTGAATCTGTTCAGACTCACTTGCATACCAACTTTTCCTGAGAACTTACAGAGCTTCCTCTACCCTTCTTCTCTGCTTAAGGGCCTCATGGCTTTATCCCCCTGAAGGAGGAGAAGATTTTTCAACCCACAGGAGCTGATGTGCTGAATGATTATCATCACCTTAAATCTGCATGCTTTGATTGCTTCCTTGTTCTTTGCAACCTTTCAGCCACTGGTGTCTTTTCCCTGCCTTTTCCCTGTGAACCGTCTCAGCTTGCCTCTTAGGACCATGGCCTCCTGGAAATGTTTCCAGCCAGGGATATTGTGCTGGCAGCCAGCCTTAATGTGAGGGTGACCGTGTCTTAAGAAAAGCACTATGATAGGGATGTGAACTCCTCTCTGGAGTGGAATTTGGGGTAAAATTTTGGAATAAGGAATGACTTTTAGAGTTCTTTATTAAGACTTGGGAACAAGAAGGATATGGAGGTGCTGGAACGTGTCCCAGAAAGGGCCACAAGGATGAGCAGAGGGCTGGAGAACCTCTCCTATGGAGACAGACTGAGAGAGTTGGGGCTGTTCAGCCTGGAGAAGAGAAGGCTCCAAGGAGACCTTATTGTGGTCTTCCAGTATCTTAAGAGGGCCTACAAGAAAGCTGGGGAGAGACTTTTGAGGGTGTCAGGGAGTGATAGGACTGGGGGGAATGGAGAAGAACTAGAAGTGGGGAGATTCAGATTGGATGTTAGGAAGAAGTTCTTCCCCATGAGGGTAGTGAGGCACTGGCACAGGTTGCCCAGGGAGCTGGTAGAAGCCTGATCCCTGGAGGTTTTTAAGGCCAAGGTGGATGTGGCTCTAAGCAACCTGGGCTAGTGTGAGGTGTCCCTGTCCATGGTAGGGAGTTTGGAACTGGATGATCCTTGAGGTCCCTTCCAATCCTGGCAATTCTATGATGCTATGAATAAAAGTCATGCACTTAGCAAGACTTGTGTGTCACTGGTTTTCCAGATGGGGCTCTAGCTGGAATAAATTGTTGGACTCTTGATTTAAACTCTGTCTGATGTTCAGAAATGCTGGATAATGGCTTGTCTACAGGCACAGGTCAAGTGTATGTTGCATGCCCAGGGTTATTTTGGATGCATGTATCTGAAGAGTTGATCTTTCCTGAGTATTTCAGCCACATGCAGCTCCTGCTGCCCCCAACAGCTGCAGAGCCTCTTCAGATGTGCTGCAGCTCCATGGGTTAGTGGTGCTGGGGCACGTCTCAGCTCCTGATTTGTTGTGCTGTTGTTGATGCTAATGTGGCACTGTTTACATTCACATAATTACATTGACATAAACAAAATATTTACATTACATTCACTGCAAGAGGAAAAACCACTTTCAGCTCCTTATCCTGTCTCCCATCTCTGTGTTGCCCAGTCTCTTTTCATCATGTAGCTTTTAATCTTCAGTTATATTCCTACTTAAAAAAAACAACCCCAAAGCTCTTGAAAGTGCAGATGATAGGGAGTAAGGTATGGGATCTGTCATGCTGGAGCAAGTACAGTGTCAGCCTTTCAATATAGAGTCCACAGCAAACCTCCTGAATCCTGCTTTCTGAGGAAGAAGGAACTTTTCAAGGGCACAGCATTAGCTGATGGCAAGAGGAACCAAAGGCTACATTTTCAAAAGAGTCAGTGTGGACTGGAAGGCCAAATTGTATCAGAAATCAGTACCACTTAGGCTTTTACAGTAGTTAGGCTTAGACAGTTGCACATGCTTAAATGAAGATCATCAGCAGAGCTGCTCAGCAGTGTGTTAAGATAAAAAGATACATAAGTTTCTGCAGGATTGCAATTCCTAGTGACCTTTGGAACAATCAAAGCATTTCACCTTCATATCTGTCTTTGGAAATCTCTTCTTTAATCTCAAGACATAGTTTGTTGAGCTGTAGGTATCCACTGCTGAAAATCTTGGTCTCTGTACCTGGGGTGTATGTTTTTTTCATCCCAGAAAACAAAACTGGGGTTTACTGCACCAAGACCAAAACTTACAGGAATTAGTATTATTAATAATAGAAGGGTAGGTGATGTAGTCACCATCCCTGGAGGTGTCCAGAGAAGGGCAATGAGGCTGGGGAGGGGTCTGGAGCACAGCCCTGTGAGGAGAGGCTGAGGGAGCTGGGGTTGCTTAGCCTGCAGAAGAGGAGGCTCAGGGGAGACCTCCTTGCTCTCTCCAACTCCCTGAAGGGAGGTTGTAGCCAGGTAGGGGTTGGTCTCTTCTCCCAGACAACCAGCACCAGAACAAGAGGACACAGTCTCAAGCTGCACCAGGGGAGGTTTAGACTGGATGTCGGGAAGAAATTCATCGTAGAGTGATTGCCCAATACCATCTAATCAAGTAAACCATGGCACCAAACACCCCATCCAGGCTCTTCCTAAACACCTCCAGAGATGGTGACTCCACGACCTCCCTGGGCAGCACATTCCAATGGCCAGTCTCTCTTTCTGTGAAGAACTTCTTCCTAACATCCAGCCTAAACCATACTGCTCCTGGGTTTTCTCTCTTCTCCCTTTCCCTTTGACCAGAAGCAGAAAAGAGTGCAGATGGGATGCGGCACATAGGTGAGCATTTTGCATGTGAGTCGGGAGCGAGCCTCTCCCTGCCCCCCTGCGCCTGTGCTTTGCTCCCCCATCCATGAATTATACAGCTGGCTTCTTTCAAGTGCTCACTTCCACGCCAAAAGCGGCCCCTGGGACGCTGCTCGGCAGCGTTTGGGTTTCCAAGAGCATCAGTGCAGTATCTTCCCTCAGACTTAAATTCACTTTAAAAATCCATTACAGGCCCTATTATCAAGGGTGCTATTAAACCCCTCTAGCATTCATCTCTTTGGTATATACAGTAAGTGGATGATCTATTTCCAGACTAGAAGATACTATGATACCATCTGTCAAAAAGCTGCAGGTATTTCCATGCCAGCACTGAGACACTTGCCTTGATTTGTAAGGCTGCTAAGCAGAGGTAGTTTCCTTCAATGCCAGATATCGTGTGCCCAGGTAAATTTGATGGGAGTGTTAAACAAAGCTGGGATGGGTTGTGTTCCAGGAAAGAACTGTCAGTCATAGAATGGCTTATGCTGGGAGGGGTCTCAGGGATCATCTACTCCAACTTCCCTGCCATGGGCAGAGACACCTCTCAACTAGACTTGGTTGCTCAAGGCCTTACCCAGCCTAGCCTTGAACACCTCCAGGGACAGGGTATCTATTGCCTCCCTAGGCAACCTATTCACAAGTCTCATCCTTGTATTGAAGAGCTTCATAGAATCATAGAATCAGTCAGGGTTGGAAGGGACCACAAGGATCAGCTAGTTCCAACCCCCCTGCCATGGCCAGGGACACTCCACATTAGATCAGGCTGGCCAGAGCCTCATCCAGCCTGGGCTTAAACACCTCCAGGGCTGGGGCCTCAATCACCTCCCTGGACAACCCATTCCAGGGCTTCACCACACTCACGATGAAGAACTTCCTCCTCATGTCCAGTCTGGATCTCCCCACCTCCAGCTTCATTCCATTCCCTCTAGTCCTATCACTACCTGAGATCCTGAGAAGTCCCTCTCCAGCCTTCTTGTAGCCCCCTTCAGATGCTGTAAGGCCACAATAAGGTCGCCTCGGAGCCTTCTTTTCTCCAGACTGAATAGCCCCAACTCTTTCAGTCTTCCTAAGTTCCAGTCTAAGCCTCCACCTCAGTTTCAAACCATTCCTTCTTGTCCTATTGCTAGACAACTTTATGAAAAGTCCCTCTCTAGCCTTCCTGTAGGTTCCCTTCAGGTATTCAAAGGCAGCTGTAAGGTCCCTCTGGAGTCTGCTCCAGGCTGAACAATCCCAGCTCTCTCAGCCTGTCCTCATAGCTGTGGTGTTTCAGCCCTTGGATCACCTTTGTGATGATCCTCAGGACTTGTCCCATATGTCCTTCTTATGACTGGGACACCAGAACTGGACACAGCATTCAAGCTGGGGTCTCACAAGAGCAGAGCAAAGTTTCAGTCCTTGCTGAAAGGCGTGGGTGTCATCTTCCAGCTACAGAGGGCAGCAGGTACTAGTCTCATGGGGCTGTCTTTTAGCCAGGCATCCTTTCTTGCCTGTAGAAATCTGCTCCAGTGTTGATTTGTTTCATTGGTCTGTAGAAGTATTATATGACCCAGACCCACTTCAGCACATGCTGAGTTTTAGGTTTGTTAATAGCCACAAGTTGACACTGTGGATGTGCGCAGGGAGAAGGATGTTAGGCCCCTCAAAAGCACTGACTGCCCCTTCCGCTCCACCCACAACTATGACTTGCAGTGTTTGCAGTTTGCTGCCAAACCCAGATGCTTCCTAGAAAACCCAAGGTGTGTCACAGAGCTTTGTGCTGAGTTCAGCTCTGAGCTCAGCACACGTTGCCAGCAGCATTAGCCTCGTCCCTGGAGCAGGGGGTGATGTGCTTTGTGCATCACAGTTGTCTGGTTTTTGTCACTCAAAGGCCCTTTTCAGGCACTGTTAAGGTTTTAGGGTAGTGTGGGTTAAGGTGCTTGCTTACCCTTGTGTGAGACACCCTGGGGAGAAAAAGAGGGGTTGCACCAACACTTTGGACCCTAGACCCTCGTCTGCAGGGTCTGCCGTGAGCTCTGCGGTACCGGAGCCTGGGACAAGTTGCTTTGCATGGTGGTCACATCATCAGTGGCCAAAATACATGTTTGGTGGTGCTGGTTTGGTTTTGTTATTTCCACCCCCTCCACCCCCTTTGCTTAGCCTTAGTTCTAGTGACGCATATTGTGGTGGAGAGAGGTGTTTCTGGCAGGTTCTTGTCTTTCCCTGCAATATGCTGTGTGCTTACTCAAGGAAGTTTGTTGAGTCACCATCCCTGGAAGTAATCAAAAGGCATTTAGATGTGGTGCTAAGGGAGATGGTTTAAAGGTAGACTTGGCAGTGCTGGGTTAACACTTGGACCTTATGACCTTAAAGGTCTTTTCCAACCCTGGGTTCTATGAAATAGCAGTGGTGCCTGTGCTGGTGCACTGAAACTGGTTTTGCACCCTGGTGAGGAAGATGCTGTGCTGGGAGTAAATCTTTGCCCTTACTCATCACTGGGGTAGTAAATGCATCCACAGCTGCCAGGGTCAGGTGCTACAGGAGCAGCCAGGACCCTGCTATGGCTGGGGACACAGATGGCATCCAGAGCATCCTTTTGTGCCTCCAAACTCCACGGAAAGATGATCTCTAGTTAGGTTTGCTGCTGGAAGAATTGAGGTTCTACCTCTTTCCAGATGCCTCTTTGACCTCAGGTAATGATTTGGCTCAGACCCCCACAGATCATTTATATCTCTGACTGCAATTTAACATCTAATGAAATCGGTGGAAAGTAGACTCTAAACGCCCTTAAACACCTGGCTCTTGGTGCTTGTCTGGCAAAATCTCACAGGGTATGCAAACTGTGCCTCAGCTGCCTACAATAGAGCTCTCATTGGGCCAGAGGATGGAAAACATTCTATATATTTTTTTAATGTCTTTCAGTATCCCAGCTGGAGACATCCAGCCTGTAGAAGAAATGGTTAGAAAGTGGAGAGACATGAAATAATTGTTTTTATTATTGTCAGCCCCCTCTAGCCACCAGCTGGTTCTGTCTGTCTGTATTTTCTGTGCAGCACCCTACAGTGTGGCTGGGCTTCTTGCTCTTTGCAGTGAGCTCCATTCAAGGTAACAGACACATTGGTGCTGCCTCAGTGGAAAGGAAAATCTTGTTGCTTCGAGGAGTAGTTTGCTGTGGCACATGTAGGCATCCAGCACAGACATAAGGTGGAGTGGGAATGAGTTAAGAGCTCCCAAGATGATAAATCTGGGGATGTACACCAGTTGAGAAGCATGCAGCTCAGGCTGTGAATGAGGCCAGGGTGTCTAACAGGTTGTGATGTGCTTCAGCAATCTGATGGGGCGATGACATGGGAGATAGCTGTGGATGGAGTAGTGCTGCTTGGGTCTGCTCCAGCAAACATGCCTCCTGGCTCCCGTAGTGCCTCCTCTTTAATCTCTGCACATTCTTCACCTTTCTTATCTCAGTCATGTCTTGCTGTCTTTGAAGGGCAGTACTCTGTCATCACTGGGGTGTTTTTTTTTAGTATTTTATTTAGTATTTTACTTAGTATTTGTGCTGGCTTTGCCCCAGCTGGATGTGTTGTATGGTTTGGTTTTACAGGGAGTGCACAGACCTAGTGAGATTTACAGGGGGAAAAGTGTTTTGTGTTGTTTTGTTTTCCAGGGCAAAATTCTCTCTGTGAAATCAGTGGTTTTCCTCTGATTCCACTGAAGTTATCATTTAGTTATACCTCTTGTAAAGCAAGAGCTGTGCTTCCTTTGCCATTTCCACGGCTGTGTTTACACTTGTGTTGTAAGGCCAGTGGCATCCTGGCCTGCATCAGGAATAGTGTAGCCAGCAGGAGCAGGGAAGTCATTGTGCCCTGTGCTCAGCACTGGTTAGACCACACCTTGAGTCCTGTGTCCAGTTCTGGGCTCCTCAGTTTAAGAAGGACATTGAGAGACTTGAACATATGCAGAGAAGGGCAACAAGGCTGGGGAGGGGTCTGGAGCACAGCTCTGTGAGGAGAGGCTGAGGGAGCTGGGATTGTTTAGCCTGGAGAAAAGGAGGCTCAGGGGAGACCTTCTTGCTCTCTACAACTCCCTGATGGGAGGTTGTAGCCAGGAGGGGGTTGGTCTCTTCTCCCAGGCACCTAGCACCAGAACAAGAGAACACAGTCTCAAGCTGTGCCAGGGGAAGTTTAGGCTGGAGGTGAGGAGAAAGTTCTTCCCAGAGAGTTGTTAGCCATTTGAATGTGCTGCCTGGGGAGGTGGTGGAGTCACCATTCCTGGAGGTGTTCAAAAGGGGATTGGACGTGGCACTTGGTGCCATGGTTTAATAGTCATGAGGTGTTGGGTGACAGGTTGGACTTGATGATCTTTGAGGTCTTTTCCAACCTTATTGATTCTATGATCTGAAATGTTAGTGCCTCAAAAGACAAAATCAAAAGTGCTGCAATTAAATTTACTGTGGAGGTGACATTAAACAGGAAACTGGCAGGCACATGTTGGGTCTCTGCTTGGAGAGCTCCATGCAAGCAGGAGCCCTGCATGCTTCCCTGCTCCCTTTTCCAGCAAAAGATGCAGAATCCAAGATTAAATGCACTGTTGTTGCCTTTAATTACTGTAGTTATTTGGTCTGGACCAAATGCCTGTGTCCCATTGCTGTTGTTTCCCCACTCTGTCATCAAGCTGGTGGTGCAGGGGATGGCAACAGCAAAGCCTTGATGTTACTGCTCCTCTGACACCAGACTACAGGCAACTTGTCTTCCTGCAGCTGAAGGGTCACCACCTCAAGGTTAAAGAAGGTCTTTTAATTTGGAATGTCTTAATGCTTCAAAATGTTTTCTGGCCAAGCCCAAGTCAGATGTACAGAAAGATGCAAAAAGTCTGTGGTTCCTCCACTTGTCTTTTTCTCTCTCTGTTGCTTTCTCTTCCATCTGGCTGCCATCTGGCTGCCTTCAGTCCTTGACTGTTGCCACTGAGGCTTTCAGATTTCTCTGTGTGCTCTCGGTTCCTTCTGCAGCATTTTGAGGGAGCTGAAAATACTTGTCTTGGGTTTGACGTTTTGGGGTGTGATTGATGTCGTGCTAGATGGGGAGAAGTTGTTTTGCTGAGCAGCTGGGCTGACACGCTGGGGAGTAGCAGCATTTGGAGAACCTGAATGCTTCCTCTGAGTGGCTGCAGTCAGACCTTCACCAGCTTCCTCCTGCAGCTTTGGCTTTTGAGGCTGCAGTTCTGCAGATTTGCCTTGTCTCTGGTTAATTTATGTATATGTGTGTGGATTATGGTTTAGGCATAAGTAGATTTAGTGAGTCTCTAATCTGAAAGTGATTTAACCAACTTCTCTGTATTTGTGTAACAGTAATACAGTGTGCTGAAATGACTAGGAAGAGGTCATGGATTACTTGCCTCAGAGCCTGGTGTTGGTGCATGGGGGACATTCTTGCTCTGCCTGTAGCTCAGATGACTGGGGATTAAAAGAAACCTCAGTCCACCATGGTGTAAAACTTTTGAGGCTGCTCAGCACTTTGGGAGGTTAAATGAAGCCTCAGGATCCCAGGCTGTTGGGTGGGATTCAGAGATGTACATTTGGGAGCTCTGTGGAGCCCTGATGGGAGGAAAGGGATGATTAGACTGTCTTCCTTCTCAGACAGCTGCAGACAGCTCTAATGTGTTAGATAACACTGCAGTTCTATAGCTGCATGCTAATACAAACCCATCTATCTTCATTTGCTAGCTTGCTGCTGTTCTTTCCTTTTCTTTTCTCTTTGTATTAGTGTTTTGGTTAGTTGACATGACCTGTTTATCAGCTTAGTAGGAGTAAGTCTAAGTGTTGCCTGGCCAGGAGACATTGACAAGGTGCAGCAGGAGTGCCCATGGCATCAGGGAGCCCTTGAGTTGGCAGCACATCCGTGTTTGCATGATGCTGTTGCTTGTGATTAAACTTGGAGAGAGTTTTAACCTGTGATCCTTGCCCTCTGTGATTGCTAAAGAGCTTTGGGCTCTTCCAGGAACCTGATATCAGCTCAAATGACAGTTTTTCTACCCAAACCTGGGTGCAATGTCATAAGGGATTTATTTCCCTTCCTTTGTCCATAGGATATTGCAACCATGTGTTGTTACTGCAGCAGGGCTGTGCAAAGCTGACTGCATGAAAGAGAAGTGTGCTGGGGGGGAGGTTAAAGTGAGCTTTAGGGAGCTGCTGTGGATTGGCGCATGAGGTATTTGATTGCTAATGCCAGCGTATGGACTTGGTTTAAATGTAACATAGTAGTGCATGATGTGAATGAAACCATGATGTGCTTGTTTGAGGCAGGGGAGCAGTGCCTGTGTTAGTCTGAATATGGGATCAAAGGTGAGAAGATAAGTTACTGAACTTTGTTGTTTGGCCACTAATTAGGATTCCCTGCAAACTTTTACCAGAATCTCAGAAGTTTTGTTACTAATAGTAGGAAATAGGACTTAGTACTTGATGCCTGAGGCTAGGATAGCGTAGGATTAGACCTTGTGTATGTGTAATGGTGTGCAGCTGTTTATTATTTCATTTGACTAATGCATAGAGGAAGGCAGGATTCACAAAGGGGATTTTAATAAGTGCCAGAAGTACACACAGCAGGGTTTTATTTTTAATGTTTTTCAACATAAAGAGCAAGTTTCTTTCTGCAGACAATTGCAGGCATGTAATGTGTGGGGAATTATGGAATGAGGTCTGCAATTGCCCTGTATTTATTTCAAAGCTCATGTGGGAAGCACTTCTCTTGCTTCTTTGTGGACACATTCCCATGCAGTCTGCTCTCTGGCACAGAGACCGAGGGTGCCATGGCCCTGCTGCGCCCTCATGACTGACACAGCCCACTCGCAGCCCTGGGTGTGCCAAACATTGGTTAGGTCACACCTTGAGTACTGAGTCCAGTTCTGGGCCCCTCAGTTTAGGAAAGATGTTGAGTTGCTAGAAGGCATCCAGAGAAGAGCAACAAAGCTGGGGAGGGGTCTGGAGCACAGCCCTGTGAGGAGAGGCTGAGGGAGCTGGGGTTGCTTAGCCTGGAGAAGAGGAGGCTCAGGGGAGACCTTCTTGCTGTCTACAACTCCCTGAAGGGAGGTTGTAGGCAGCTGGGGGTTGGTCTCTTCTCCCAGGCAACCAGCAACCGAACAAGAGGACACAGTCTCAAACTGCACCAGGGAAGGTTTAAGATGGATGTTAGGAAGAAGTTCTTCCCAGCAAGAGATTGGCCATTGGAATGTGCTGCCCAGGGAGGTGGTGGAGTCCCCATCACTGGAGGGGGAAGAGACTGGATGGGGTGCTTGGTGCCATGGTTTAGTTGATGAGATGGTGTTGGGTAATGGGTTGGACACGATGATCTCAAAGGTCTCTTCCAACCTGGTCTGGTCTATTCTATGCTATTCTATTCTGTTCTGTTCTAACATTTGGGATTTCATGACTTTAGGATCACTCTGTAAAGTAAAAGGTAGATGAGGCTTGGCAATGTTGGATTCTATAGGCATTAAGGTTGAAGAATAAGAGAGAATTGTAATGACAAACACAAAGCCCAATCAAATTACTCTAGGAAGTGGCATGAGCTTCTCTAGCAGTGACACCAAGAAACAGACAGGTAGCATCACAGAATCTTAGAATTGTTTTGGTTGGAAAAGGCCTCTAGGATCATTGAGTCCAACCAGCAGCCCAGCACCACTATGGCCATTAAACTATGTCCCCAAGTGCCATGCTCACAGGTTTCTTGAACACCTCCAGGGACGGTGACTCCACCACATCATTGGGCAGCCTGTTCCAATGCCTGACTGCTCTTGCAGCAAAGGAATTGTTCTTAGTACCCAACCTAAACCTCTCCAGGCACAATTCGAGGCCGTGTTGCTCCTCAAGTGCTAATGCAAGTTTTCTGCTGGTAATTTGTGTTGCACTTTGCTTCCCTTTCATTCCCCTCCTATGTTGTGTAGCCCAGTAGTAGTCAGCAGATGGGATTTTCACTCCCAAATGAGATGCATCTCTTCTGTGCAGCCTTGAGAGGGGAAGGATGTTCATTTCCTACAATTCAGGCAAGTGTTTAAGAATCAGTCAGCAGAGTGGCAGCCAGTGTTGGCTGGAGATGGAAGTTTTGACATTGCAAACGATAAAAGCAGCTTTGGTAAGATTCTGTTTAGTCCCTGAAGTCCAACCAATACGATAATCAAATCTCACATGCTTTGCCAGTCTCAGATACAGTGCAGTCTGTGCTTACCATCTTTGTTTGTTTGTTTGTCACTAGCACACAGGAGCCCTCAGTCCAGGTTCAGATCCCTGCTGAGCCATGTTCTGAAGGTGATAAAGTTTGACTGATTAACATCTTCTTCCTGCAGCCTTGCAGTCACCTTAAATATATTGCCTTTATTGTTGTTGTCATTAGCTCTTTGTACCTAGGTGGCCATTTAGCAAACCCAGTCATGTATCTAGACCTCATTGAGTTAGGCTGGGTACAAACAAACAATAAAATGACACAGTGCTTCACAGACCTTGCAGTTAATGACTGAACTAATTGCTCCCAATTAATGTGTGCAGAAATCAGAGAATCTGCCCACAGACCTGTTGAAAAATTAGTAAACATCTATTGTGCTTTATTTTGCTGTCAGATATTACCTGAGGTTTTTATCTCTGCACTCAGTTCTATAGAAGCAGAAGAATAGCTGTGCTGGACATCAAAGTGTAGCTAAAAATATCCATCTAGCCCTTAATTTAGCCACAGTACCTTCTGGCCACCACCTACCGCTGGAGCCGTGTTGAACGCTGTGCCATGGTTTCTCCTCAGGTGTGCAGGAATCTGCATGTGTTGGCAGATGGAGGGTGAGGGTTATTTGGGGGGTGGAGGTGGGGGTATGTTCATAGAATCATAGAATCAATAAGGTTGGAAAAGACCTCAGAGATCATCAAGTCCAACCTGTCACCCAACACCTCATGACTGCTAAACCATGGCACCAAGTGCCACGTCCAGTCCCCGCTTGAACGCCTCCAGGGATGGGGGCTCCACTACCTCCCTGGGCAGCTAACAACTCTCTCTGGGAAGAACTTTCTCCTCATGTCAAGCCTATACTTCCCCTGGTGCAGCTTGAGACTGTGTCCTCTTGTTCTGGTGCTGATTGCCTGGGAGAAGAGACCAACCCCCTCCTGGCTAGAGCCTCCCTTCAGGTAGTTGTAGACAGCAATAAGGTCTCTCCTCTTTCAAAAGGCTTGGCTTGGGAACAATTGATTTTTGAGTCTGGTCTAGTTGAAATGAGCAGCACACTTCTTCCAAGAGTGCATGTATTGAAAGTATGACAAATTATTTGAGCTAAAGGACAACATATCATCCTTCTAAACATATCCTCTCAGGAATCTGACCTTTTAAAAGGGATTGTTGTTGTTTTCTTGGGCAAAGTACTTTCTAGTACCTCAAAAAAAAACCCTTTCTTGCCAGCCTCATAACTATACTCAGTTTGGAATAGAAACCTTGAGCAGCACAAACAGGTTTATTATTTTCATGCTGTATTTCTGTGTGTCTTATTCCCCTCTCTCCTTCTCCCAGCATTAAGCATCTGCATGCACATAGGAATAAACCTGATTCAAACTGCTACTTCTCTGCCTGGAACCAAAATTAGGTTTGTACCTTCGGGAAGTGATGACAGGTACAAGTAGGTAATGGAGGTGATGTGTCACAGACAAAACATCTCCTGTGTCTGAAATGAGATTCAGGAAGTATTCAGCTCCAAATAGTAGTGACCCTCAGCAAATTGGTCAGTTTTAGATAAAAAGGAATCTCTCAAGGCTTCCTGAAAAAAGAGGTGAAGGACTTCAGTGAAGTCAAACTGCTATGAAGCCATTAGCAACTCGAGTTCAGTAGTTCAGATACTTGGTTTAATCTGTAGAGGAAGGTATGGAGAGAAAATGCCAATATTGCAGTGCCTTCGGGGGCTGTCGTGCCCTTCCACCCAGAGATCAAGACTTTGGTTTGTAAGGCACATAACTTACTTTTACTCATGCAAATTCATCTATCAGCTTGCTTCTAAGTTCATGCAGAGCACAGCAAGGTGGCAGGATTCTGGGTTACCTCCAGGGAAAGCCCTCCCAGATTTAGGAAATTAAACTTCAAATTTCAGGTTTAAAAGTTGTGCAGCCTTTGTTTTAAGCCCAAGTGCATGCCTGAGTTGTGGGCTGGTGCCAAATCAGCACCAGCCTCTGAACAGAGTCAACTTGGTAGTTTGGAATCTGGATTTCTGGTGGTAATATGTTTCTATCAGTAATTTTGAAAGTGAGTAAGAGTATAGCCAGAGGGATAAATCCAGAGCAGCTTGACATTACTCTTAGCATGGTTATGTAGATGAAAAGGCTTTTGGTACCTAGAGTTACCTGCTGGTAAACTCATGTGGCAGATTGAAGTGAAAAGGATCAGTTTTGAGGAAAAGAAGGATGAATGCTGTCAGCTCTTAAATGCTTTAGTAGCAATGAGTATCAACTCCATCTCATGGCTTTACCCCAAAGCAGTGAGGCTTCTGCCTAGCAAAGCTGTTTCTATCTCCTTAATGACTGGGAGCTGTCCCCCAGGCTTCTTTGCAGCTGGTTAGTGCCCATTGACATCACCGCAAAGGTTCATCTTTAGCCTGAATCACTCCAGCTCTCTCTGCAGCCTGCAGGGGTGCTCACAGCTCTCCATCCTACCTCCTCATGTCTTGCTTTCCCAATGCAGCCTTGCTGCAATCAGCAGGGACATCTGCAAGTAGAGCCCCAAACAACCTGACCTGGAATGGCTCCAGAGGTGGGGCAGCTTCCACATCTCTGGGCAGCTTGGAACAAGGTCTCACCACCCTCAGCACAAAACATTTCTTCCTTCTCTCCAGTTTGAACCTCCCTCTGTTAGTTTCAACCCCTCACTTCTTGTCCTCTTACAACAGGCCCTGCTCAAAAGTCCCTCTCCTTCTTTCAATGCCGGCCCCAATGGCTGGCAGTGACTTGGCCGTGAATGGGGGCTTGGTGCCCTTTGGGGCTTGCTGGCTCTGATGTGAGGCTCAGTGAGCTTTGGCACCTCTGGGGAGCCATTTGCTGGTGCCCCACACACTCCCCTCGTACAGAGTGGTGCTGGAGAAACTGCTTTTAATGGAAAGAACAAGAGGAAAGGTCCCAACAGAGCTACTCAAGAGGGAGAGGCTCTGGAGGAACCCACTCTGCCATGGCAGGTTATTCTGGAGGTAGTGAGCTCTTAAATTCCATAAGAACTCTGATTGTGTCTCTAAACACTGATCTTTATTGGCCAGGTCATCTTGGCCAATTAATTTTACTGTGTTTGACTACCTAGAAAGGGAGTGAAGTGTGTTTGCTCTTATATTTTCTTGAAGCATTGAGCACAATGGGACCAAGACCCTGTTGCACCACGTCCCCCGTTGTACCAAGTGTTTTACACAAAGAACAAAGGCAGCCCTACTTCAGGTAGCTTAAAATCTGAGTCATATATTTAGCTCTGTCTCAGGAGTGCTTTGAGCATTAATTATGTTTTTAAAGCACTTAGTGCTTGTCATTAGAAGCTCTCTATAGAAACACAAAGTTAAACAGTCACAGATCTGTGCCCTCTCTGGAATTGTTCCCCATGCTGCACAGCACAACCATTCATAAATTTGCATTGACAGCAGAGAACAAGCTCCACTTCTCCTTCCTGGAGACCCCAGGTTGGGGGTGCCTTTGAATTTAAGCTTGATACTTGAAGAGTTTCTCCAGGTTCAGCAGCTGGGGCTTGGTAGCAAACTGCTTGAATTTAGGAAAGCTTTGCCATCACTGTCTAGAGACTAAGACATACTAGAGCAATCCCAGGTTTGTATGTAAGAGGTTTCTATCTGTTGTGCTCATATGTTCATGACAATGAGGCATACATTGCACAAACCACGCTGGATCCATTACTAGTGGCCGTGTTTGGCGAATGCAGATGCGTAGCAGAATAAAGGCATCACATTTCTCTCCAGTGACCAAATTAAATGCCTCTATTTCTGTCCTTAGATGTTGCAAGTCATGGTGTGTCACCCCTGTGACCTATTGGCAAAGCACAAACAGATGGGAAGAAATTTGAAGAGCAAAAGTGCTCTCTGGGGTGTCTTGTGTGTCTGAGAGCACAGAATGCACACCAGTGAACCAACAACAAATTGGCTCAGTCACTGAGCAAGACTGGCATCCAAGCACAGCCAGAACAAGTATTATAAAAGAAATTAAATGCACTAAGCAAAACCCTGTAAAACAGACTTTCTTGACCTTAAAAAAGAAGTTCACAGCTCAGTAAAACACAATTAGAGGGAAGAAGCAAGAAACACACTTGCTGAAGGTACACATTTTAGCCCTGGGTTTCTTCATAATTGCAGGATGGCTTCAAGATGTTTGTTCTTCTTTGGGGAGAGCCCATTGTGGGCAATGCCATCCCTTCTCTGATACATTGGTCTTTAAAGAATAGCTTAATGAGAATAGAATAGAATAGAATAGAATAGAATAGAATAGAATAGAATAGAATAGAATAGAATAGAATAGACCAGGTTGGAAAAGACCTTTGAGATCATCAAGTCCAACCTATCACCCAACAAAGCAGATTTAGGGGTAGCCCAGGAAGGGATGGTATGGATCAAGGAAAACTGGAAGCAAGCTGAAGAGCACAAGCCTTATGAAGAGAGGATGAGGGAGCTGGGATTGTTTAGCCTAGAGAAGAGGAGGCTCAAGGGAGACCTTCTTGCTCTCTACAACTACCTGAAGGGAGGCTGTAGCCAGGAGGGGGTTGGTCTCTTCTCCCAGGCAATCAGCACCAGAACAAACAAAAGGACACAGTCTCAAGCTGTGCCAGGGGAAGTTTAGGCTGGAGGTGAGGAGAAAGGTCTACACAGAGAGAATCGTTCTCCATTGGGATGTGCTGCCCAGGGAGGTGGTGGAGTCCCCATCCCTGGAGGTGTTCAAGAGGGGATTGGACGTGGCACTTGATGCCATGGTTTAGTCATAGGGTCTGTGGTGACAGGTTGGACTTGATGATCATTGAGGTTTTTTCCAAGCTTGGTGATTCTGTGACCCCTTTGCCAAGCTGTGTTTTTTGGGGTACAGTTGACTGATTCCCAACTTGCCTGTGGTCCCAGTGATATGTTAGTCTGCTTGGGGCCGTGGGTTAAAATAATACTACCCAGGCTTGCCTCCCTTTCCCAGTCTTCAGAAAGTGGAAACTAGGGAAGGAGGAGGGAGCTCCTTGTTTGGCTTCATGCATCTCTCTGAGGGTTTATAGCCTGCCCTGTTACAGTGCTTTGGTGACCATCTCCATGTTTCTGCCCTTTCCCATTCCATGGCTCCCAGTGACACTGTAGAGGACATGCCCAGCACCTGGGGCTGACGCAGGTTGTGTGTTGAATGTGTGACTTGTGGTGCAACCAGGATACCCAAAACAGTAGCCAGCTTTGTATTTCTTCACTTCCTTTCTTACCAAATGGCAACTTCTTTTCCTCCTTCCATGAGGCTGATCTGTAGAGAGAGGAAATGGTTTACAGAAAGGAAAACAAGAACGTGGATTTAAAAGAAAACACAAATACTAGCAGCTTTTTGTAGAAACATGACCTGGAAATAACATCCCTTGTGAAAATGAAAGTGCAAATTATTGGTTTTAGCTTATGAATGGGTTTTAAATGAAATCTTGGCTTGTATTTTTGAGGGTTCTTTTCTCTTCCTGCTTCCATACCTGTTCCTGTGTCTCTGCTCTTGTTCCTGGAGGCGTTCCTGTCCTGCTGCAGGTGTATTTCTAAGTCACAGTTTCTCTGGGGGACAAGATGGCTTTAAGAACTGGTTTCCCCACCTTTGGCTGCATGGGCCTGTGCTGGTGCTGAAGCTCAGCATCTCTGCAGTATATCCAAGCAGGAGCAGGGTTTTGATGGGGCAGGGGGGAGGGGGGAATGGACTGCTTTACAAAAGAAGTTAAATTTTACAGTGGAACATAAAAGCAGCAATGCAGAGTCAAACAGAAGGTTCACCTGATGCTGGGTTTATGACAGTGGCTGGTGGGAGTGACTGCTCAGGGATGAATAGTTTGCAGAATGGCCCCATAAATCACTGCATCAGCACAAATGAGGGGGGTGATGCTTTCCTGCTGAGGGCAGGAGAGTTTGGGATCTTCTTAAATTGCCTGTATTATAGAAGATATTCTAATGAACAATGTATCCTAATTTTCCTTTGTGCCTTCTGATGCTTGAGTTGGATCTCAAAGTAAATGCAGTGCAGATTCAGTGCAGTATCACAGAGTTGTGGAACGGTTTGTTTGGGAAGGGGCATTTAAAGATTGCCTAGTTCCAGTGGTTACTCAAAGCCTCATCCAACCTGACCTTGAGCACCTTGAACCTGACCTTGATCTTGCAGTGATGGGACATCTGTAACTTCTTTGTGCAAAAGAGCTGCTCTTGCTCTCTGTGCTGCTCTTGCCGTCTTCTCTGAGCAGGTCTTGCACAGAAACGTGTGTCCCACCAGACTGATTTCCAGGCAGCTCAAATAGGAAAGCAAGATAGTTTGTACTTGCTCAAATTGCAATGTGCCTGCTAAAAATAAAGCTGCAGACAATTGCTTAATTCATCACCCAAACAGGCTCATGGCTGACCAGCAAGGATGTGCAAGATTGCTTTTTACCCTTGGCCTTTCTCATTCAAGCCCCTGTGTCCTGAGCTTTCCAATAGACACTGAGTCAGTTGGTGTGGATAGGAATAGCTTGGGTGCTTCAGCAGAGTCCATCATGTGCAGAGGTAGCACTTAGGTGTTTGCTGAATCAATACACCATTAGGTGCATGGACCAGGGGCTTTCTTCTGAATGGTGATGTACCATAAATTGATTTCAGGTTGCTGGAACAGGATCAGATCTTTAATGTGATGTCCTGCCATGGTTTATGTTATATTGCATTGGTAGGCTGCTAATACAGACTCTTCTTATAGCACTTTATCAGTTTTTAGATAGCTGTATGATAACTCATAGCAGATGTATTGCTGGACAAAGCTTTTAGTGGTGCTCTTTAACCTCTCTGCTGTCAGCTTGAGGAGAAGCTGTGATATCCTGCTCCTGCACCAAACACTCAGCTCTCACAAAGTCCTATGCCTGGAGTACCCCTCTTGTCCTGGAACTCTCACAGGAAGCTCTCAGATTTTATGGCTGGTAGTGGGGCAACCAGTCCTGCTCCTGTGGTACTGCTTTGGTTTTAACTGTGGGAAAGGCAAAACAGGCCTGGAGGGAGAAGCCTGGGGAGCATCTTTCCTGCAGCCAACTGAGTGCCCAGTGGTGGAGAGAAAGAGTCCTTGAAATAAATTAAATCCAGGTTGCTGATGACTGTCTTACCAAGAACACGGGCTTAAGCCATGCAGATCTGGTGGTATCACTGCTGAATTGAGCTACATGCCCCAGGATGCTGTGCTGAGGGATGCTTGTTCTGCTGTGCTGGGCATCTCCGCTCTCTAATTAGGTCTCATTACTGGGTTCTGGTCGCATTGGTGCTCTTCTACAGCTTTTCTCCCCCGCTCTCTGATATCATTCTTTGCTATCTTGTTGCTACCTGGGTGTGATGGTTCTTTGAGATGGGTTGTGGCAGTACAAAAGAGCAGTGAGAAGATTGCTTTGGACTGTTCTGAGCACTTCATGGAAACATGTTGCTGTGAGGTGGTGGGGAAGTGATTGTGCCTGCATCCCAGGGAGACTGAATCCTTGAAAGCAGGCCTTAGGCAGGGCTTAATAAAGTGAGCTCTCTGGAGTTCCTCAGCATCTCATACGTGGATGCGGTGTGCCTGGAGTCAGCCTTCTCACTAAATTCACTAAATGATCTTTGTGATGGTTTTGATCCTGATTTTTTTTTTCTTCCCTTTTTTGCTAGACATTCTGATCTACTGCTTTGTGCCCTTCTTTCCCCTCCTTCTCTCCAGTAAATAACAGCGATAAGTCCAGGGTATGACGGCCCCGTACGTTAGTCACAGAGATACATTTGTATTTCTGCCATAATGTGCAAGTGAGATTGCTGCCACACATTTGTTTCTTTATACCTTTTCTGCAAATGCACTTCATCCATCCCCCACCCTCCCTCCCTTCCCCCCCCCCCAGATCCCAGGCTGTTATCTGGAATCATGAGCCAGCTGCTGGGGCTGCCTTTGTCGCTCCATCACTTGGCAACTGCCTCAAATATATCAAAGCCTTGCCTTCAAAATACATGTGTCTGGCACCTGCTGATGCAGTGATGTGGCTTATTAAAGGATATTTAATCTCACAGAATCACAGAATCACCAAGGTTGGAAGAGACCTCAAAGATCATCAAGTCCAACCTGGCACCACAGACCTCATGACTAAACCATGGCACCAAGTGCCATGTCCAATCCTCTCTTGAACACCTCCAGGGATGGTGACTCCACCACCTCCTCGGGCAGCACATTCCAATGGCTAATGACTCTCTTAGTGAACTGTGACACAGGTAGGACACAGATGCTTTGGGGTGCAGACAGCACTGCTGAACACCATGTGCTGTGGGGCACAGGATGAAAGGGGGGAACAGCACAGGAAGGACACAGCCACCCAAACCAGAGACAAGGCTGAAGGTTGTAACTGCAGCAGGGTGCCATTGGTTGTTTAGAAACAAACCTTGAACAACCACAAGCAATTGGCCTCTTGATTTGAATTGCTCCTTTGAAAGGGGGAGCTCCCAGCAGCAGGGCATCTCTTGAGTTGGTTATGTCATAGAATCATGGAAATCATTAAGGTGGGAAAAGACCTCTAAGATCATTAAGTGTCAATCCAACACCACCATGTCCCAAATTGCCATGTCGCTAGGTTTCTTGAACACCTCCAAGGATGGTGACTCGACCACCTCCCTGGGCAGCCTGTTCTAGTGCCTGACCACTCTTGCAGGAAAGAAACTTTTCCAATATCCAATCTTAAAGCCCTGATGGTGCAACTTGAGGCCATGTCAGTACACACTAGGGAAGAGCATTGCCTGAATTAAATTGCTAGGAATACTTTGCACGTGTCTGAGATTTCTGAGGTTTTCCCTGGGATATAAATCACCCTCAGTCCTGTCTTTTATATCATGTGCAAGGCTCCCATGGAACCACTGTCAGTTCTCCCTGCTGAGTTGCAAAGAGCTTTTCCCAGTCTACAGTTTTCTGACTCTAAGACAGTTCTGTGGCTAAGTCCTGCCTTGTTTTTTCCTCCTTGGTTTATCTCCTTTTCTCTTTTTCCCTCCCCCTTTTCTCTTTTTCCCTCCCCCTTTTCTCTTTTTCCCTCCCCCTTTTCTCTTTTTCCCTCCCCCTTTTCTCTTTTTCCCTCCCCCTTTTCTCTTTTTCCCTCCCCCTTTTCTCTTTTTCCCTCCCCCTTTTCTCTTTTTCCCTCCCCCTTTTCTCTTTTTCCCTCCCCCTTTTCTCTTTTTCCCTCCCCCTTTTCTCTTTTTCCCTCCCCCTTTTCTCTTTTTCCCTCCCCCTTTTCTCTTTTTCCCTCCCCCTTTTCTCTTTTTCCCTCCCCCTTTTCTCTTTTTCCCTCCCCCTTTTCTCTTTTTCCCTCCCCCTTTTCTCTTTTTCCCTCCCCCTTTTCTCTTTTTCCCTCCCCCTTTTCTCTTTTTCCCTCCCCCTTTTCTTTTATGCCTGCTCCTTTTTGTCTCTTTTTTCCCCCTCTTTTTCCCCACCTTTTCTCTTTCCCCCCCCCAGTAAATCATGTTAAAAATATGGAGCAGACTGGTAGATAATAACATCTTCAGATTTTCAGGGAGCATAGATCTATGTCCAAGCTCTTCCAATAGTCCCAGCTTGTAGAATCAACTAAATCATTCCTCTGAACTAGAAGTCTTAGCCAGGTGAAGGATTTCTGTGATTTTGTGCCCAGTTGAATCTTGACTGGGAAATTATCACTTGAGAACCAGAACCTGGTAGTGTAATGGTCTGAACGGGGTGAGACTGGCTTTAAAATTCTCCTGTGTTCTCCTTGCATTGAGTGCTGATCCTCCTTCTGGCTCTGAAGGTAATTCTCTGTGTTTCCATTTCCATATAGATAAGAAAACTTCCATTTTGAATATGTGTTCACATAGCTGCATCTACATACGTGAGCAGTGTATATACATTTTAAAGCATTTCAAACAAGGCTTCCAATTCTGTGCATTTTGTGCCCTCTTCTCTCATCCTTTTGATAGAGTAAAAGGTGCAAAGAAACCCTGGCATTATCTGACTCTTCCTCTAATGGTATAAGTTCAGCTGTGCTTAAATATTCATGGTCCAAATGCTTGTCTAACCTATCCTTAAGTATATTTAGTAATGAGTAGAAAGGGACCTGGGGCTGCTGATTGACAGCTGGCTGAACATGAGCCAGCAGTGTGCCCAGATGGCCAAGAAGGCCAATGGCATCCTGGCCTGCATCAAGAATAGTGTGGCCAGCAAGAGCAGGGAAGTCATTGTGCCCTGTGCTCAGCACTGCTGAGGCCACACCTTGAGTCCTGTGTCCAGTTCTGGGGTCCTCAATTTAAGAAGGACATTGAGAGACTTGAAGGTGTCCAGAGAAGGGCAAGGAGGCTGGGGAGGGGTCTGGAGCACAGCCCTGTGAGGAGAGGCTGAGGGAGCTGGGGTTGCTTAGCCTGGAGAAGAGGAGGCTCAGGGGAGACCACCTTGCTCTCTCCAGCTCCCTGAAGGGAGGTTGTAGCCAGGTGGGGGTTGGTCTCTTCTCTCAGGCAAGCAGCACCAGAACAAGAGGACACAGTCTCAAGCTGTGCCAGGAGAAGTTTAGGCTGGAGGTGAGGAGAAAGTTCTTCACTGAGAGAGCCGTTAGCCATTGAATGTGCTGCCCAGGGAGGTGGTGGAGTCCCCATCACTGGAGGTGTTTAGGAAGCGATTGGATGTGGCACTTGGTGCCATGGTTTAGTAGTCATGAGGTGTTGGGTGACAGATTGGACTTGATGATCTCTGAGGTCTTTTCCAACTTCGGTGATGCTGTGATTCTGAGGAGCTGTGCCTGTCCTGGGCAGCCTGGTTTGGTCCTTCCCTGACTTGGCTTCAGGAAAATGAGTATGATTCTTGCACACCCACCCATCACAAGTATTTAAGTGAAATCTTAATTGGACAAGCTCATTTTCCATGCAGAAGAGCTTTTTAAGAGATTAAATATATTGGATTACAGGTGAAATATTTTCAGTTTGCCTATGCCTGGCTAAAATCCCTGCTTGCTAAGCATGGGCCCAGCAGCACTCATCTGCTGCTGGGTTGTATTTCATGTTTGTCATTCAGTGTGAAGCCAGAGGTTTGAAATCTTCTTGAAACCACCTTTCTCAGCCATCGTGTTCCTGTTTATCTCTGTGGTGAAGCAACAAATCATTTGCATGGCAAAGGACACCAAACAGCTCTGTGGGAGCATTGCAGCTGAAGGAGATGCTCAGATATGCTGAAAGACAGCTCACTAGAAAGGCACTGTCCAAATGGAAGGTGATAGCATTGATCCTTTAGCAAAGGGGATTTGTTGGAAGCCTGCTGCAGCATCTGATTCGGGGGATATACTGGCTTTTGGTACTAGCTTTTGGGCAGCCCTGGGGAAAACATACACTGAATAAAATTGCAGAGGGTTCAGGGGAATGCTGATTGTTCTACTGGACTCCAGCAACACTGACAGGGTTATTAAACACTGCAACAGGCTGCCAGGGAGGGTGGTTGAATCCCCATGCCTGGAGACTTTTAAAAGGGCCAGAGGTGTGGTGCTGAGGGCCATGGTTTAGCAGCAGCCTTGGAACAGTTAGAGAAAGGTTGGGCTGGATGATCTTAAGGGTCTTTTCCAACCAAAATGATTCTGAGATTCTATGGTAAGCTCATTTTTAAAATGTATTTTGGGTTGGGTTTTGGGTTTTTTTGGTGTTTATTTTTTGTTTGGTATTTTGGTGTTTATTTTTTGATTTGTATTTATTTGTTTTCTTTTTCCCAGGAAAGTGATTTCTTACCTTCTGATCCCTTTAATTTTGGTTTCCTTAGCAGGAGCCTAGGGATGCTTTCAGGAGAGCAAAGACAGCTGACACAGTTGTATTTTTTTACTCCCTAGACAATTTCCATAGCCCTTGAGCAGCACCTGGCTGTATGTTACATAGGTAGAGAACACAGAGTTAACCAGGTTGGAAAAGACCTTCGGGATCATCAAGTCCAACCTATCACCCAACACCATCTGATCAACTAAACCATGGCACCAAGTGCCACATCCAGGCTCTTTTTAAACACTTCCAGTGACGGTGATTCCACCACCTCCCTGGGCAGCACATCCCAATGGCAAATCTCTCTTTCTGGGAAGAATTTCTTCCTAACATCCAGCCTAAACCTGCCCTGGTGCAGCTTGAGACTGTGTCCTCTTGTTCTGGTGCTGGTTGCCTGGGAGAAGAGACCAACCCCCACCTGGCTACAACCTCCCTTTGGGTAGTTGTAGAGAGCAAGAAGGTCTCCCCTGAGCCTCCTCTTCTCCAGGCTAAGCAAGCCCAGCTCCCTCAGCCTCACCTCATAGGGCTTGTGAGTGTCCACCATCCTCTTGGGCATCTTTATTCTGTAATAAACCCACAGATGAGCAAAGAAGGAAGGTGTCCTTGTGCTGTCCAGTAACTCCTCAGTCTGTATTGCTGACATTTTCATGAAGAAAAGCAAAATCAAGCTTTAAAACCAAAGTGGTAGGTGCTGAGGAGCCCTCTAGTAGAAGTATGCGTGTGCTGCATGTTGTGGAAGGACTTTTATAGCCACTGGTTGCCTGGGAGAAGAGACCAACCCCCACCTGGCTACAACCTCCCTTTGGGTAGTTGTAGAGAGCAAGAAGGTCTCCCCTGAGCCTCCTCTTCTCCAGGATAAACACCCTCAGCTCCCTCAGCTGCTCCTCATAGGGTTTGTGAAGTAGGTAGAAGCTATAGTCAGAGGAACTTGGGTTGTTTAGCCTGCTAAACAAAAAGTCTAAGCAAAGACTGGGTAAAAATCGTGTAGAAACTGCTGCAGGGAGAAAACAGAACATCTCAGGTTCCACCAAAGCTACAAGGGAAAATTGGTGCCCGTTAGTCTGCCAATTACCCTTATCGTTAATGAGTCCTGCCTTTAATAGTCTGCATTTGCAGCGATCAGCAGGACAACACTAAAAACTTCAGCAGTTTCCATGATTTCTAGCATAACCTGCGACATTTCACCCTTTGCTAGCTATTCTTTTGTCTCATAAAACACCCCTGAAAGCCTCTCTGCTATCCTCTCTCCCCATCTTCAGTGGGAGGTCAGGCAGAGGCAGTGTGTGCAGTGTAACACGTGGCTCCCATTAGCACATTTACCTCATCGGTTCTGCTTTTATATCCCCGAGTCAGAAATTTCTCCTTAATTTCCAGATCTCTGGCTGAAGCGAGGCCAGAAGCACGCTTGCCTAGGAGAGCCATTTGGGCTTGAAGATCCATGGTACTTAGCTTAATAAGAGCTCTACTTTTCAAAGACATCCACTTTAATTTTCTCTTTATGCTTCCCTCATTTTCCAGTACCCTTCAGCATTATTTATTCCTCTAGAGAAGGAAGGGTTCGTGCTCCTCTTTCCTATGGGAATGTGCCTTTTCCATCTGAGCTGCAGGATGAGGGGAAAGGGCCTCAAGTTGCACCAGGGGAGGTTTAGGTTGGATATTAGGAAACATTTCTGATTGGAAGAGTGGTCAGGCATTGGAACAGGCTGCCCAGGGAGTGGTGGAGGGGTTGAAAAAATGTGAAGATGAGGCCCTTGGGGATGTGGTTTAACAGCCATGGTGGTGTTGGGGTGATGGTTGGACTTAATGATCTTAGAGGTTTTTTCCAACCCTAATGATTCTATATATACTCTGTAAGCCAGGCAGCAGGATGACATAAAAAAGGAAGGATGCAACTTAAAAAATTGACTGTTCCAGAAATCTGTCCTGTATTATTTCCTCCTGTTCTTTTCCCTCCACCCCCAGTGTTGAGGCTCAGGACCTCTGTTTGGATGTTGAGACTCTTGAATGTGTCCAGAGAAGGGCAAAGAGGCTGGTGAGAGGCCTTGAGCACAAGCCCAATGAGGAGAGGCTGAGAGAGCTGGTGTTGCTTACCCTGGAGAAGAGGAGGCTCAGAGGAGACCTTCTTGCTCTCTACAACTATCTGAAGGGAGGTTGTAGCCAGGAGGGGGTTGGTCTCTTCTCCCAGGCAATCAGCACCAGAACACGAGGACACAGTCTCAAGCTGTGCCAGGGGAAGTTTAGGCTGGAGGTGAGGAGAAAGCTCTTCACAGAGAGAGTTGTTAGCCCTTGGAATGTGCTGTCCAGGGAGGTGGTGGAGTCACCATCCTTGGTGGTGTTCAAGAGGGGATTGGATGTGGCACTTGGCGCCATGGTTTAGTAGTCATGAGGTGTTGGGTGAGAGGTTGGACTCAATGATCTTTGAGGTCTTTTCCAATCTTATTGATTCTATGATTCTATGTTTCTCAGCACTGCTTTTCAGTGTCTTCCCTCACCACCTTAGTGAAAGATGTTTTCTCAGCTAAGGTTTGGGTCAGTGGGGTTAAGTTCTCCCTTCATGCAGGCTGACATAGAGCAGGATGCCTTTCCATCATACCTGCTGCCTGAGGAGCCTCCTGGGCTGGGTGCTTTAGAAGTGAAGCCTGTGTCCCACATTGTATTGCGTTTTACCGAAGGTTTCCTCTACCCTACCAAACTCCTGTCTCCTTATGAAAGAGACTGCAAGTTGAAGGAGAGAATAATACATTTGCTGTAACTGTACTGAGTCTAGGAATAGTTTTGCTGTAGAGATTAAATCTTCACATCATCTTGAAGAAAACCAACTCTTTGTCAGTCCCCCGGGGATCCGATGCCTGGCCACTGCAGCAGGAGCGGCTCAGAGCTTAGCAGCTCAAAGTGGTGTCTTTTTTCCTTTCTTTTCCTGCAGTGGGAGAGCAGTACACTCCTTTTGTCCCAGAATTCAGATGCTTTAGGAGATTCTGAAGGAAAAAAAAATAAAAAAAGCCCTGTTTTTCTTTCTGAGGCACTTGTTGGGTGAATGTGGCTTAAGGATGAGTGAAGATCACAACTGCTCAGAGCTCTGATCTACATTGAACATCTAATCTTGATACAGCCCATTACCATCTCATGAGCTAGCAAAATTCACTCAGGGGTGAATTTACTCCAAAGATCAAGCTCTTTTTTTGTGGGGGATTAGTGCTGTTTATCGCTGTGGATAGGCTGGAGCAGGCATCAGGAGAGACTTCTTGGCGGCAGTTCAGCACTTCTGCTTTGCTGCCTGCCCAGAATGATAAAGGATTTTGTCTGTCACTTGGGAACAGTTCTGACTCTACATTTTAGCCTGTCCTTCAAGGAATAAACTTATGGGGTCATGCCCTTCCTCTTTCTTCTTCATTGTGGCTCCCTGTGTAACTTCTGGCCCTTCTGGGCCAGTTTCAAGCAGTTTTGGCAAAGGACTGGAGGCTTTCAAAGCGTGAAGATGCTACAAGCGTGTGCTAGTAAGAGGTCACAGTAGAAGGCTGTGCTGCAAGGCAGCCCTGAATAGTTGCGTGTGGGCAGCAGCTGGCTTCAGAGGCAATGTCCCCTTTCTCCTGCTGCATGCCCAGAGGCACTTAATCATTCATATGCAACATTGGACTGCTTGAACATGGTGTGGCAGCTCACTTGTCCTATAAGAACCAAACGATCTTTCCACATGGGTTACGAAGGGAAAGTGGAAGAAGTTGCCATAGCACCTCCTCTTAGCCAGGCTGAACACCCCCAGCTCCCTCAGCCTGTCCTTGTAGCAGAGCTGCTGCAATGCCCTGATCATATTCATGGTCCTCCTCTGGACTCTCTCCATCAGGTCCATGTCCTTCCTATATTTAGGGCTCCAGACCTGCACGCAGTACTCCAGGTGAGGTCTCACCAGAGCAGAGCAAAGTGGCAGAATCACCTCTCTGGATCTGCCATTGGCCTTCTGGGCTGCAAGAGTGCTTTGTTTTCCTAAAACTAAATCACAAACTGACCACTTTAAAGAAACTACTAGGTGAAGGCCATTTCTACACCCTTGCAAATAAAACATTCAAAGAGAATTAGACACTCAAAGGCAGAACACATAGAGATGTCAAGAGCTCATAAAGAATGAAATTATTAATTATGCTTTCTGGCTACTCCAGAAGCTGCTGCCTGGAGCTCAAGGGTTATCAGTCACTAAAGGGTGGAGTTCATGAGAATGGGGCTGGGCTCTTCATTGGTGGCTAGTGATAGGACAAGGGGCAAACTAGAACACAGGAGGTTTCACTTGAACCTAAGGAGAAAATAATTTACTTTGAGAGTGCTGGATCAGGCTGTCCAGGAAGGCTGTGGAGCTTCCTTCTGTGGAGAACCCTGCTCAGACATGTTCCTGTGCAAACTGATCTAGGCAAACCTGCATTAGCAGAGGGATTGGACTAGGTCATCTCCAGAGGTCTCTTGCAACCCCCTCCATTCAGTGGTTCAATGATTCTATAGCAAAACCAGGCAGAAATGTGCCCTTCTTTAGTGAAGCCCTAAAAAGAGGCTAGTAAAAGTGAATGAATAAATGTATTGGCTGGTTCTGTTGTAACTGTTTTCAGTCCTGCCTCTCCTGAGGCATCTTTTGAGCCACTTAGAAGTGACTTTTTTTCCTCTTCTGTTTGGATGTGTATTGTCATGCTTGCCAAACATTGCTTGAACGTTGCTTGAAAGTGCTGTACACCAAAGTGACATCCCAGCTGTGTGGATGAGTCCTTCTGACAGCCCAGACTGGAGGATGAAATGTTCAACCAGCACAGGAACAGACATGGAGATCCTCCCTGTCACATTGCACCTGGGAATGTTCATCTTTGAGAGTCTCCCTGCGGGTGTGTTTGCTAGGCTGGGTGGCATGGGAAGGGAGGATGATGGTCTCGTGGTAGGGCCTTGCCCAAGACATTAAGAGATCACCTTTTATTGATTCTTTGGTTTAAATAGGACAGATTTCTCTGTCCTTACTGAGATGAGGTTTATGCTGGTAGAGGAAGTGGGAAGTTCCTGTGCAGAAATAAGGGCTATACTTAGGAGAGAGAAGTGCATGTTGGATGTGTGTGTGTGTAGCTGAGAAGTGCATGTTGGGGGGTGTGTGTGTGTGTAGCTGTCACAACTAGGGTCTTGGAATAAAGCAGCTGATGGCATTATAGGCTTGGCAGTCAAAGCTGCTGAATAGGAAGTTATGTCTGGACATTTCTCCAGTGATTGTGCAGTCACCAGAGAGACTTCATCTCACCAGGACCTTTGAATTGTGTTATCACCTAGAAAAGTCAGACCAGATGATCCTTGAGGTCCCTTTCAACCTGGCATCCTACAATTCCATGATTCTTTTTGCTGTGTCACAGCACAGCCTGCTACATCAAGATAGCTGAGGGCATGGGGACACAGATAGGTCTGTCTTGACTCTACCTATGTCTTTGCTGTATTTTGGGACAGGTGGGGGTGTTCTGCTCAAGGTGATTTGAACAGAATACAGAATTAACCAGGTTGGAAAAGACCTTTGAGATCATCAAGTCCAACCTATCACCCAACACCATCTAATCAACTAAACCACAGCTCTAAGTACCTCATCCAGGCTCCTTTTAACCACTTCCAGTGACGGTGACTCCACCACCTCCCTGGGCAGCACATCCCAATGGCCAATCTCTCTTTCTGGGAAGAATTTCTTCCTGACATCCAGCCTAAACCTCCCCTGGTGCAGTTTGAGACTGTGTCCTCTTGTTCTGGTGCTGGTTGCCTGGGAGAAGAGAACAACCTCCACCTGGCTACAACCTCCCTTCAGGGACTTGTAGAGAGCAGTAAGGTCTCCCCTGAGCTTCCTCTTCTCCAGGCTAAGCAACCCCAGCTCCCTCAGCCTCACCTCATAGAGCTTGTGAGTGTCCACCATCCTCTTGGGCATCTTTATTCTGTAATAAACCCACAGATGAGCAAAGAAGGAATGTGTCCTTGTGCTGTCCAGTAAATCCTCAGTCTGTATTGCTGACATTTTCATGAAGAAAAGCAAAATCAAGCTTTAAAACCAAAGTGGTAGGTGCTGAGGAGCCCTCTAGTAGAAGTATGAGTGTGCTGCCTGCTGTGGAAAGACTTTTATAGCTTTGGTTGATAGCCTTTCTGGCCAAGAGCTGACATTGACAGGCAGTAAAATTTCCTTGCTGATTTTGGGGGCAACATTTCATTGGAAAGGTTAAGAAGAAGGAATCAAAATCCTAAACTGTATTTCTGTTAGAATGTGTCTGCTACAGTGGTAAAACCCTCAGCTGGTCAGCTCAGGAAGGTATTTTGTCTTTTTGGTGTAACAAGAAGCACGAGCTAGAGTGCCCCAAGGAAACTGATGCAGCTGCATGTGCACTGTGCTGGAGCAGAAGGATCTGATTTTGATAAGGAAATGGGGGTTTGGAAGAAAAAGGTCTCTTTGTGAGAAAAATACTGTTTTGATTTTGTTAGAGTCTGTGTCTGCAACTAAATTGATGTCTCTTCATAAACCAGCTGAAACTTGGCCCTGTGTCTGAAATGAAATCAGTCTCTCTTCATAAACAAGCTGAACCTTGTCCCTCCAGCTGTTTGGGGTCAGGGAGTTCACTGAGTGATCTTCTGGCCTTCTGCAGGCCAGGAAGTTTCACCTTTCTTGACTTATTCCTCTGGCTATTGCTGAGCCTGGAAATGGAAAAAGGCAGCCTGGATATCTAATCCATCCCTGTGTCACAGCCAGCTGCTCCTTGCAGCTGATTTGTTATCATTGTCCTCAGATAAAATCTGCTCAAGCCCAGCACGGTCAGAGGAACTCCATCAACTCTCAGAAGCTCCCTACTAGGAAAGGCTGTTTAGAGGTTCCCTGTCAAAAGGAGTAGTAATAATACTCTCTATTTAGTGCCTGGAACTGTGATTTACATTGATAAGAGATTTTCTTACTGCCTCACAATCCCTAGTTGTTGAAGAGAAAAAAAAGAGTGTTTAAATCTGTGTCTTAGAGACTCATAGAGTTGTTTTGGTTGGCAAAGACCTCTGCAATCATCACATTTTGTAGCTAAGGCAAAACATTTTCTCCAGGGCAGTGCAGATGTATGGTAGGTGTGGGAGCTGGAATATGGTCATCATGAAGCTCTATGCATAAACTTATCGTCTCTTCAAAAGTGGCAGTGGTGACAGCAGTCTGTTCTCTTAGAATCAGGGCTCTGGCATGAAAACAAAGGGAATTATATCCTGGTGCCTTTATTTAAACAAACAAACAGCAACACAAAATAACAAAACAAAACAAAAAAGAACCAAAAAAACCCCATAAACCAAGCAAAAAATCCCAAACCAACAAGGGACCTGGGGCTCTTTAGTCTGGAAAGGAGAAGACTGAGAGGGGATCTAATAAATGTTTCTAAATATCTGAGGGCTGGGGGTCAGGAGGGAGGGGACAGGCTCTGCTCAGTTGGTCCCGAGGATAGGACAAGGAACAATGGATGTAAGCTGCAGTGCAGGAGGCTCCACCTCAACACAAGGGGGAACTTCTTTGCTGTAAGGGTCATAGAGCACTGCAAGAGGCTGCCCAGAGCAGGTTGTGGAGTCTCCTCTGGAGACTTTCAAGGCCTGTCTGGATGTGTTCCTGTGTGACCTGAGCTAGATTGTATGGTCCTGCTCTGGCACGGGTTTGGACTCAATGATCTCTTTGAATCATAGAATCAGTAAGGTTGGAAAAAACCTCAAAGATTATCAAGTCCAACCTGTCACCCAAGACCTCATGCCCATTGGACCATGGCACCAAGTGCCACATCCAATCCCCTCTTGAACACCTCCAGGCATGGGGACTCCACCACCTCCCTGGGCAGCACATTCCAAAGTCTAACAACTCTCTCAGTGAAGAACTTTCTCCTCACCTCCAGCTTGAGACTGGGTCCCTTCCAACTCCTGACATCCTCTGAGCCTGTGAAAACCACCCAACCAAAAAATCCACCAAAGCCCCAATAACAAAACCAAATCACCCATTGTTTTGTTGTTGTTTCTGACAAAAAGAAGAGTCTCTGCTGGTTAAAGATATTACAGCTCCAGGTGTCCTCTCTAATAAATAACATGAGCATGAACTTGGCTTCCCACAATCAGCACCAAATCACCAATATAGCTCTTTTTTTTTGTGTGCAGCTTGTGTTGAACTTTGCCTATTTCCTTCAGCTATGCAGATATAAAGAAATAATTGTGCTTGATAAAGGTCTGGGGATGCTGTACTTTAAAAGATAAGAAAGCTTTGAGGGGAAATTGTTTTTAAATCCATACCATTTGTATGCTGTTCACTGCTCGTACTGAGCAAAAATTCATTCAGCTGGCAGTTAACCAACCCTATTTTATTTTTACTCTGTGCTCAAGCTATCCTTCTCCTGGGGACATCTAACCTTATATGTAATTACCTCTCTGAGAGTAAGAAGGAGGCCTAAATAACCTTCCTAACAACTAAATGAATGCATGGATCCCTGGGACAGGTTATCAGTTGGGTTGTGGTGGCAGAGCTATCAGGAGCAGCGCACCCAGACCGTGGTAGATTTCAAGACCTTGAGTCTTTTTTTGTTGCAGCATTGGGCCAAAGAACTGGAATTTGAAATGTTTTCAGAAAAGCAAATCCAAAGGCCCTGGGTTTTCAGGTTAATTCTCTTGTTTCTTTGCTAGCTTGGAAATGACAGTGATGAATTCTGATGCCCGTGGTTGCTTTTTCCTTTTCTCTCAAGGTCTGTCCAAGTCACTCGGTCTCATTGAAGGCTATGGTGGACGTGGTAAAGGTGGGCTTCCAGCCACGCTGTCCCCTGATGAGGAGGAGAAAGCAAAAGGACCACATGAGAAATATGGCTACAACTCCTACCTCAGTGAGAAAATTTCACTGGATCGTTCCATACCAGATTATCGCCCAACCAAGTAAGTACCACTTGCTCCATGATGGAGGGCAGATCTTTGGGTGTCATCTAAGAGCCAGGAGAAGTTTAGGCTGGAGGTGAGGAGAAAGTTCTTCCCAGAAAAAGTAATTGGCCATTGGAATGTGCTGCCCAGGGAGGTGGTGGAGTTCCTGTCCTTGGAGGAGTTTAAAGAAGGCTTGGATGGTCCATATTGTTCTCATGCTGGACTAGGGTCTGGCCCAATGTACTTTGAAGCCAGAGGGCTTTTGCCATAAACCTGACAGGATGCTGACCCCCTGGACATGCAATCACAGCAAGTATAGGGCCTGGAGGAAAATCAGACTTCACTGTCCCTGGAGGTGTTCAAAAAAGGCTTGGATGTTGCACTTGGAGCCATGGTTTATTTGTCACGAGGTGTCAAGTATTAGGTAATAGGTTGGACTTGATGATCTCTGAGGTTTTTTCCAACCTGGTTGATTCTATGATTCTAGGAGTGGTAGTTGCTTTCATGTTCTTGTGATGTTACTGTTCATTCTTCCCTCCTTATCATTCACAGGGCCATGCTCAGTGATGAGCAGCCCATGTAGTTTGGCTGAAGCTGAGATAGTTCATAAAGAATTTATCAGGGGAAAAAAGTCAGTTTCTTTCCACTCCTCTCCTTCCCTTTTTATTTTCCTAAAGCAACACATTATTTTGGGTGGTAATAATGTGATCAGAAGCTCAAACCTGCTTTTGTCAGCAAAGGGCTGTTGGTGTCTGTTGCCCTGTAAATGTGTGCAAAGCCTCCCCCTTCCTCCTCCCCTGTCAGCTCCTTCATGTCCTTGCGAGACCTCTGGGGCAGCCTGGCTGCCCTCCCAGTCCTCCCAGCACAGTCCTCCACCTGGGGTGCTGCTGTGGGATCTCCTGTTGATCTTTAAGCAGCCCAGAGAGGTTGCTGTGAGCAAGGGAAGTGCTTTCACCCTTTGGAGGAAGACATGAAGAATGGCTTAAAATGCCAGTCAGAAAGAGTAACATCTGCTGAGCAGTGACACCTCTGTGCAAACACCTTTGAAAGAGAGCCCAGTGGATCAGGTTGCAATATCCTTTCTCTACTATTTTTTTCCACAATGACCTTTTGAGAGGATGGCAATGATGATATTTACCTGCTAAGCACCATGGAAGAATAGCCTTTAAATGAGCTGCCAAATCATTTTATTAAGAGTGTGAGAAAAGACAGGCTGTGAGTTTATCTTTATGAAAGTTCATTTTAGATACAGCTAGCAGAATCTTCCTCAAAATAGCAAAGTGTCAATTTGTCCAGGCCTGGAGTGAAAGTCCTGATAAAAAAAAAAACAAAAAACAAAAAAACCAAAAAAAGAATGAGCTGAGAAGAGATTGAGATTCTGAAAGATACATGTCCAATGCCTGTGTCATTAGGACAGTGACAAAGCCATCTGCAAGCCACTGGAAATCATGCAGCAGGGGGATGCAGCTACATGTCTCCAGCGTACTGGCAAATTGTTGAGGATGTGAGAGCGTGGAGAGCTTTTGTTCCCTCATTTCTCTACATCCTGCATGCATTTCAAGCAGCCACTCAGTGTTTCCAAGGCTGTCAACCACTGACAACAGAAATACTTGGATGAGTTTTCAGAGGGATTGAGGCCCAACCTCCAATTCTGCTGGTAGGGTAGGTCCGGCCGAAATGAATTGCAGGCACACATGGTGCCTTTGGCTGTGCGAGATGCAAATCCCACTACAATGACAAATCCTCCAAATGAGACCTTCTCTAGCAGCTACCTGAGTCTGAGCTTCTTATTTTCATTTCTCATCCAGAACTCTGACTTCTAGCAGAGCCAGCATTACTGTGTGAGAATTAATTTGAGAAGTAATGTGGTGGGGGGGAAGAAAAGGATTAATTCTGACATTTTTAGGTTTCCATTGTGTTCTTCTTCAGTGCCACTATCCATCATTTCATGGAAGGGTGGTAGAGAGGACAGGGCAGACACAGGAGTTTATTAAAAATGCATCATTTTGGAGCTGGGCTAAGACTTTGGAGAGAATTTGTGGGCACTGACTGCAGCTGCATAACTAAGCGTCCTTGATCTGGGCGAGAACTTCAGGAGCACGTTTTAGTTATTGCTTTGGGAGTTGTTTTTAGGGATCAGTTGTCTTGGTATTGTGAGAGAACAGTTGGTTTGGTTATGAAATAGGCTGGAGTTTGGAGGATTGGAAGCTTTTGCTGCTCCTGCCTTGGAGATCCAGCCGCTATTTTGTGCTTGCAGTTTTATGGCTGATTTTATGAAGGGTTTAATACAAACCATTTAAGTCAAGTACCCTGGTCTCTGATTAAAATAGATCCAAGTCAAAAGAAATTAGCCTAAATGGCTTGGAAATTGCAGCATTATTGGGGAAAAACTGTTGAAACCCCTCCAGCTGATAAGCATTACAAAGCATGTATTAGTTATAAATATAATAGTGAAAGCCTGTTTGGTTCAGCTAAAGGCTGTTCAGTGTCTGGAATGCTGATGGACTCAGACTGCTCCTAGCAGTGGATGTTGCTTATAGGTTTATCCTTATTTATGCTCTCTTTATGGAAAGAAAAAGATTGTTGTGATCAAGTGTCACCCTCCTGAGTGCTCAGCCATGCTGGATCAGTCTGCCTCCTCTCCATGTTTTCACAGAATCACAGAATCACCAAGGTTGGAAGAGACCTCAAAGATCATCAAGTCCAACCTGTCACCACAGACCTCATGACTAAATTGTGACCATGCCCAAAGTGAAGTGGAATAAGGAGATGCTCCAGCCCATGAACCATAGAATCAGTAAGGTTGGAAAAGACCTCAGAGATCATCAAGTCCAACCTGTCACCCAACACCTTATGACTACTAAACCATGGCACCAAGTGCCCTGTCCAATCCCCTCTTGAATACCTACCTAAAGGGAGGTTGTAGCCAGGTGGCGGTTGGTCTCTTCTCCCAGGCAGCCAGCACCAGAACAAGAGGACACAGTCTCAAGCTGCACCAGGGGAAGTTTAGGCTGGAGATGAGGAGAAAGTTCTTCACAGAAAGAGTTGTTAGCCATTGGAATGGGCTGCCCAGGGAGGTCCTCATGGCTCTCCATTGAACTCTCTCCAGCAGTTCCCTGTCCCTCTTGAACTGAGAGCCCAGGACTGGACACAATTCTCCAGATGTGGTCTGAGTAGGGCTGTTTATTTCAGTTTATTTGAGATTTATTCAGTTTATTTGAGAGATTTTTTTTGCTTTGCTTAAAAGCCAGGGCTGTTTTCTTAGGCTCAAGTTAGAAAGTCTGCCTTGCTGTTCACCACCTGAGCAGCACTGGCCTTTATGCTGCACTGATTCCCAAAAAAGTGCTGCTGATGTTATGGATGCATGGAATAATGTGTGTGGTACTGGTGGAGTGGGTCCAGAAGAGGGCCACAAAAATGACCAGGGGGTTGGAGCACCTCTGCTCTGAGGGTAGGCTGAGGAGCTGGGGGTGTTCAGCCTGGAGAAGAGGAGGCTCTGGGGAGACCTAATAGCAGCCTGCCAGTACCTGAAGGGGTCTACTAGAAGGATGGAGAGAGACTGTTTGCAGAGGCCTCCAGTGATAGGATGAGGAGCAATGGCTTCAAACTTGAGAAGAGTAGATTGAGATTGGATATTAGGAACAAGTTCTTCACCATGAGGGTGGTGGAACACTGTAACAGGCTGCCCAGGGAGGTGGTTGAGGTCCCATCCCTGGAGATATTCAAGGTGAGACTTAACGAGGCCCTGGGCAACCTGATCTAGTTGGGGATGTCCCTGCTGACTGCAAAGAGGTCAGACTGGATGACCTTTGGAGGCCCCTTCCAGCCTGGACCATTCTATGATAGTGCTGCTAGCATAAGGGAGCTGTGCCTGGGAGCCCTTCATCTTGAGCTTATTTCGTGAGATGTTTCTGATCCTGGCTTTCAGTTGTGTAGGAAAGGTTGAGCTGTGTGTGTGTTGCAGTGTGCTTTTAGAGTGGATTAAATAATGATATTACAGTGTGGATGACCAAGACAGCTACTCCTTTGACTAACATAAGGGAGAACTTTTCTTTTGGTGCAAGGGACCCTATTTCAAGTCTTGCTGCAGAGCAGTGTCACAGCGAGATAGATACAGGCAACACATTTCTATCTTGTTTGATTAGGTTTTTGAACTTCTAAGATGAGATTCCTGAGTGTTCTGGAAAACAATTACTGCTTCTAGATTAGAGGTGCCCAAGGTGCTGCCTGCAGACTGCAGGACCCAAATCCTCCTCCCAAAAATGTGAGATTTTCTTTGGTTTTCTGCAAAAGCTGTGAGGGACAAGGCTGAGCTGTGAGTTTTTCATTGATCAATTCACAGTGTTTTCTGCTTGCCTCTGAAGGATGGGGGAAGCTAAGAAGATGTGTTGCTTTCTTTATTGAAAGTGAAGCTTATTTACATGGGCTCCTAGGGACTTTGCTTTGCCGCTAGACTTTATGCACCTCTGCTTCATTCTGTGCTTTAATGGGAACCCCTCCTAGGTGTAGCAGGAAAATAAACATGGCTATGGTAGATCAATCTGCTTGTCCATTCTTATCCAGTGCCTAATCTCCAATGGAGGAATTACCAGATGCTTCAGGTTGAAGAAATCAAATTAAGGAAACCCACAGAATAATCTGCCTAGCCTGTCTGGTACATTCTGGCTTCCCTATTCTCTCTTTTTAATCCTATCTAATGTAAATGTGGAGTCCTCATTATCTCTTTAAGAGTCTGTTCCTTTCTGGAATCCTGCAAAGCTCTGATTCAGTGGTATTTTATGGCATTATGGGATTAAGAAGTAGATTTAAGAGAAATAATACCCACAATTGTTAAGACTATTGAATCATTGGGTGAAGATGACATATTCCTGCTGCTGCAAAGCTCTCAGCAGCTGTTCTCGTGCAGGTGAGCTTCAAGATATCAAAGTGAAGAGTGAGGGTGAAATAGTGTAAGTGATAAGCTCCTTTCACAGCTTGATGTTTCAGATATATTGAGGGCTTCCTAGCCAGGAGATCCTATCCCTTCCTCCTACCTGCTTCATGGGTCCTGCATATGGATCAGGCAAAGCATGGAAAGACTTTGGTGGTGTGCATCTGGGACTTGATCTGCTTTTGTGTTCATGCAGCATGAACATGGTGAAAGTTTTGCATTTGCTAGCTGGACCACATGGCCTCAGGGCAGTGTCCTGGGTAGAGCTGTACCATCACCTGGAGGCCATGGGTAGAGTTTGGACAGTTACATATCACTGAGATGATTTTAATTTTTCCCAGGGGTGTGTTTGGGGGTTGAGTCAGAGTCATTGCACTCAAGTGTCTCAAGTGGCTGAATCACCATTTATTCCTGTAGCTGCCTTCCTTGGGAGTCTGGGAGCAATTGGGCCTTTTAGCACCATCTGGCTTGAGCTGAGTTTTATTAGCAGAGACTTCTGTGTAGCAGCAAGTTGAAAGCTTTTCTTTGGGATATAGTGGAAAAGAGGAGTTTAGAGAAGACTTGGCGTTGTGGAAATGAGAGGTTTAGAGAAGACTGGGGTTGTAGAAAAGAAGGTTTTAGAGAAGGCTTTGGGTTGCTCTTCAATAACTCAGTTAACTGAAGAGCAACTAAATCCATTCTTGGTTTTATTTTTATTCACAGTGGTCTGTGTGTGCCCCACATAGGCTCTCAGCATGTACATACTGGGTGCTAGAACACGTTCTAGGTAGAGAGAGCGAGCTGTAGTTAGAGGTACTGCTCCTTTTGGGATGTCTCCCCACCCCTGGAGAGACTCTTGCCCTCTGCTGTGGGGCTACCTTTGGGTCTCAGTCTCCACTCTACTGGGATGTTGCCAGGCCAAAGAATTGGATTTTGGTTTTATAATGGAAACCAAATACATCTTTGGAAAGTTATCAATGTAGGTGTGACCTAGGAATAGAATAGAATAGAATAGACCAGACCTGACCAGATTGGAAGAGACTTTTGAGATCATCGTGTCCAACCTATCACCCAACACCATATCATCAACTAAACCATGGCACCAACATTGAGACTGTCCAGCAGTGTGGGCCTTGGAGACTGTAATTCAGTCTCCTGCTTATGAGACCAGACCTGCCTTCTCTGTTGTGCTGGACTTAAGATATTCTCATCCCATGCTGCATGCTTTTGTATCTGCCCTCAATCTTCCCCTGCAGACTCCCAAGACTGCTGTGAGGCTCAGCTTCTGCACTCTGGTTGGCTCTGATGGGGCTCAGGGAAGTTTCATGTGCTATCATGTTTGTTTTGAAGGAGAGCAAATCTCTTCCAGTATGGAAATAACCAAAAGGCTTTGCAGGTGCCTTTGTCTCCATTTGCTCTTGTAGCAAGATACTGGAATGGGACCTTTCCCAGGATGTATCATGACTTGGGCAGGAGACTGCTCTGTGTCCTGCTTCTCACATCTGACACGACATCTGTCTTGGCCTCTCATTTCTTCCCAGAACAGACCACAACCTCATTCACACTTTGCTTGAAGCAAAAGGCTTTTTGCTTTCCTCCCCTTTTTGCTGGGCATGGCTGAGATCTGCAAATACTATTGCAGCTAGTGAGAGATCTCTTTATTGCTGGTTTTCCTCAAGCTGTTAGTAGCTGGAACGTTCCTGGAGCCTCACAGCTCTGGTATTCCACCAGTTACTGAGTCATGTCCTGCCCTGGGGTGTTTAGCCAGGCTTGATGAAATGAATCTGAGGAGAAGGAGACAAAAACGAAGTGCTTGAATTATGCTGGTGATATTTGCTGGGAAATAGAGTTTCATGACTCTTTATTTGTAGTCATTGCTGTTTATTGCAAAGAGAGGAGGTCAGAAGAGCTCTCTCTCTCTTGCATGCACAATATTAGTATTTTACCTTTTGCAACAAGGTTTTGGGTTTCTCTGGTTTTTTATTGTTCTTTTTTTTTTCAATCCTACATGCAGACAATATCAAGGAAAAGAGGCAAGATGTAGGCCTTTTTCTTCATCGGATAGCTGAAGGGGAAACTAGAAAGGAATCAAGATGATGTAAGAAGGCAAAAAAACAAAGAGTCTACGACTGTTGCAGATATGAAATTCACTTTGGATAGCATGTGGGTGTGTATTAAAAGATACTTTTGTCTCTAGGGAAAAAAATCAGAACTAGTTGTCTATCTGCTCCTCTGCTGGGTAGTTGTAGGTTGTGTGAAAAACACTCTTGCCCTTGGCTTTCTGTAACTTCAGCCCTATAAAAAAGAGAAGGAGAAGTAATAATTTCCAATACTTGGAAAGATGCCACCTGAACATTTTCTAGGAGAGCAAGTAAAGAAATCAAGCAGTGAGTAACAGTGCCAAAGCTCTGGCGTAAAGGAAACGTGCCTCAGAACAAGGCTCACCAAAACGAGATCAGTTCTGTGGTTCAGAGACAGGCTGCTGGGTGTATTCTATCCACACTTCCCGTTCTGCCCAATCACAAGCCCTATGAGGAGAGGCTGAGGGAGATGGGGTTGTTTAGCCTGGAGAAGAGAAGGCTCAGGGGTGACCTCATTGCCCTCTACAGCTACCTGAAAGGTGGTTGTAGCCAGGAAGGGGTTGGTCTCTTCTCCCAGGCAACCAGCACCACAACAAGGGGACACAGTCTCAAGCTGTGCCAGGGGAGGTTTAGACTCGAAGTGAGGAGAAAATTCTTCACTGAGCGAGTCATTTGTCATTGGGATGTGCTGCCCAGGGAGGTGGTGGAGTCACCGTCCCTGGAGGTGTTCAAGAGGAGATTGGACGTGGCACTTGGTGTCAGGGCCTAGTTATGAGGTCTGTGGAGACAGGTTGGACTCAATGATCCTTGGAGTCTCTTCCAACCTTAGTTATACTGTGATGCTGTGATCTGTCTGATCTCTGTACAGCTTCAAGCATGTTGATTTTGCCAGGCTGCACAAGATTCTGGTGCTCTCCAGAGGAGAGTTTGAGGTTGGGCCAAATCTGTCTCCTTTCTGCTCTGAAGATCATGGGGGCAGGAAGATCCTTTCTCAGCTTCAGACCTGAAACACTTTGGATTTTCCTTCTCTGGCCTCATGAAGGCACTTGGGATCTGAAGAGCCACCACTGCTGCCTTGTGTGTGCAGGCCATGCGTGCCTTTGGGCAGCCATGCACCCCATCTGCCTTTCTAGGGAAGGTGCTGCAACCTTTGGTGCCTCTTGGATGATTTGCACAAGAGGAAAAAGCTGCTTTATTGCTTCATTGCTCTTCCAGCAGGGATACAACCCAGCAGGCTCTTGAATAAATACTGGTATCGATCTTTATTCCTCCATGCGTGCATGGGGTGATTGTTACTGGACTGCCAGTAATTCTTTTTCTTGAGCACTGGGTGGGTAAAGCCTCTAAAGACAGCTGCACTGGGTGTTTGCTGGTTATTGTCGTGTGTGTGTGACCTCTCAGGAGGAGGCAGCTCCCCAGCACAGAGCAGCGTTCTGCCTTGCACACGATGCAGGCAGGTAGGGCTGGTGAAAAGCCACCTTAGAACTGACTGTGTCTGACTTCCACCTGGAAAGTTTTAAGGGTTTATATTTTTGTTTCTCTTCTGTATTTAGTTAAGGGACACAGGACAGCTCTCTTTTTCCTTTCTTTTGAAGTAAAGGTCATGGAATTGTGCTTTGTCTGACACCTGTGTGCTGCGTGTGGAGCCAGAAGTGTCTCAAAAGCCTTCGGTGCTTAGAAGTCCAAATGTCTTCTTTAAACTCAGTTGGTAAGAAAGTGCTTTTGGGAAAGTAGCTCCAGAGTTTGTGTAGTGGCTGCTCTGAGATTCTCTTCCTATCATCCTGCTGCATATTGTACTCCTGAAATGCTGTGACTGTGGCTTTAAACACACTGTACCAAACAGACTCATATTTTAAATGCAATAGATTCTGCTAATTGTCAATTTTCCCTTCCAGGCTACTGCCTATTCTTGTAAGTTTGGAACATGATGCTTCAGGGAAGTCTTCTATCTGTGAAGTGTGCTATAAAACATTTCCTAATGTAAACATAAGTATTAAATGCCTGCTTTGGCAGAGGATGGGATTAGTATAATTTAACAACTTGCTTTTGTGCTCTTCTGAACTCCAGTGTTGAAAAATACCTGTGTTATCATAAATACTTCTGACTAAACTGTACTTAGGAAAATAAATGAACCAAATTAAGCTTTGGATAAACTTCTTTTAATTATGCCTTCCAAAGGAAATCAAAGCTTGTGCTGTTTGTGCTACCAGTCTGCTTCCATGCATTGCAGAGAGCTTCTAAATAGGTTGCCTGTTCACAGCCAAACCAGGCAGAGCTATGAGTCAAATGGTGATGTCTTGACAGCATTGGTCCTGAAGTCATTTGTTCAGTTTCCCAGCACAAGAAGGGGATGGTTTTAAGCTGTGGGAGAGCAGATTTAGACCAGGTTTTTGGAAGAAGTTCTTCAGCATGAGGGTGGTGAGACTCTGGAATAGGTTGCCCAGGAAGTTGTGGATGTCCCCTCCCTGGAGGTGTTCAAGATGTTGGAGGAGTTCCTGAGCAACCAATTCTAGTTAAGAGGCATCTCTGTCCATGGCAGGGAGGTTGGAGTAGACAATCTCTAAGGTCCCTTCCAACCTAAGCCATTCTATTATCCACAGCAGTCTGGTGTGTTGGCTCCCTTGGCCAGTGGGTTGTTGCCTTCAGCTGCTGGTCTGGACACATGCAGCTCACTGGGAAGGGTGACCTGTGCAGGAGTGAGCTTGTCCTACAGCTGATGGCTTGATCAAAGGACAGTCAACCACAGAGCACGAATCCTTTCAAGTAATCTTAGAGTTCATTACTGATATTTTCACCTTCTTCCCACTGTCCCCACATTGTGGCCACTCAGTAAATCCTAGAGTGAGGAGATCTCAATGATCCTCTTCCTTCACAAGTGTGAAATAGCTCCTGTGCATGGGGAGAAATGGGTAAGTGGCTGTGACATTTGGAATTGCTCTGGCTTTTATGGCCCTTAGATCTGGCTCAGCCTAATAAATTTATTGCAAGAAGCTCTCAAATAAATAAATCCTGTTCTGCACATTCTGTTTTTACAACTGTGTAGATAATTCCTTGGAACCTGCTGAGTAAGCACTTTCTGAGTGCATGATAAATGCCTGTCTCCCCCTAAATATTGAAATCCTAATGCATATTTTCATACCTTAATTCTAAAACATAAAGCAGCACGCCTCTGAAAAGTTGTTGCAGGAAATAGGGAAGGTGCTTTAAAGTCAAGTTTCTTGGGGAATTGTGGGGAGTTTTAATCATCAGGAATAGCTGATGAGAATCTAGTTCTGAATCTATAAAGACTGAGCTGTAGCAGACAGCATTAAGTCTCTTCCAGGGCTTGGGTAATAGAAAATGGTTTGCTTTTCCACGTGCTTGACAGGGTAGACACAATTGATTTAACATTGATAATCCCTTTTGCAAGGAGACATGTGCAACTGAATCAGCAAAATCCAAACTAAAATAAGCAATCAATGAATGGAGCATGATGAGGAAGTGGCAATATGACCAGCAGTCTGAACACTTGCTTTCTCCTAAGCTTGTTCGTAATCTTTACAAAAGCCAAATGAAGATCAATTCACATCCTGGCAAAGAGAACATGAATGAAGCTTGTTTGAAATCAATAGCTTTGTTTTGTGGAATTACTTGTCACCAGTTCAGAAGGCTATACAAGGTTTTTCCTTTCCTGCTGAGATTTAAAGACAAGGAAAAAAAAAGGCAGTCTGGATCTGTAAGCAAGATCTGAGAAGCAGACAGTATGTATGAGAGGATTAAGGAAACTTGAGCAAGCTCAAACCTGCCTGGGTGTGCTCAGACACTACCTGTGTGTAGACAGCAGAAGATTGTAACATGATATATAACAGATTGTATTGCAGGCATGGTGCTTTGCAGCCCACTTGGGAGTAAATCACTCAATCCAGTCAGTGCATCATTGATAGGTAAGAATTTACCTCCCAGGTTTTCTGCTGCATTAATACAAAGTATAAATTGGTTTTCCTGTGGCAAAGCAAGGCTGGGCCAGGAGGGGATGTGTGAGTAGCTGCAGACAATGGACAGAAAAGAAAAGCCAAATTTAAGTTTGGCTGTGCACATGAGAAAGGATTTTCTTTTAGGTCATGTGAGAAGTATTTACTGGTTGAGAGTAGGCTGAACATGAGCCAGCAGTGTGCCCAGGTGGCCAAGAAGGCCAATAGCATCCTGGTCTGCATCAGGAACAGTGTGGCCAGCAGGAGCAGGGAAGTCATTGTGCCCTGTGCTCAGCACTACTTAGACCACACCTTGAGTCCTGTGTCCAGTTCTGGGCTCCTCAATTTGAGAAGGACATTGAGAGACTTGAAGGTGTCCAGACAAGGGCAAGGAGGCTGGGGAGGGGTCTGGAGCACAGCCCTGTGAGGAGAGGCTGAGGGAGCTGGGGTTGCTTAGCCTGGAGAAGAGGAGGCTCAGGGGAGACCTTCTTGCTCTCTCCAACTCCCTGAAGGGAGGTTGTAGCCAGGTGGGGGTTGGTCTTTTCTCCCAAGCAAGCAGCACCAGAACAAGAGGACACAGTCTCAAGTTGCACCAGGGGAGATTTAGGCTGGAGGTCAGGAAGAAGTTCTTCCCAGCAAGAGAGACTGGCCATCAGAATGTGCTGCCCAGGGAGATGGTGGAGTCACCATCCCTGGAGGTGTTTAAGAGGAGGCTGGATGAAGCACTTGGTGCCATGGTTTAGTCGATTAGATGATGTTGGATGATAGGTTGGACTTGATAATCTCAAAGGCCTTTTCCAACCTGGTTTATTCTAGTCTAGTCTAGTGTAAAAGTTCAATGGAATTCATAGGGGGAGGAGGAGAAGGAAGAAGGCTCCTGAATTTTCCTACTGTCTGCTTTTCAGGTGTATAATCAAACCTCTGGTTGTGTGGAGGATAAACATAAGTATTGGGGCGGTGTAGATTATGTAGCTCTGGTTTTAAACTAGAGAGGCTAGTTTTAGATTGGACATCAGGAAGAAGCTGTTTGCAATGAGAATGGTAAAATTCTGGAATAGCTTGCCAAGAGATGTGTTTGAGGCCCTGTCCCTGGAGATGTGGAAGATCAGACTGGATGTGGCCCTGGGCAGCCTGATGTAGTTGGAGCTGTCCGTGGTGACTGCAGGGAGGGTGGACAAGATGACCTTTGAGTCCTTTCCAACTTGATGCAATCTGTGAAGCTGTAAATGTGTCAGTGTGTGTATTTCCATAGAATATTGTGTTCAGTCTGTTCACATCAAGTACATCATGGTCAGTGCTGTCTAAAAATGCATCTACAAAGGCAGCCTGTGCTTAGAACATGAGGCTGCAGAATACATCTATCTCCTTTGGGGGCTGGCAGTTGTGGCAGGGTGAGAAAGGAGCTAGCATCAAGTGTGCCAGGCTTTAGATACTCCTGTTAGTGTCTCTTGCAGCAGCAAACAAATCTCTAGCCTTAAATCATGTTCTCTGGGTTTAAGTAACAGTAAACGACTTTCTAAAGTGTCTGTGCTTGCACAGCAGCTCTGTATCTGTTGTCTTTGGATCTCTTCATATAAAGGCAGGCATTGAATAGGCATAACACAAAGGATCTGATATCCAGCTGCTAGGGTATGTCTGGATTATCACTAAGAATTATAGAAGAGTGAGTTTGTTTTCATGTAGGAGGGATTTGTCTGTTGGGTTTGGTGGGGTTGGTTGGTTTGGTTTTTCTTCTTTTATGGTTTTTTTTTCTTAACCCCTTTCCAATTCAGCTTTTGTCTAACTGGCCTAGTTGGATTGGATCTTTTCTTAACCTGCTTGGTAGATATTTAAATGTTTCTGTTTCACACTAAGCTAAACTGGATGAGCTGTTCCTTGGGCTCTCGGTTGGTTAGCTTTCTCTCCCAGTTTTGCCTCTCTGATATTTTGTTTTGGGAGAGGTTGAGATAGCAGCCTGTAACAACAGAAGAGCCTTACAGGGGCAAATGCAACCGCAGTGATGCTGTGGAGCTGCCTCTGTGGCAGAGAGGGAAGCTGCTAGGATACTGCAGTGAGTGTTTGGCCTTTTGCATTTATCGCACCAGAGAAAGTGTTGCATGAAAAACCAGAGTACAGACACTATGGCCAGGTGTTGCCTTTCAACTCTATCACTGCTTACCTACGTGGTGTTCAAGTTTGTTAACATCTTAGGATAGGATAGGATAAGATAGGATAGAATTAACCAGGTTGGAAGAGACCTTTGAGATCATTGTGTCCAACCTGTCATCCAACACCATCTAATCAACTAAACCATGGCACCAAGTGCCTCATCCAGTCTCTTCCTAAACACCTCCAGTGATAGTGACTCCACCACCTCCCTGGGTCTCGATATTAATGTCTCCAACCACTAAGGTGGCACCAGTGTTTATAGCCAGTTCAATTGCATGCAGTTGACTACTACCTGAAACTGGAACATGAGTAGAAATGCAAACCCAAATTGACCCTATCCTCTTGTTATTTGACCCTTTTGATACTGCTTGTGACTGGTTGGTTTGTCTTTTCCCCCAAGGAAGCAGGGGGAAGTTGCCAAATGATGTGCTGTCATGAATTCGGTGTGCAGCTTGCACTGAGTGGGTGGGTGGCAGCAGAGGTGCCAGCGCTGTGCTGGTGAGGTTGTAGAGCTCTGCTTGTGTGACTTCTACCAGGCAGGAATTTGCCAGACAGAGCTGAGCAACACCCCTCTGCTGAGGCTGATCTCATTCTGACAGAGGTTAAGTAAACTTACCCAGTGATTTCTGTACATAACAGAAAAGGTTTAAAAACCTTTTCATCTTCCCAGTTCATAAAGCCGTCAGCAGAGCGGATCTGTTATTATAGAAGAGAAGAGCTGTCTCTGAAAGTCCATCCTGCCTTTTAAGTTCATCATTTTTATGCTGGCTGTTCCAGCAATGGCAGTGTTCCACCCTCTGTCCCAGGCAGCACAAGTGTTGGCCACTTTTCTTATTCATTGCCCTGAGTATCTACTGGGGATGTCAAAATGCTGAGCTCCCAGGAGATCTATGCTACTAAGATACTCTGCTAGGAAGGCTGCATACCAAGGGTTTCATCTGAAATCTGGCAGGTGAGCCTTACAGCACTGACAGTTTTATACCAACCTACCCAAGCAGAGCTGTGAACTCGGTAAAGCTTGCTGGTGTGACTGCCACCCTGAAGCCACTGGCCTGGGAGGCTGTGGTGGGCAGGTGAAGGCTCACGTGAGTGGATTTCCCATCTGAACCTTCAGTCTAGGTCTGCCTGTGGTTAAGAGAGAAAAAAGGCATTTCCACCTACCCCCAAAATAGCTGCATCAGTTCCTTATACCAGACAGCACAGAATCATAGAATGCTAGGGTTTGGAAGGGACCTCTAGAGGTGATCTAATCCAACCCCCCCTGCCAAACCAGGATCACCTTGGGCAGGCCACACAGGAGTGCATCCAGGTGGAGTTTTGAAGTCTCCAGAGGAGACTCCACAACCTCTCTGGGCAACCTGCTCCAGGGCTCTGTCACAGTCACAGTACAGAAGTTTCTCTTAATGTTGAGGAGAATCCAAAAATAGCTGCATCAGTCTCTTGTTCCAGACAGCAGTATGCCTAATACCTCAGATAGATGGGTGGAATAAATTGTCCTTTGGCAGTGTCAGTGTCTCTTCATTGACCTCAAAGGGAGCTTTGACTGCTGCCTTAGACAATGTCTTTTGGTTAGTCACATCCCGTATTGTCTACATGGTCAGCCTCATGTGTAGTGGACACCTCCAACAGAGGATGTCAAAAGATACCCTGTTAATTTAGGATTTCACATTACTGCCTTTCTTCCTGTGATCTCTGAGCACTTACAAGCTTGTAATTGTTGAGGGCTTGGTTGCCCCCCATGCAGCAGAGTCAGCATTTCTCTTCTTGATGGCATCAGCTGGCATGGTGCCAGTCCTTCCTCACTGGAAACACAGACTCTGCTCAGCAGTTTGGGGAGGGATGAAGTTGAAAGCAGCCCTGGCATCAGAGCCTGACAGCACAGGATCTGCACTGCACAGGAGTTCAGGTTGCTCCTCACTTTGATGAGCAGTGCTGCGGACACCCATTTTCAGCACCCATCCCTTCGGTCCATGCCTATTTGGACATTATTCAGTGTTCAGTTCTGTTCGAAGGGGACTGTTTTAAAACCAACAAAGAAACGCTCCCAGTTTTTCTCCCTGTCAGATGCTCTTTGCGTGGGATGATAGATAGGCCAACAGACTGTGGGCTTTGTTCCTGTGCCCTGCTGATCTCTTGTCACCTTGGGGCTGATTTCTGCATTCCTTCATTTGAGGCAGTGTTCATATTAACTTTGAACAGGATCATGTGGTGCTCAAATCACTGATGGCTTAGTTAAGGGGAGAGCAGCCTCCTTCTCCTGCAGACTTGATAATCTGAGAGTTCCCAGCTCTGATGGGATTCTGATGGGGTTGGTCTCTTCTCCCAGGCAACCAGCACCAGAATGAGAGGACACAGTCTCAAGCTGTGCCAGGGGAAGGTTAGGCTGGAGGTGAGGAGAAAGTTCTTCACTGTGAGAGTCGTTCACCATTGGGATGTGCTGCCCAGGGAGGTGGCGGAGTCCCCATCCCTGGAGGTGTTCAGGAGGGGATTGGATGTGGCACTTGGTGCCATGGTCTAGTAGGCATGAAGTCTTGGGTGACAGGTTGGACTTGATGATCCTTGAGATATTTTCCAACCTTGTTGATTTATGATTCTATGATTCCCATGATGTCCAGGTGTGGCCCAGAGGGAGGCATGTTCCACACATTTTTAAAGGCATAGCCTAAAACTATCACAACCAACTTGCAATGCAAAGGCACCAGTCATTTTTGGGGAGTGCTCTGAAAGTGCAGGTGTGGGAACCAAAGGTTCAGGGCTTCCTAGGCGCCAAGTGATTTAGTGATAGTTCTTCTAGCTGCAAGATGACGTTTGCTCCAGCTTCCCTTTGTAAGAGCTTAGTGAAACAGTGATCTATATGATAGGAATGTGGGGGAGAATTCCCCTTCATGCGCAGAAATTCTGGCCAAAAATGTCTCTTCTGCACCCTTCAATTCAATCTAACATTGTAGGAAAGGCATTTAAAAATGTATGAGCTTATTAAGTTGAACTCTCTCTGCTGCTGGGCCACATTTTTTTAGGCAAATCTACCAAATCCTGTAAGAGCTGTGCCCACATAGTGGAGGACTTTCATGCCACTAACAGTATTTTTAAGGACAGTAAGTAACAAGAATCATTTATTCTACTAATCAAAAAGGATATTTGCCTATTTAAATATTCAAACCCTCATGCCTTAAAGAAGAGTGAAATGTCAGGAAGGGATAAGCTGATAAGCATGTTAGCTGGATTTATTTTGTGTGATGGCCAGCTAGGAAATGATTAATAACTGTACATTGGGAGCCAGATTGGGGAACTACAGGGTGCTCTGAATTAAAAACAAAAGCTCTCTGTGTGTGTAAGATCTTGCCACTCTAATATCTAGGAGAAGAAATCTTTGAAAACCAGCCATCCAGATCTTTTATGATGAAGTGTGGGCTCCATAGTTGGGACACCAAATTCTTTGTCTGCCTTCCACCGGCACATAGGATACAGCTTCCAGTAGGATCCCCATCAGTGGAATGGAATGGAATAGAATAGAATAGACCTTTGTGATCATCAAGTCCAACCTATCACCCAACACCATCTAATCAACTAAACCATGGCACCAAGTGCCTCATCCAGGCTCTTTTTAAACACTTCCAGGGATGGTGACTCCACCACCTCCCTGGGCAGCACATCCCAATGGCCAATCTCTCTTTCCAGGAAGAACGTCTTCCTCACCTCCAGCCTAAACCTCCCCTGGCACAGCTTGAGACTGTGTCCTCTTGTTCTGGTGCTGGTGGCTTGGGAGAAGAAACCAACCCCCACCTGGCTACAACCTCCCTTCAGGCAGATCCAGATCATCAATGAAGATATTAAAGAGCATGGGGCCCATCACTGATCCCTGGGGCACACCCCTGGTGCCTGGCTGCCAGCTGGCTGTGGCACCATTCACCACCACTCTCTGCGCTCGGCCCTCCAGCCAATTCCTAACCCAGTGCAGAGTGCTGCTGTCCAAGCCAGGGGCTGACAGTTTGGCCAGGAGTTTGTTGTGGGGGACGGTGTCAATGGCCTTGCTGAAGTCCAGGTAGACTACATCCAGAGCCTGCCCCACATCCACCAGGTGGGCTATAGGGCTAAGCTCCATAGGATGTGGGAGCAGTATGGAACTGTAAAGACCTGGGACATTCTGCACCCCATGGGTATTCAAGCCTTCTCTGTGGTGGTTCCTGCTGCTGGCATTTCAAAAGGACACAGAGAGGGGATGTCACCTTCATGCAGCATGGGAGGATTGTCTTGAGCAGCCCTAATAGGGCATTTCTGCAAAGATGAGTAATGGCTTAGTGTCACAGCTAATGATGATGTAGCTATTAAATAGGTACACTGGTCATCAATCAGCCTGAGCACCAATCAAGGCTAGCACAGAGGTCTTCTACTCCTGTGACCCTCTGCCACGTGGCAGCAGCAGTGGGTCCAGAACTCACATGTGGCCATCACTGTGTTCATTAATTTAAGAGCACAACACAGTGCTGTGTGCTTCCAGAGATTATCTCATATGATGCTGCCCAGTCTTTACCTGTGCCAGGCATTAGTCAGACTCATTAAATTGTTCCAATGGCTGCAAAAGCAGCCTGCTGTTATTTTGTTGACCTTTTCTCCTGTCTGTGTTTTTCATACTTAGATGCATCCAAAGCAGTGCAGAGCGGGACCATCCTGCTTGTAACATGGACACTATACACAGCATCCTTCATCCTCTGGGTCAGAGGGAAGCTTGGGATGCTGGAGGAAGTGTGTCCTTCACCTTACACCATGGCAAGGCCCCACCCAGATATAGCTGCACTGCCTTTGGATTTCCATTGATCTTTGTTGATCTTCAGTGACTGGTTAGATGTGTGTTTATTAATAAAGTAGAGTGGTTGGAAAAGACCTTCGAGAGCATCGAGTCCAACCTATCCCCCAACACCATCTAATCAACTAAACCATGGCACCAAGCACCCCATCAAGGCTCTTCCTAAACACTTTCAGTGATGGTGACTCCACCACTTCCCTAGGCAGCCTATTCCAATGGCCAATCTCTCTTCCTATGAAGAACTTCTTCCTAACATCCAGCCTAAACCTCCCCTGGTGAAATCTGAGACTGTGTCCTCTATGGAGCTTGGAGGAGGATGGTTGTCCTCTCCTTAGGCTCTCCCTCTGGCTTAGGCACTGTGGTCTTGTTCCCTTTGTGTTGCTTTTTCCCATGCAGCACAGGGCATGTTTCAGCACTTCCTTTAAGGTTATGTTTTTCATGGCATTTCTTGCCTTTCTGTTTGGTGTCACTTGCCTTTATGATGGCATCTCAGACAGTCAGGAACCAGGTTGAATGTGGGAGCTGCAAGTGAGCTTTGCAGGAGGGTTGGGGCTGGTGGCAATGTGGTGGAGGTGAGCTGTGGGGCATTCATTTCCAGACCAAAGGATGAATGGACAAATCTGCAGGCAGAACCTCTGAGTATGCTCCAGACAGTGCCTCGGGTAGCGCTGAGGTGGCACCAGCCTGGAGGAAGACAGCTTGTGGCAAAATGTTGTGTCTGGGGTTCCATACAATGCAAAAATATGTCTCAAAACAGATGGTGATATTGTTTTACCCAAGTGTGTTAAGACACAATGGGTGTGAGGGTAGATTTTTCTCTGCCTTGCTTAAAGCAGTGATTGAAACACCATCACTGTTCTCAGTCACAGAATCATAGAATCAATAAGGCTGGAAAAGATCTCAAAGATCATCAAATCCAACCTGTCACCCAACACCTCATGACTACTAAACCATGGCACCAAGTGCCACATCCAATCCCCTCTTGAACACCTCCAGGGATGGGGAATGCACCACCTCCCTGGGCAGCACATCCCAATGGCTAACAACTCTCTCTATGAAGAATTTCTTCCTAACATCCAGCCTAAACTTCCCCTGGTGCAACTTGAGACTGTGTCCTCTTGCTCTGGTGCTGCTTGCCTGGGAGAAGAGACCAGCCCTCACCTGGCTACAACCTCCCTTCAGGGAGTTGGAGAGAGCAAGAAGGTCTCCCCTGAGCCTCCTCTTCTCCAGGCTAAGCAACCCCAGCTCCCTCAGCCTCTCCTCACAGGGCTGTGCTCCAGACCCCTCCCCAGCCTCCTTGCCCTTCTCTGGACACCTTCAAGAGTCTCAATGTCCTTCTTAAATTGAGGAGCCCAGAACTGGACACAGCGCTCAAGGTGTGGCCTCAGCAGTGCTGAGCTCAGGGCACAATGACTTCCCTGCTCCTGCTGGCCACACTATTCTTGATGCAGGCCAGGATGCCTGCAGGATGCAGCAGCAGATATTTTTCCTTTGGCAGTGTTTCCCCAATACCTCTTTACCACCTGATACTCCTCCCAGTTCATCTTCCTCTGGATCTGGACAGACAACCAGGGCTCTAGGCTGGCTAATAGGCATTAGGAAAAACTTATTAGAAATATATATAGTCAGAAAAATCAGGTTATTGATGGATCACAAGAAAGCTGGTGAGAGACTCTTTAGGCTGTCAGATAATGGTAGGACTAGGGGCAATGGAAAAAAATTGAAATAGAACTTCTTCAGCATGAGGATGGTGAGACACTGGAACTGGTTGCCCAGGGAGGTGATAGAAGCCTTATCCCTGGAGGTTTTTAAGCCCAAGGCAGATGTGGCTCTAAGCAACCTGAGCTAGTGTGAGGTGTCCCTGTCCATGGTAGCGGGGTTGGAACTAGATTATCCTTGAGGTCCCTTCCAACCCTAACAATCTATGATTCTCAGCCAGCCTGTGGAAGCCTGGTTTTTATCTGGATCCAAGTACTACCTTTAAAAGACTGGGCATGTTTGAAGGGACCTTTAAAACTCACCTAGTTCAACCCCCTCTGCAGTCAGCAGGGACATCTCCAACTAGAACAGGTTGCTCAGAGCCCCATCAAACTTGACCTCGAACATCTCTATGGATGGGGTCACTACCACCTCCTTGGGCAACCTGTTGCGGTGTTCCATCACCCTCAGAGCAAAGAACTTGTTCCTAATATCCAATGCTGTCACTTATGTTTTTCCAGAGTATGAGATAATGATCCTGCTGTCCAAGGTTATGGACTTTGAAAGAATGAATTGCATTATTTTCCCTTCCACTAAAGTGTTTCTCCCCATGAAAGGTGCTACCTGACAGCGCCTGTCATCCGTGGGAGAAGATGCACCATGCACACAGTTTGTCAGGTCACACTGTCGGTGTTAAAGTCCACTGTCAGCTCTGTGCAAGCGTGGTTTGAGCTGGAGCTGAAGGATCAGACAAGTGGAACATTCCATGCTGCAGGTTGTTCATCAGCTGCACTGATTAGTGGCTTGTATTGGGGTAGAGGAGGTGTAGAAATCATCTAAAACAATAAATGTTTATAAATAAGGGCTGGGGGTCATGAGGCAGGGGACAGGCTCTGCTCAGCTGCACCCTGGGATAGGACAAGGGGCAATGGATATAAACTCCAGCACAGGAGGTTCCACCTCAACATGAGGAGGAACTTCTTCACTGTGAGTGTCCCAGAGCACTGGAACAGGCTGCCCAGAGTGGTTGTGGAGTCTCCTTCTCTGCAGACTTTCAAGACCCATCTGGACGCATTCCTCTGTGACCTAAGGGGTCCTGCTATTCTATGGTCCTGCTCTGGTAAGGGAGTTGGACTTGATGAGGTCTTTGGAGGTCTCTTCCACCCCCTAACATCCTGTAAGCCTGTGAACTGACTTTGGCTCTCAGTTGCCTGATGGTGGATGGTGTGATTCGGGATGGTTGATGGGCAAAGCTTTGGTTCCCCAGAAGACAACTGATAGGTATTAATCGAGTAACAGAGGGGATGCTGTTAAATCACTGAGCAGGAAGAAGTGGGTTTTAAATGCTGCTTGCCATTTTGTGGCCTCTCTCTGCGCTCCAGGAGTGCTTGCTGCGATTCAGGGTTATTTTTCTGCTGTGGGATCACGAAGCAGTGAGTGATATGATATGATGTGATATCCCTTTTCTGTTACTGAGACGGCCAATAAACATCCTAATCTCACTTGCTGTGCCGAAGAGCAGATTTACAGCTGGGTGGTGAGCATAAAACAAATGGTTGGAGGGTTCAAAGGCAGACTCCTGCAGCAGACAAGTAGATGTCATAGCAAAACTTGATTTATTTATTTAACTGGGGGGGGGGAGGGGTGTGTGTGTTGAAGTTGGCTGCCTTGATTAATACAGCCTGATGTATGGCAAGCTGTTCAGCAGGAACTCAGCCATATTTCCCCTTCCCCCTATCTCCCCTTCTCATCCTTTGTTGGTTTCTGAATGGCTCCTTGCATAAAGCAGGAACTGCAAAAAATTCACAGTAGAAATATGTCCCCCATAAATATATTTTATTTCCTGTGTTTCCTGGCATGTTCTTTTGATCACAGACTTGGGCTTCCTGTAGAATAAAGATCTTGCAGCCAAGAAAGGTGATAGTGTCCACTGTCCAGTAGTTGTCCCTACACCAGTCTGCCACCCTGGTAGCCCTGTGGGTTGGGTGAGGAGGACGCTGGGAGTTGGTCCATGGACCGAGGTTTAAGGTCATAGAATGAAAGGATTGTGATGGGTCTGGTGCTTGTGATCTGTTTGTCAGTTTGAAGTGAAAAAAGATGTGTTGCAAGGTGAGGCTGAGAGACCTGGGTGCTTTAGCCTGGAAAAGAGCAGCCTGAGAGGGGATCTCAGCAATGCCGATCAATACCTAAAGGGTGGAGGTCTTGAAGGTGAGGCTGGGCTCTTTTCAGTGATGCCCAGTGACAGGCAAAGGGACAGTAGGTACAAACGAGAACACAGGAGGTTTCACTTGGACTAAAGGAAAAACTTACTTACTTGGAGGTGACAGCCTAGACTGCCCAGAGAGGTGGTTGAGTGGTGTTCTCTGAAGAGATTCCAAACCCACATTGTGGTCTTGGGCAACCTGCTATGGGTGACCTGCTTTAGCAGGGGGGGTTAGACTGGGGGGCAACGAGGCTGGGGAGAGCACAAGCCCTGTGAGGAGATGCTGAGGGAGCTGGGGGTGTTTAGCCTGGAGAAGAGGAGGCTCAGGAGAGAACTTCTTGCTTTCTACAACTACCTGAAGGGAGATTGTAGCCGGGGGGTTGGTCTCTTCTCCCAGGCAAGCAGCACTAGAACAAGATGACACAGTCTCAAGCTGTGCCAGGGGAAGTTTAGGCTGGAGGTGAGGAGAAAGTTCTTCACAGAGAGAGCTGTTAGCTGTTGGAATGTGCTGCCCAGGGAGGTGGTGGAGTCACCATCCCTGGAGGTGTTCAAGAGGGGATTGGATGTGGCACTTGGTGCCATGGTTTAGTAGTCATGTGGTGTTGGGTGATAAGTTGGACTTGATGATCCTTGAGGTCTTTTCCAACTTTATTGATTCTACGATTCTAAATGACCTCCAGAGGTCCATTCCAACCACCACCAGGGTGGGATTCTGTGATTCTGTGTTTGAGCCTTGGACTGAGGATGGAGTAAACCTCCTTTGTCCCCTGTTTAGGTACAAGTTGCACTTCTCAATGAGAGCTCAGCAAGGTCTTTAAATTAAAGCCAGTGCTGTATGTTAGGAACTATCCCAAGCCTCTGAAAACTTAGAGTTTTGTGAGCATGATTTAACGGGGTGTAGTCAAGCATGATTTAATGGGAGATAAAATGCATCTTGCTCCGATATCCCATTGATCTAAACGAGAGACAAAACTATAAAGGGTCTGTTTCTTTTTTGCTATTGATTCATGATATTTGGATGTAAATCCTGCAAGCAGGTGCCAGCCTGCATTTAACTGAAGAGAGCAGGATTTAGTGGGGAAAATGTCACTGTGTAACCTGCACTAATGAGTTTACAGGTGTTGGCAGGCAAGTAGCGTTCTGTGCTGTACCAGCTGAGTGTTTCTCATCTAGCAAAGAGGGGATTGTGAGGGATCAACTCCATTCTGCTTCAGTTTGCTCCAGTCAGAAGTATTTTCAGATGTAGAAGGCCAGATATTGCCCTTTTGTAGACTGGCACAGTGCCTGTGTTGTGCAGCTCTGCCCCGGTGCCATGTGCAGATGGGCTCTTGGCTGCTGAGCACCTGATACATGGGAGGAATAGTTTCTGAAAGGACTTTTTGGTAATAATGGCAAGCTGAAAGTGAACAAATTTACATCTAAAATGAGGTGCTGGTCTTTAACCCTGTGAGTGATTTATCACTGATTGACCCTGTGGGTGATTAATCACTGACACCAACAGGAGTCTACCGTGGTGGTCTTTCCATTCTATTTCATTTAAAGGTTTTCAGATGTATGGAGTGTTCCCTTGGAAATCCAGCTTACTGGACCAAGACTTAACTTGTGGGCAGCCCAGATATACTGTGAGCTGAGCATTGGAAATGGAACACGAGCTGCTACTCCTAAAAGAGCTGAGAAGTTGTGAATCCATTAAGGAGTGGATTTCCTTTGGTGTCAGTTCAGGTTCTGGAAAAGCTTGGCAAAAATCTCAGGTTTATTCTTAAGGTCTTTTGCCTCCTGTGTGCTGCTTTGCCTTCAGCAAAGCCTCCCCTGAGAACCTTCTCAACTATCACATTTACCTCATTAATTGGTAATCCCCAAAGAGACCAGCCCACGATCTGGTTGAGAACTACAACTCTGCTAGAATCCAGTTCTGGCCCAGTGTATCCCCTTTTGGATAATTACTGAGTTGTGAATCCTAAGCTTAGAGGTATTTTGGCCTGGGGTTCGAATTTTTAAGGTACTGGGATCTGAATTTTTAAGGTACTGTCTGATAAGTAGCCAAAGCCTGAGATCTGAATTTTTAAGGTACTGCCTGACACACAGCCAAAGCTTTCTTCTCTGAGGATGATAACTGTGGACAGAGGGGAAAGATGTGTCTCAAGTGTGGTTTGATAGCACATGCATTGCTTGGAACTCCTTCCCAAGCCCCTTGTCATTGCTCCTGCTGTGCTCTGGGTTGATGCTGGCTTTTCTGTGCTCTGGGTTGCACTCAAAACACTGAAGGCAGCAGAAATTTCACATCATCTTCCTACCTTACACAGAAAATGCAACCTTTTAGGGTTGGAAAGGTGGTGTGCTTTGGGATATGGGAGGGTGGAGGTGAAGTATGGAGCTCTGTAAGGGAGTGATAGGCAACCCGACAGCCTCGCTTGCCTGCTGCTGGCAGGAGCCAGCAAGGTCCTGCCCCAGTGACCCACTGCCAGACAGTATATCCTCCCCAAAGTGATGTCTGAAATGTTTCCAGGAGTAAACCAGTCAAACCTCTGTTCCTCTGCAGGTAAATTGTCTGAAGGATAGGGCTGAAGCACAGAGTCCAGATCAGTCCCTTTTTTATTTAAAATGCTTAGAAGGGGAAAAAAAAAACAACCAACACCCAAGCCAGCAGCCAGCCACCACCTCACCACTTCTCATCTCACATACTCGTTCTTCCTGCTGTTTCTAACTAGTTCTTCACTGGACCTTCTAATGAGGTTTGAACTCGAGCAATTTTTTTCTCATTTCCCCCTCCTTAGCCCCAGGAGGGCCCTGCAGCCCCAGGTGGCTTCCTGCACACATGCACAAACGCTTCTTGACCCGTCAGCTTGTCAATAATAAACCACTGTGGTGGAGCCTGGAGGGCTGAAGTCTGATAGCACGTGGCTGTGGGGAGAGAACATCACTCAACCCAGCTGCTTTATGCACCAGCAGCTTGAAGGGAGCCCATGTGAGGAACACTGACAAGCTTGATGTTAATTTGGTTTTAACTTGCTGACTTCCCTTCCCGTGGTTGAAACCAAAGCCACCGGAGAGCACCACGGGGTTTATGCAAAGCCTTTGCCTCCCCCCGCCTGCCTTTGGAGAATTGCAGCTTTGTGCATATGAACAATGTGGGTATTTGACATGCTCCCTCGTTCCCCCGGACTTATCTCTTCTCCCTGTATCTTTGTTTGCCTGTCCTCAGCAATCGGGGAAGGAGAGCCATGATAAGAGCGGTGCAGGGCGAATGCGAATGAGCAGGAGATGAACCTCAGAGGGCTCGGTTTGGATTTTCCTCTGAACCTCTTTGATCACAAACTGAGCTCTTTATCCCCTTGAAGAGTGCCCCCAGGGAAAAGCTGCCCAGAGGTGTGCAATGATTAAAAGGAAATAGTCTTGCTCCTGTGACCACCTTCTCTTCAGCTTAACAGGTATTGACACATATCAAAACCAGGTTTTTAATCTTGGAGTCAGTCTAGTTCGACTTTCCTGGCAGGATTTCAGGGTAAGTTGTCACTTTGCCCTATCAAGACTGCTCATTCATTCTTCCCTTTGGGTGATTTTGGTTTTTTTCCAGCCTTGAGTGTGTTCCCTTTTGCAGGCAGCTTGGCTTGCTTTAGGAGAAGCAATAGTTAAATGGAGAAGCAGACCCTTGTTTTCATCCAGCATACTTGTTTAACTAAAGAAGATGCATAAAGAACTGTATTGCTGTGAAAACCTTTGTCTCCCAAGTCTCATTCTGGAGTCAGAAGAATGCCTGCTGTTGCCTAAGAAACACCCAGTACAATTAAATACCGAGTCATTGTTGGGCAGTCAATGAGCTTGAAGGGACTGGGATGTTGTTTGGTCTTTCTTTGCTTATCTGGGCAGGATTTCCTTGGTAAAGGCTCATTGTGTTCTGTAAACGCTGCTAATGTTGCATGTCTAATCCGTCATGAATGCAGAGAGGAGCAGGGAGCCTCATTTTCTTCTTCCCCCCCCTCACATGTTTATTGTAGGGAAGGCTGGAGGGTTTGCTTAAGTTGTTTGAAGCCTGTTTGGTTCTGCACAGACTGTCTTCAGACCGTCCTTCTCTTGGGGAAAAGGAAGCTGAGGGGAGACCTTTTTGCTCTCTACAACTCCCTGAGAGGAGGTTGTGATGAGGTCAGGGTCGGTCTCTTTTCCCTAGTATCAAGTGGCCTCGAGTTGCACCAGGAGAGGTTTAGGTTGGATAGAAGGAAAAAATTCTTTCCTGCAAGAGGAGTCAGGCATTGGAACAGGCTATCCGGGGAGGTGGTGGAGTCACCATCCCTGGAGGTGTTCAAGAAATGTGTGGACCTGGCACTATGGTGCCATGGTGTCCTTAGGTTGATGGTTGGACTTGATGATCTTGGAGGTCTTTTCTAACTGAAATAACTTCATGATTCTAAGATTAGACTTCTACGTCTTGAGAGGAGTGGCTGAGAGAACTGGAGTTGATTAGTCTGGAGAAAAGGAGGCTGAGGGGAGACCTTCTTGCTCTCTTCAATTACCTGAAAGGAGGTTGTAGGGAGGTGGGTGCTGGTTTTTTCTCCCCTGTAACAAGTGACATCGAGTTGCATCAAGGCATGTTTAGGTTGGGCATTAGGAAAAACATCTGTACCAAAAGGTTCTCAAAGACAACCAGGCCACCCAGGGATGTGGTTGAATCCCCAACCATGGATGTATTTAAAAGCTTTCCAGGCAGGGTGCTGAACAATATGTTGTGGTAGTGGCCTGGGTAGAGGTAGATAATGGTCAGGCTCAATGATCTTAGAAGTCTTTTCCAACTGTAGTGATTCTATGATGAAAACAACATCTGTATCTCACTGGGAATGATGTGTGCTCCTTGGAAAGCTGTGTGTTACCTGGAAGATCTCTTCCACTTAGCGCTCCCATAGTTCTGCTCTATGGGTGCCCTTGGTCTTGAGGTCTGTTGTACCAATCTAAGATGAACTTGTCCAGGGTGGAGCTGGCTGGTAGGTGACCTGAGGACTCCTTCCACTTCCACTCTAATGCACAGAAATGTGTCAAAGCAGATACCCAGCCACAAAACCAGCTTGAGATAAATAATTACCTCTGAAGCCCAGAGAGATAGTCACAACTTTTTGTTTTTAATATATCCTGGATGTGAAGTACAGACACCAGTTCATGGCGGTGCTCCTGGCTACTTCAGAGACAGAAATCTGCTCAGCAGTATCTGCAAAGAGTGCTAAAACCTGTATCAAGACTATTTAAGCAAAGGTCATTTCCCCTCCCTTTGGTTCCAAAGCAAATAGGAAGAAAATTCCCAAGTGCCATTTCAGAGGAAGGCTCATTTCTGAGCCCCTATTGATTTTAAACCACAACAGGCATGTGGAGTTTCACTTCTGATGGCAAAGCCACTTTCTCTTCTGGAAGCTACTTTTCATGTCATGCCCATGGACATATGGACACAGACACACCACCCACCCCACCACAACCTCAGTTCAGGGAACTGTGTGCTTGCAGCTTGTCCTCAGTACTCTCTGAGCTCAGAGGACACTCTGTCACTCTCTCTTCTAGACAGCACCGTGGACACCAGGTGCAGGCAGCTGTAACACATGGTCGTGTGAAGCTGTGAGGTGTCAGCCCTGGGCTTGCACTGTGTATTTGTTGTGAGCCTGACTCCAAGCTCTGCAGTGCCCTCTGTTAACCCCATCTCTCTCTCTCTCTCTCTCTCTCTCTCTGCTTTTTGTGCTGCAGGTGCAAAGAGTTGAAATACAGCAAGGACCTACCCCAGATCTCCATCATCTTCATCTTCGTGAATGAAGCGCTCTCCGTTATCCTGCGGTCGGTGCACAGCGCTGTTAATCACACCCCAGCTCACCTCCTGAAAGAGATTATCCTTGTGGATGACAACAGTGATGAAGGTTAGCAAGGCTGGGATCTCTGATCTCCAAAGCACCAGCAGGGTGTTTAGTTTAATATTCCAGTTTGAAGCCATTTCCCCTCATCCTGGCACTGCAGGCCTCTGCAAGCAATCTCTGTCCATCCTTCCAGTAAGCCCCCTTCAGGCAGTGGAAAGCTGCTATTAGATCTCCCTGGAGCCCTCTCTTCTCCAGGCTGAACAACCCCAGCTCCCTCAGGCTGTCACAGGCTCACAGGATGTTAGGGTTCGGAAGGGACCTCTGAAGGCCATCGAGTCCAACCCCCTGCCAGAGCAGGACCATAGAATCTAGCACAGGTCACCCAGGAACACATCCAGATGGGTCTTGAAAATCTCCAGGGAAGGAGATTTCTTTGAATGTTATGGAGGAGTTGTGCTTCTTCAGGAGCAGTGATGCTGCTGGGAGGACCATTGTGTGAGGTGGCACTCCAGCTTTCTCCTGCTTCTGTAGCAAAAAAGAAATAGGACCAAACTGAAGTCAAAATCTGAGATAATTATTGATTGAAAGTGTAGCTGAAAGCTAGAAAGCTGAAGGCAACCAGGAGGGCATCTTACCTTTCTCTTCATGGTAACATCCAGAAGGTCTGCTTTCAGGTGCATCCTTGTTTCTAATAACACTTTGGTTGATGCTTTAAATATTTACCATGCAGATGAGGGACAAGAGCCTGCAACCTAGTGAGCTTAGACTACTTTGGCCTTGTGCAGTGATGTTAGATGAGAGGTTTTCTCTCTGTGTGCCTCGCTTTCCCTATCCGTAAAATAATGTCTCAGGCTTTATAAATGGCTGGGACCCTGCAGAGGCCCTCCTTCCTCTAATATTATGGTTTTGATATGAGAAAGATAAGTAAAGAGGAAGAAGAGGAAACAAACACACCCAGCCTGCTCAAGTCAGGCCACAACTCGTGAAGGGCTATGTTAGGTTTCTCCCATTACACACATGTTTGGTTCAGCCTGCTCCCAGCCACTGTTGCAATGCTTTTCCTTCTGCCTTTTGATTCCACAGAGCCACAGGAGGTGGTTTCATCTGGAAGCATTTTCAGACTTGGATTCTTCCAAGATTATTGCCCCGCCCCAATATAGAATCATGGAATTGTTTCATTTGGAAAAGGCCTCTCAATCATTCAATCCAACCATCAGCCTAAGACCACCACAGCTATTAAACCATGTCCCCAAGTGCACATTTCTTGAACACCTCCAGGGATGGTGACTCCACCACCTCCCTGGGCAGCGTGTTCCAATGCCTGACCACTCTTTCAGTGAAGAAATTTATCCTGATATACAGTTGGATAATGAAACTAAGGGTAGATAGAAATCTCCAGGAAGAACAGCAAATAGTTAAGTGACTTCAATGCCTGCCTTCTTTATTTGCACTGCATGTTTTTAATATTATGTTAAAAAAATAAAGGACATGTGCTGTGATCAGAAGAGGAGAACAAGAGGAGTGCAGGACGTGGAGAGCTCATTTCCAGAGGGAGCTTGAGAGGTTGCTCGTCTGTCTGCAGTGAGATGAGATGGTGTACAGCGAGCTACTCAAGCCTGTAAAAATAGGCTCTCAAATACCACAGTAATGAGCACCATAGAAAGCTGATGAATTATAATTACCAGTAAAAAAAAACCATCCAGGGCAGCTTCTCAGCTGATGGAAATCACAGTAGCTTTAGTGCAAAACCTAGGATGATGTGCACCAGTGAAGCCGTGGGATTTCAGAGCTGAAACTGTGTGGCTAGTCAAGAGAAAGTGCAGGTGATGTAGCACTGCAGTAGTTAGAGGGCTCAAAATACCCCAATGTGATCCTGCTTCTCCCAGTTTTACCATATCAATGGGGTGAAGAGATGAACACTCTTCAAAAGAGAAGCCCTGGGTAATAATTATTGAGCTTCTCTACCCATTGCTGTGCACAAAGAAATGTGTTTCTAAACAACCTCCACCCATCATTCAGTGTGCAGCACTGAGCCTAATATTGAATCAAGTGCTCTGGAGAGGCACAGGACAATGAGACAAATCCTTTTGAAGAGTGTCACCACACCCCCCCAACAAGCTGAGACTGCAGCTGGCAGCAAGGATGCAGAATGAAATCTCTTTATCCCCTGCTGAGATTGCAAGGCACCATCCACCTGGTGGTATGCTAACACTAGACCAGTGCTGGTGGGGTCTGGGAGTGGGGCTGGATGGTGGCAGTGTGTTGACAGGACAGTCAGACAGGTGGCCCAAGCTTGTAGCATGGCCAAACACTTCCAGTTCTTTGTGCTATTTTTGCAGGCTGATCAAGCTGCCGGGGTTGTGTTGGGAGTGTCTTGTGGCACCCACCTAGCCAGGGAGGCTGGTCATAGAATGATATTGTCCCCCAGTACCACATCTCTGCCTCTTCTCAGTTCCTCCAGGGATGGGGATAACAACCACTGTCCTGGCAGCCTGTTCCAGTGAAGAAGTTTCATCTAATCTCCATGCAAAGCCATTTCCTCTTGTCCTATCCATTGTGACTTGTGAAAAGAGACCCAAGACCCACCTCTCTCCAACCTCCTTTTTTTGTAGTTGTAGGGATACAGAAGGTCTCCCCTCAGCCTTCTTTTCTCCACACTAAACAATCTCAGTTCCCTCAGCATCTCCTCACCAGCCCTGTTCTTCAAGCTCTTCATAATTTTCATTGCCCTTCTCTGGACCTGCTCCAGTACCTCAGTGTAGTTCTTGAAGTTAGGGGCCCAAAACTGAACCCAATGCTCAAGGTGTGGCCTCACCAATGCTGAGTACAGGGGGACAATTACTTCCCTGGTCCTGCTTGTCACGCTATTGCTGGTCCAGGCCAGGTTGCTGTTGGTTTTCTTGGCTACCTTGGCATACACTGGGTCATACTCAGCTGGCTGTTGATCAAGACCCGCAGGTCTTTCTCTACTGGGGAGCTTTCCAGCCACTCTTCTTGAAGCCTATAGCCAGCAGATAACTTTAAATAGAGGGAAAAATTCATACATCATGTGCTGGAGGTGGGAAAATTCCATTCTCCATGCACACCTAGGCAATATGCACTCCACATCCCACCAAGAGGATGCACAGATTGCATCAGGATGTGAACATCCAGGGTCTCTAGTGATGGGCCAGGGTTGTGCTGAGGGACTGTAGCACACCTGAACACCAAGATGGCTTTGTCCTCAGCAACCTTGTGATGGAATTATACAGGGAGGGTGGGTGCAGGGAGCGAGGTGATGCTAATAGCTGGTGGAGTTAGTTAGTAATGTCAGTATTATGCTGTTGAGTCTTTGTAGGCATCGTGACAAATGAGATTCTTAAGGAGGGATTTGAAGGAAGATAATGAGGTAACTTGGCAGCTGTTTATGGAGAGCTCCTCCCAAGCGTGTAATAATCCAGTTTTCTCATGTAAAAGAAATGATGCAAACCAGAACACATCTCTGGGCCCCATGCATTCGCTCTCAGCACTATCAAGGAGCTTCAATGACAGGAAAGAATTATTAATGGCAATAACGTTGTCATGTAGTTCCCACTAATGGTAGGAAATAATTGTGAGCAGCAATAGCAACATCATAGTGCTGATGCTTTGGATATTACAAAGTCGTTGTAATATATAGATTTGGCTGCAGCAGGAAAATAATTACAGGAAAACAGTTTCTCATGAGCTCTAACACTTGGAGATGAATCCGGGAGGATCAAGCGCCGGTGTCGAGCAGAGGACGGGGATGGGTGGCTGAAACTTTAGTGGCTGTGATTGAACAAGAGGAGGAATGACTTTAACCTCTTTGTGTGGCCTTCCAGTATCTGAAGGGGGCCTACAAGAAGGCTGGGGAGGGACTTCTTAGGATATCAGGTAGTGATAGGACTAGGGGGAGTGGAATGAAGCTGGAGGTGGGGAGATGCAGGCTGGAGGTGAGGAGGAAGTTCTTCACCGTGAGAGTGGTGAAGCCCTGGAATGGGTTGTCCAGGGAAGAGGTTGGGGCCCCATCCCTGGAGGTGTTTAAAAGCAGGCTGGATGAGGCTCTGGCCAGGCTGATCTAGCGTGAGGTGTCCCTGCCCATGGCAGGGGGATTGGAACTAGCTGATCCTTGTGGTCCCTTCCATCCCTGATTGATTCTATGATTCTATGTGGGTTTGAGGGACAATTTCTGTGGGTGTGTGGCTTGTCACGGTGGCCTGAGCAAAACCTGTGGGGGCTCAGGTTCATATATCTGAAAGAAATTGACCTTCAGAGAGCAGTGGCTCAAAGCCAATATCTGTGTTGTGTCCTGGTGGGTTACCAGGAGCAGCCTCTGGGAAAGCTGCTAAAGGCTCATGAAAGTCCATAGCTCAGGGCAGGTGTCTGTGTAGGTTTCATCAGGGAGCATTTTACCTAGATGTGATGAGGAAACAGAACTTGTGTGGGTAATTGAAGAGCAGAGCATGTCCCCAAAGCAGGTATGAAATGACACCTGGGATTTCCAAGTCAGCTTCAGGTTCTAAAATTAGTCCCAGGGACAGAGGTAGGAGCTGCATACCCTGCACACCCCGGCTGCCATGTGCCCCTCGGGTAGACCACTAGTGAGTTACACAGGCACCATTAAACCTTCTGGTGTTTTGTAGCTTTCAGAGTGGAACAAACTGCTTCTGAAGGCTCGTTAGACACGTCTTCTGCTCAGCTTTGTTGCAGCGTGGTGTGTACAACAGCCCTGCACAACACAACAGTATGCACTGAAAGATTAGACGTTAATAAACACAGTTGTTCTGATTCCTTCTGTCTGAGCCATAAATAGATGTCCCAGTTTGAGGCAGATCCTCCCTTGCCTCCCACCGGGGCAGAAAACCCCCCGAGGTTCACACAAACGGATTGCAGAAGTGATGGAAAGTTTAAATGGAAAGGCAGTGAATGTTTTACAGAGAGCTACAAGCACAGTGGCAAAAGAGATCCCAAAGCATACCTAGAAGCCTCCCAGCATTTCCCTTCTCCCTACCTGAGGGTATAACCAAAACCCCCCCAGGGCTCTTTCTTCCCTCCCTCCACTGTTAGGCTAATCTCAGCTGGCCAAATCTGAGATTGCCCTTCCCCCTTCTCCCCCTGGCATTAGGCCTAGCCAGGCCCAAGAGGCCCTCGAGATAACTCCCCCTCCGTTACCAGATAGCGAGCATCTCCCACGGGAGCGGTGAGGGAAGAAAGAGGAAGTGCAGGGCTTTGCAGATGGATTTATAGGGAGCAGGACATTATGGGAGTGAAATAGACTATTTCCTGTGTCCACCCACTGGGCTGGACACCCGGGGCACCAAAGGTGTACCTTGTGTGGCAGCAGCAGAAAGCACCCAGCCTAAGCTACCACAATAGATTAAAGATACCACTGTACTGTAATGGAGAAAAGAAGGCCAAAAAAAAAAATCCCTCCTTGAAAGAGGAAGCTCAGGGAGTTGTAGCTTGAACCAGAGCTGCACATTGGACTTTGTAAAGACTTCCCTTTTTTTTTCTCTTGTCTTTTTCTTTTTTTTGGAGGCTGCTTTTGTTTGTGTTTGTTGCAGGGCTGTAATTACAAAGGCAGTGCACAGGTTGTGTTTCGGAGTGATAACGTGCTGCCTGGGTTGTTGGAGGGATGCAGCGACGTGCCCCCTGAGATGCTACGTTATCTCGCAGCTGCACACGTTGTCTGAGGCTGCAGCTTAATCATCACCTGCTCCCTTTCAGCTCCTTTATTTATTTATTTGGTTTTCTGTCTGTCTTTCGGTGGTTTTAATCGGGGATAATATCTCTTTGAAAAGCAAACCTCTCAGTAGAAAAGAAAACCTTTGGATAAAAGACTGCTTACAGGAGCTGGCTGCACTCAGACATGCTATGGGTTGTAATTTACCTGGCTGTAATGTATTAGCTGTGACTTGATAGATTACTTTCTTGTTTTGCAGCTCATTTCGGCAGCAGCAACAGCAGTTCGTGCACGCTCCCCCGGGAGCTGGCTCGCCTGGGTTCTGTGTGTTTGTGTTTAGAGCAAGGTTTTAACAGCACTGCAAGAAGCTGAATCATATCTCAGCGTCTCCTAGGCACTGAGCCAACCCAAGAGCCTAATTATCCCGACTGCTCAAGCTAAAGATGGGTTGCTTAATTGTGGCTGTCCTGGTGCTGTCCCGCTGGTGTGCGAATCCAAGGCTTTCAGGTCCTGCCAGGGCATGGAGGAGAGCAGCAGACCTGATTAGTTTGTCTCCAGTTCATGTAATCATAGAATCACAGAATGACGTGGATTGATGGTGACCTGGCAGTGCTGGGTTGACAGTTGGACTTGGTGATCTTCAAGGCCTCTTCCAACCCATGATATTTTATAGTAGGGGTTGGAAGGGACATTTAGAGATCATCTAGACCAACCCCGCTGACAATGCATACAAGCTTTGAGTTGGCAGGGACCTTAAAGATCACCAGTCCCAACCCCCTTGCCATGGACAGGACATCCTCCACTAGACCAGACTGTTCAAGGCTAGCTGGCCTTGAGCAGCTCCAGGGGAGGTGTCATCCACAACCTCCCTAGGCAACTTGTTTCAGAGCCTCACCACCCTCACTGTAAAGAATTTCTTTACAGTAAGGATCATCTAAAGCTCCATTGAAATAAAGCCCCAGATCTGGGTCAAATCAAGAATATGAGATTTGGCAAAAGGTCTGCATCTAACATGACGTTCTGGTGTCACAGGACATTGAAGCTAAGTGCTGAGGTCCTGCATAAAGGCTTAGGTTGAATGAACTCCTGGAAACTGACAATGTAGGTGGGCTGAGAAACTAAATCTTCCTCTGTCTGATAGCAGCTGAGCAGCTCTGCTGCGTGGCTCTGTTTTCCTGTGTGAGAGTCTGGAGGTTGTGTGGGCATGGACAAACTGGAGAGACATTTAGCTTTCACTGAAACAAAGCCTTGCAGCAATGCACCTGGTGGGACCAGTTTTGCCTGTAACCCTGTGTGAGAACTGATCCATGCTCCTGCTCCCCTCTTCAATATTTGCAGGCAAAAAGCTTCAAAGACTCACCTGGCTCCGAGTGTTGCTGCAAACATTCTGGTGTTAATTTATTGCAGTTTCTTTTGTGAGTTTGAAATCCCACCCATGATGGCTTTGGTGTGTTTCAGGCAGGCAAGAGCATGGGACAGGGAAGGCTGGTGGCTCCCATGGCGCTGGAGCGCTCCCAGCCCTGACTCCTGTGCCCTCCAACCTTCAGCGTTTCTGATAACGGCCTCAGGCTCTGTGGACTTTTCCCACCCAGCTCAGCCTGGCAAACACAACTATGTTTTCTTTAGGGGTGGAGGGGAGGTGCAGTCTATTCCCTGGGACCACCTGGCCATTGTTGTGTAAGAAATTTTCTGCCATTGGTAGTTCCCTGAGCTCCTCTGATGCCATTGATCTTTCTTTGTGTGGCAACAGGCAGTTCCCAGCTTTAGTTCTGGGGACTTCAACAGGCTTTGGGGAGATTTGGGCAGGATTTGTGGTGTGAAGCAGTGAGCAGTGGATGTTCCTGGGTTGCTTCTGGGCATATATCCATGACATGGTTACTTTCAGTGGCCTCAGGTGGTTCAATTTCTCTGGCAGGCCTGTTTCCCAGAAAGCTCATGTAGGTGACAAAACACTTTGCAATAGATAACATAAGTCATTGCAGCTGGCAGATGGGGTTTTTTAATAGAGCAACAGGTCTATTGGATTTTAGTTCCTTGGACTTGCCCTTCAGTGAAGATCAATACAGACAGATGGAAAGCAAAAAGCAGGGTTGAAATTGAACCTGCTGGCATTTTTAGTAGGGTTTCTTTCTGCAAATGTTCCCTGCAAGCTGCTTGGGCAATGGCAAAGGCTAAACATTCACAGATGCCTCTGTGTCTGAATGATGACTGGATGCTTAATAACCATAACTTAGGAGTGATGGGGATGTGCTCCAAAGGATGGTCCAGTAGGCTTCTTCAAAGGATGCTGAGTGTGGGAGGGAAGAGTGCCATGGGGCACACATGAGAAAGGATCATCTAGAGTCCATTGCAGTGCTTAGTTTGAGCCAAGGCTGGGTTGATGCTTGGATGGGATTTCTGCAGAGCATTCCTGGAGGCTGGCATTTCACTTTTCTTACCTAGTACTGGATTTTCCACACCTGCACTTCTGGATGCACTGAAAAATGAAATCCAAAGCTCACCCTATCACTGTCCCTGCTGGCTGGCTGCTCAGTTGAGTGCCAAGTATGTGTCTCATCGTACCAAAATAGTACTCAGCAGCTGTTGTGCACCATGTGCTCTTCCTGCAGGGATGTAAACCAGCTCAAGAGGGTGAGACACTGGCAAAGGCCAGCACAGATATGCTCTCCATTAGGGCTTGCACTGGCCTGAAAGAAAAGTGAATTCTGACCCAAAAGGTATGTGTGATGAGCTGACCCAGACACGTATGGAGGGCAGGGAACCAAGCCTGGAAATCTGTGCAAGGTTGTACAGGAAGCCCCTAGCAGAAGAGGCTCTGGGACCACATTTCCCATGTCTGGTTAATGCCTTCGTTCCTCCTGAGTGTTTCTTCAGTTGGGTAGCAGCCTGTTTAGGGATGCCTGTAGCATGCGTTGAGGGCAAGAGAAGAGGGCACTCTGCCCTCTGCTGATGACCAGGATGGTGGATTAGAATGATGGTAATCATAAACATCTTGGCTGGCTCTCCATGGTCACCTTGTGAGGTTTCACAGGTGCATGGGTGTGCTCTCAGAAGATGAGTTCTTCACCTGTTGGCATCCAGCACCCCTTCAGAAAAGAGCAGGACATGGCTGTGGCTCCCCAGGGAGTTTCTGACAAGCTGCTTTTACACTATGCAGTGGGCATAGGAATCTCCCAGGCTTCACCCTTCACTGCCTTTGAGACATGACGTTGAAATTCATCCTGTTTCACCAGAGCTAGACTCTCCTTTTTTTGCTGCTCAGACAATTCCCAGGATGAGCTTTCTGGAGTTTTCCTTCAAATGAGATGAAAACTCCAAGTTGAAATTAGCTTTAATTGTAAAGTCTAGCTCCTGCTGCCATGGTCTGCAGTGTTAATGACCTGACAAAATCACATGAAATGCTGGGGCTGAGCTTGTAGGGCTTCATCTGTCAAAAAAAAAATAGTATCTGTGTCTCCTTAAAATCTTTTGGGAGAGTTGTTGTCTCCATAAAATAGTTTTGTGGGTTGTTTTTTTTTTTTCTCTCCTCTGAGTGGCTCAGCATGAAATGGAAGTTGCTGAGTTATGTATGTATGTGATGCAGATGCTTTGAGTTGAGGAAGGGGCTCATTTGCTTTATTCTTTTTATTCCCACTTCAGCATAAAAGAGAAAGGAGACTTTGGGGAAATTGATATGTGAAGGGAACCATCCCAGAAAGACAGTCTGAAGAAAGCATGTTTTATGTGCTTGGAAGAAGGCATGGAAGGGAAGGGAGCAGATAGTCCTTTTTCCTTTGATGATTTCTTGGGCTAAGGCCAGCAGATGGGATTTGATGTTGAGTCTTTTGCTCTCCATTGCTGTGCTTCTTTCATGTAGGAACCCACGTGTGCCTGTACACCTCAAGTGTTTTACCATGTGGATTGTATTAAAGGTGACTTTCTCCCTGTTTTGTGTTGTTGTGGGGGTTTTTATGGATTTTTCTGTGGTTTTTTGTTTGTTGTTTTGTTTTGCTTTTTATCCTGTGTGTTGAAAGGTAGCAGACTATAATTTGGGGTCACTGACCATATCTTAATTTTCTCCTTTTCTGGACCCTCACAGGGGTAAAAGACATTCTTAGAAACTGCCTTCAAGATGCTGAGTCCATTCAGGCACACAGTGCTGTTGCTTAGCTGTTAGAGTAATTTTCATCAGTAGAACTTTGTCCATTTCACTGTTGCACCAGGAAGCCTAAGGACCAAGGTATATCATAGAATCATAGAATTATTAGGGTTGGAAGGGACCTCAAGGATCATATAGTTCCAACCCCTCACACTAGATCAGGTTGCTCACAGTCACATCCAGCCTGCCCTTCAAAACCTCCAGGGATGAGGCTTCCACCATCTCCCTGGGCAACCTGTGCCAGTGTCTCATCACCCTTGTGGTGAAAAACTTCTTCCTAACATCCAATCTGAATCTCCCCACTTCTAGCTCTTCTCCATTCCCCCCAGTCCTATCGTTACCTGACACCCTCAAAAGTCCCTCTCTGGCAGAGTCCAAGCAGTTTCTCAAACTGTTGAAAAACACACAAGTACTTAGCCCTTGTGGTAACCTTTCATTTGCTTCCACTTCCAAAGTCCTCTGTGTCTTTTCTCCTCGGTACTTGCAACTATCAAAAAGTTTGTTCTCAGCCATAGGTGGGCTTCAACAACAGAAGTGAATGATCTTCTGTTTCCAGTGAACTCAAGGCTGATGGTATGAGGATCTTCTGAACACAGCCAATAATCTCTTTCATCCTACCAGAAAAGCAAGGGGGAATTTCAACTTTTCTGGTGGTAGAGCTTGGAAATTCCAAGAGTGTAGTAGTGAGGGTGAGTCAAAAGGATGGTGAAGCTCATGTACACAGTTTTGATGCAGTTCCAATGACTTCAGATGGGTTTTGCAGTATTTTCAGCATCCCATTCAGCTAAAAGCTCCACCAGAAATTCAGAGCAGCAGTGGCTGGTATGCATGGGTGACTTCTTTCTGTTCCTGTCTTTCAGTGGGGTGATATCTAGGCAGCAGAATGCCTCTTGCTGCTCTTTGTTTCTAAAGATGGCACTAGGCTCCTTAGTCATTGCCAAGGTTGTTGGTAGCCTTGAATGTCTCTTGTAAGGGTTGTGGTCAGTCCACCTTTGTGAGGTCTTTTGAAAGTCAGCATTGATTAACCCTACATGATTACATCCCTCCCGGTGGTGGCTAGTGATCACAGAATCACAGAATGTCAGGGGCTGGAAGGGACCTTGAAAGATGATCCAGTTCAAAACCCCTGCCAGAGCAGGATCACCTAAAGCAGGTCACAGAGGAATGCATCCAGACAGGTTTTGAATATCTCCAGAGAAGGAGACTCCACAGTTCCCCTGGGCTGCCTGTTGCAGTGTTTTGTCATCCTCACAGTGAAAAAAAAATTCCCTCATGTTTCTATGGAACTTCCTATGCCTCAATTTCCACCCATTGCCCCTTGTGCTGTCATTGGGCATCACCCAGCAGAGCCTGGCTCCAGCCTGGGGGCACTCACCCTGCAAATATTTGTAAACATTAATGAGGTCACTCCTTAGTCTCCTCCTCTCCAAGCTAAAGAGCCCCAGCTCCCTCAATCTCTCCTTGTAAGGAAGATGTTCTGATCCCTTCATCATTTTTGTGGCTCTGCACTGGACTCTGCAATTCCCTGAGGTCCTTCTTGAACTGAGGGGCCCAGAACTGGTCACTGTTCCCAGATGTGGACTCACCAGGGTGGAGTAGAGCAGGAGGAGATGTGTGGTTCCAGTCTCAGTCACACTTGTATCTGTCAGTAGAGTGGGTTTATTGTAGGTGAAAGGTGTTGTAGCTTTTCACTGGGCTCTCTGGCACTTCTTCTGCAGAGGAGCTGAAGGCACCACTGGAAGAGTACGTCAACAAGCGGTACCCAGGCCTGGTGAAGGTGGTGCGCAACCAGAAGAGGGAAGGGCTTATCCGAGCTCGTATCGAAGGCTGGAAAGCTGCCACTGGCCAGATCACTGGATTCTTTGATGCTCATGTGGAGTTCACTGCTGGCTGGTAGGTGCTCAACCCCAAAGTCTCAGTTACAGGGTGTGTGATCCAGTAAACAAGGCACAGTCCAGCATCCTGTAAGGATGTGTTTGCTTCTGTGTTGAGATGTGATGCAGTGGTGGTGTGATGGGTTAACTCCTATCCTGGAAGCAGGGGCGGGCAGGGCTTGTAACAGCATTGCCCTCCCTGCAGGGGGTTTTCCCCCTGGGAAACTCAATCAGTCTGCTCCACTCCCCCTCCCTGCCCAGCAAGGCTATAAAAAGGAGGATACTGCAGCCATTAAGTCTTTTGGGCTCCTGCCTTTTGCCTGGGCGAGGACTGCTGCTGGTTCCCTTGCTTCTCTGCCACGTGGTCCTCCCTGCTGTACCCACACCTTTGCAAAGGACTGGTTTTGTATTTCATATTTATTTTGTTTTCCATCCATCTTTGTTCCTTACCCTTGCGAACCCTACCTGTTATTGTTACATACATATACATATTTATAAATATATATATATACTGTTTAAAGAAAAATTCTTTACCTCTCTACTTCCAAGCCAAATGCAAATTATTTCTGGGTGGATGTGCTCCTTTCCTTTCTTTTTCTCTCTATTGGGAAAGAGGAGGGGGGAGCAGGGGAGGGATTCTCAGCCTGGCCCCCATCTGAGCTCTTAAGTCTCAGTTGAGGCTCAAACCACCTGTGGTCTTAACTGGGATTTAAGAGCTCAGATTGGGGGGGTAAGACTGAGAATCCCTGCCCCGCTCCCCCCTCCTCTTTCCTGATCAAGTGAGGAAAAAGGGGAAGGGGAAAGAGCAGGGAGAGACAAGGGAAGGAAAAAAAGAATAAAGGAAAGAAAAGGGGGAAAGGAAAAAGGGAGGAGGCAAATCTACCAAGAAATAATTTGGAGACAGTTGGGAAGTAGAGAGGTAAAATGTTCTTTAAACAATATATATATATATAAAACACAGTAACAGGAAGGGTTCACAAGGGTAAGGAACAAGGATGGGTGGGGAAAAATACATACAAACCCAACAGTCCTTTGAAGAAGCGTGGATGTAGCAGGGAGAAAAGCCCAGGCCCAACCATGTGGCAGAGAACAAGGAAGCCAGCAGCAGCTCTCTTAGTCCTTTCATCCCCGCGAAGCAGAAGTGAAAAAGAGAGCAAATGGCTGCAGTGTCTTCCTTTTTATAGGCTTGCTGGACAGGGAGGGGGTGTGGAACAGACTAACTCAGTTTCCCAGGGGGAAAACTCCCTCTGGGGAGAGCGAGGCTCTCACAAGCCCTCCCCCCACCCCCCCTGCTTTCAGGATGGGCATAAGCCATCACAGATGGGAAGACAGATTCAAAACCTTTCCTTGCCCTTGTTTTCAGTAGTCCTTTTCTATTCCCTTTTGTTATGCACACCCTCCTGCCCCCAGTTTATATTTTTCAAGTTGATTTCCCATTCCCTTAGCCTGAAGTAATTTAGGTAAGTTAAAATAAACCCCAGGAGCAAGGGATTGAAAGAGAAAGTGTTTGCTGCTTCCTTGCCCTTTGCAGCTGGATCCCACTGGGAAAGGCTTTTGGTGCTTTAGATTGATTTGTTTCTTCTGCAGCTAGGAAGCAGAAGTAGCAAAAGGTGTATGAGAAGGGCTTTTTTTCCAGAGAGGTTCAAAACAGTTGTGTTCAAGTGGCTTGAGTCTAAATACCACGAGAGGAGCCTGAGTGTGATTCTATTTATCTTTTTTTTCTTCTCTAAGTGATTGTGAGAAATAAATGATTCCTGTTTAGAAAAGTGGAGGTAGAAGAAGCTAAGTTGTGTCTAATTTGAGCAGAGGGTAGCATCCATAAGATGAAAGCTTTAGCAGCTGCACACAAAGAGTTCTGTGCAGTCACTGAATTCTTTGTGAGGAGAATGCAGCTGAAGGATGCCTTTAAGAGCTGTTGATGTCTGGATTCCCAGCTAAACATTCCTCTCTTCAGGTCAGTGAATCCTCACACCTGATTTGATTGATAAACAGAGGAAGCTCCCGTTTACTGAGGTCTTGAAACAGGTTTTCTAGGGAGAGGGAGGGAGCTTTTTTGCAGCATGGGCTTGACTCACTCTGGTGCTATGTACCTGCTGCTGTGGCTGGGGGAACCAACAGTGCAAGGTACTCCATGTGTTGGCAGACTGAGCCCAGGTTCATCACTGGCTCTGGGGCTGCAGAGGTGAAGCTGAGCACACCTAGAGCTCTGAGCATGTTTGTCCCAGAGATGAATTCTGTAGCTGTAGAGTCCTTGAACTATATCCCAAGGGTAAAAACACCCTTCAGCTAGTTCTGCTTTCAAGAATTTACCCTTTTCTGCCCAGGGATGTGGTTTTGGTTGTGCTCTGGAGGAAATTTAGACTAGGCAAAGCATGGTTAAACAAAACAAAACAAAACACAACACAACACAACACACCCTTCATGGCCTTGCTTTGTAGAAGGGAAGGTTTTGAGCCAGGAGTCCCAACCTGGGGAGTGTGTTTTCGTGCAGGATGGGAATGTCTGTGCGATTAGCTGCAGAACGGAGTGATGAGGCAGTGGCTGTGTGAATCTGGAACCTCATGACAGTCTCCAGACTGCTCATGGGTTTCATTGTGTCTTTCAGAGGACATGATGCCACCTGTGAATGAGAGCAGAGAGGAGTCCACCTTATTCCCTTCTGTTTACTGAATGACCACAAGAGCATCTGTTTTCTCACCCTCATTTAGGTGCACATGAAAGCTACAACGTCCACCTGCAGAATATGGGAGAGGTTAACAGTCTCTGCCTGTGCTTTTATTTCTTTTTCACAGGGCTGAGCCAGTCCTGTCACGAATCCAGGAAAATCGGAGGAGGGTCATTCTGCCCTCCATAGACAACATCAAGCAGGACAACTTCGAGGTGCAGCGCTATGAGAACTCTGCCCATGGGTACAGCTGGGAGCTGTGGTGTATGTACATCAGCCCCCCCAAGGACTGGTGGGATGCTGGAGACCCCTCGCTGCCTATCAGGTATGTCCCAGAGCCCCTTGGGTCAAAATGTAGAAAGGTAAAATGAGGAAGGCAGCTTTGAGAGGTTGGATCATAGAATTGTTTGGTTGGAGGAAACCTTTAAGATCTTTGAGACCAGTTGTTAACCCAGCACTGCCAGGTCGTCACTAAACCATTCACAGATTGCATTGGGTTGGCAGGGACTCTCAAAGGTCATGAATGTCTCCCTTAAAGGGCTTGAATGTCTCCAGGGATGGGGCCTCAACCACATCCCTGGGCAACCTGTTCCATTATCTCATCACTCTCAATTGTGCAGAACTTCCTGCTGATGTCCAACCTATGTCTCCCCTGCTCCAGTTTCAAACCATTGCCTCTCATCCTTTCCCTGCAGGTCCTTCTGAAGAAACTTCCTGTAGGTCCCCTTCAGATATTGAAATGCAGCTGTAAGGTCTCCCTGGCACCTTTTCTTCTCTTGGCTGAACAGCCTCAATTCTTTCAGCCTGCCCTCATGAGAGAGGTGCTCTGATCATCATTGTAGCCTTCCTCTGGAGCTGCTCCAGCAGGTCCATATCCCTCAGCACCACATCTACACATACTTTAAATAACTCCAGGGATAAGGACTCAACCACTTCCCTGAGTGGCTGATTCCAGGCCTTTTTGGGGTCAATTTTTTCCTATTTTCCGACCTAAACCTAGTTCCCTGCTGCAACTTGAGCTGCAGAGCACAAGGTCTCCCCTTATCCTCCTTTTCTCCAGGTTAAACAGCCCCAGGATGTAGCATCTTAACGTCTCAGGGAGGCTGTAACACAAGCCAGGAGGGGTTTTGCTGGAGTGTAAGGGTTTGGAGAGGGACATTATTTGGTAACAGGGTGCAGAACCACTGGAGAGGTAGAGGGACTGGAGATTTGTACAGCCTTACACTTAACTGCATATGACAAAGTCACTTTACCTTAATTGCAGCATTAAGCTTTGGCAAATCATAAGGAATGAGGTGATTATTCCTGTGTAATGAACTGAGTGTGAATTCATGAAGTACAGTGTTGGTTTTCCTGGAATAAAAAGTACATCTCCTCTCAGGGCCAAGCTTTGTAGAAAATGGATTTGAGGTGGTTCTAACATTTCAGCTTACAGTATCAGCAGCTCTGAAACGTTGCCCCAGCCCCTCCAGATTTCAGGGGTGGGGCAAATCCCTTTGAGCAAAACAACAGCAGGAGAAGGGAGGGGGAATAGGGAGACTGGGGCTGCTCAGTGTGCAGAGGTCAAGGATTTTCCCTTGGCAGCCCAATAATATCAGCAGTGATTCTGTGATCAGCAGTGGTTTTCAGGCCAGGCAAATAGGTTATGTTGCTCCTAAGATGGTTAATATGGAGAAGGTTTGTCCTCAGAAATATAACAGATGTTTATGTCAAATCCACACCTAATCTGAATCCTGAACCAAAGCATCTCTGCTTTGCTCAATGATATAATTCCTGGAAGCTGAAATTAGGTCTGTTCCCATTTGCACTGAGACCTGTTTCATTCCTTTGGGGTCCCTTGTTCCAGGCAGCAGTTTCAACCATCAGTGGAGGAATTGACAGTTTATTCTGGACAGGAATCAAGGCTTTGAGGAATAAATAGTTATTTTAACCAAATGTAGGCTGCTGAACTTGTTCAAGGAGAGGCTGGAGGGGGTTGGGCTGTGCAGAAGGGAAAGGCTGGCAAGTTGCTGTTCTGGCTGTTTGTTCTGTGAGCATGTGGTGGTGTTAGGTCGATGCTTGGACTTTGATGATCTTAGAGGTCTTTTTCAACAGAAACAATTCTGTGAGTCTGGTAGATGTTGCTAACATGTGGACAGGACCTTGAGCACCATATCTCTGTGTTTAAGCAGACTGCAAGTGGTTACTGCTTAGGAGGAGCTGGGAGGTGTCAGTCTGCTCTGGGTTTCCTGCAGCTGCCTGCATCTCCTTTCAGAGACATAACCTTAGAGTGGGTGATGTCCCATGAGCCCCACAGCATCTGCAGCTCTATAATCCTGCTCAGCTCTTCAGCACTGCTGAGCTGAAGCATCAATGAATTGGAGATCAGGGAAGGCTCAAGCACTCAGCTGGCAGCATCAAGGATGCATGTTGTGATCATGCACTTTCGTAGAATCATAGAATCAACCAGGTTGGAAAAGACCTCAGAGATCATCAAGTCCAATCTGTTACCTAATACCTAACACCTCCTGACAACTAAACCATGGCTCCAAGTGCCACATCCAATCCTTTTTTGAACACCTCCTTGCTAAAGGCATCTGGAATGTGGACCCTGCCATGGTGTGCGAGAATCAGGGCTCAGGGATTGCAGGGAGCCGGGGTGGAAGGGCACTGCCTCTGAAGTGTGCTCTGGGAAGAGGTTCCTATAACAAGCCCAGTGGCCTCCCAGGGATGTTAAATAATTAAACAAGTTACTAAAATAACATTGTTAACATGCACTGGGGGAAGGATTATGAGAAAGACAAATGGGTAGTGTCCACAACAAAAAGCTAATGAAAAATACTGTCTGATTGCATTATGTTGTGTAACCACATATGGACCAGAAATAAATGAGTACAGTTATTTCTTCTGTCATATAATGCTATGAAAACTCTGCATTTATGGCAATATTTGCATGAAAGGGATACCAGTGCAGTGCTCCATGTAATTATGCATGGGATTAGAAGAGATTCTGAAATGATAGTGCACAGAGGGACATTAGGTTTTTTTTAGAGACTTCTTGTGATAAAAGAGTGGCAGTGAAGTAAGGCACTGCAGTCCTTTTTAGTGCTGGGTTTTTGTTTTGGCTTTGCTTTCCTGGTGCATGGGGATTGTGGCAGCCCCAAGAGAGGTTCCCCTGCCTGGGAAGGAGGCTCCAGCGTGGCAGCCCCTACCAAATACTCAGCAGCAGCAAGCAGACAGACAGCTGTGTGAATCCGTTTGGAGGCAATTTTCTCTCATGGATAATTCACAAGGTATAATTATCCAGGCAAAGAGAGCTGATGGCATGAAACCCATCTGAAATATGGCCCAGTCTCCAACGTGCTCCAGGCTCCTGCTTTGGCCAGCAATTTCTCCACAAGAGGTAGTCCCTCTTAGTGCCTAGGAGGGATGTTGGTGTAATACCTGTATTCATATTGCATATTCTGATGTGTTCCCCCCCCCATTAATATTTAAAATCCTGATACACAAAGATCCCCCCAACCTTAGCACTCATTTGTGCCTGCATTTCATAGCTTGGCTTTCCTTGCCAGGCTTCCAGACTTCCTCTGACTACCTCTGCCCAGAAGTCAAATTGTGATTACAGGGTAATGTGTCATATCTAAATTGGCTCTCTCAGAAGAGGCAGATAGTAAGTGACATTTGAAATGGTCATCACATAGAGCCTGATCTTCACCAGCATGAGCTCTGGCAGAGATGTTTTGATTTCCTAGTTGAGATGATGCTAATGTGTGTGTATAAATGAATACAGGCTTACATGGCTTGGACATAAAATCACAGAATAGATTTGGTTGGGAGACATCTTTCAACCTTCAACCCAGCACTGCTAGGTCAGCACTAAACCATGTCCCTCAGCACCAGCTCTATGTACCATTTAAACACACCCAGGGATGGTGACTCCACCACTGCCCTGGTCAGACCATTCCAATGTTTGAGAATTCTTTCAATGAATTAAAACATAGAAAGGTCCATCTAAGCATGCAGAGGAGCTTCTTTAATGTGGGGGTGGCAGAGCTCTCAAACAGCCTGGTCAGAGAGGTGGTGGAGTTTCCTTGTCTGGAGTCATTCAAAACCCACCTGCCTTCCATTATGTGCAACCTGCCCTAGGTAAGCCTGCTCTGGTGGGGGGATTGGACTCGATGATCTCCAGAGGTCCCTTCCAAACCCTATCATTCTGTGGTTCTGGGATTCCATATCTGGCCATACTTTGCTCTGACAAATGTAGCCAGGACTTATCCAGTCCTCTGTCGTTAAGGATATGCATTGATCAGTGTTTGCTGAGAGTCCACAAAACCTGTGCATCAGCAGAAAATGGAAGAGCTGGAATTTTCTATGTCCTGTGGGAAGTCTAGAAAAGGTCTTTGGGAATGCTGTGAAATTGCAGGTTGGTCACCTGATCTGGACTTGGATTGTCCCATGGTAGGATCCTCCTTCTCGTATCACAGTATCACAGTATAACTAATCTACGGAAATGATTCATTTCCCACCTATGTGTGGTATTGGGGGCTTCTTGGGCTCTGAAGCCTGTCCAGATCGCTGACCTGATCTGGACTGGGATTATCCCAGGGTAGGATCCACCTTCTCATGACCTCCAGAAAGGATTCATTTTCCACCTAGCAGAGCGTAAGGCACTGGGGGCTTCTTGGGGCCTGGAGCCTCTCCAGAGCTGCAGCACCGGTGGTCTGCAAACCTCAGTGCCAGCAGTTTCTTCTGCCTGACTGGTTCACGCTGCATCAGGTTTTGTCAAAAAGCAGCTTTGGAGAAGTTGCTGATCTCTGGAAGATTTATGGCTAGATGTGCTGATTGCGCTTCAGTTGGAAGAGTCATGATTTATAATTACATGTGTGAGATATTGATGGCTCCAGGGGTCTGATTCAGGAAAACAATTAAATGCACTCTTGCATCTGTGTCTCTTCAAGAAGCCAAGCAAGCAGATAGTGCATATTAAGCAGCCTTGAGGACAAGGGACACTTACCTGAGCGTGGAAATTGGGGTCGTTGTGCTTCTCTGCTGGCAGTAGTTTGCATATCCCAGCAGAGAGAAAAGAAACTCGGATCTTTGCTGCTGGCTTGATGAGTCCATTGACAGTGCTCTCACCCCACCGGTCCCAAACAATAGATTATTTGGAATATAATGCATTTCCTGACTTTCTCTTTGTATTTTGCACATTGTGCTGGGTGGATTGGTTGGGTCCAGGAGGGAAAAGCCCTACTGAATAGCTCCATTAGTTAGCAACCCCCTGTAAAGTGTTGGGGCTGAGGGAGAAGTTCTCAAGCGACCTCAGAGATGACAAAAAAGCTTCTTTCCAAGCATGCAGTGCATAGGCTGCCAGCTGGGAGCCAGCTAGCAGGTTAAATTGGACTTTGGATGGTTCTCTGCTGCAGCTGTTTTATGTGGTATTTAATCTTTACTGGTGTTGGAAGACAAAAGCTCATTTAATTAGTATTAAGATTGCTGTGAGGAGGGAAATCAGTTTTGAGAGTTATGGATTGTAAAAGAATAGAAAGGCTATTAGGTTTGGGGTGGTTTAGAGATGAAAATCACTTGAATTAACCCACTCAATTACCTGTTATCTCGGCCTCACAAATGCTAAGGAGTTTGCTCTTGCAACCTGTTTATGAAAGAGCCAGCTCTCATCCTGGTTGTGTCAATGATGCAGAGGTTGAGATGGAAAAGAGCAGCTGAGGGGGGAGGGGGGTTTAGGTTATTGAATACAACCCAGGAGTGGAGGGAAGGTGCCCAGTTGTGCTGCTTAGCAAAATGCTTGTGGTGGTGAATACAAACTGTGCTCAGCCACAGACTGCAAATGCTGTTGAGCTCTCCCACTCTGGTGGCTGTGCATTTTATTTGCACTAAGACCAGCACAGTTGCTTGCTACAACTACCTGAAAGGTGGTTGTAGCTAGGAAGGGGTTGGTCTCTTCTCTCTAGCAGCCAGCACCAGAACAAGAGGACACAGTCTCAAGCTGCACCAGGGGAAGTTTAGGCTCGAGGTGAGGAGAAAGTTCTTCACTGAGAGAGTTGTTAGCCATTGGAATGTGCTGCCCCGGGAGGTGGTGGAGTCCCCATCCCTGGAGGTGTTCAAGAGGGGATTGGATGTGGCACTTGGTGCCATGGTTTAGTCATGAGGTCAGTGGTGACAAGTTGGACTTGATGATCTTTGAGGTCTCTTCCTACCTTGGTGATACTGTGATAGGAATCGGTGTGGCATTATTTATTTACTTATTATACATACATGATGTATATTTCTATATATTCATATATCATGAACTAAAGGACTTGGGGGTGCTGGTGAATGAGAAGCTCAACATGAGGCACCAGTGTGCACTTGCAGCCCAGAAAGCAAATCACATCCTGGGCTGCATCAAGAGAAGCATAGCCAGCAGGTTGTGGGAGGTGATTTTTTCCCCTTTACTCCACTCTGGTGAGACCACACCTGGAGCACTGCATCCAGTTCTGGAGCCTCTATTACAGGAAGGATCTGGAGGTGCTGGAAGGTGTCCAGAGAAAGGCCATGAGGATGAGCAGAGGACTGGAGCTGCTCTGATATGAGGATAGACTGAGGGAGTTGGGGCTCTTCTGCAGAAGAGAAGGCTCCAAGGAGACCTAATTGTGGCCTTCCAGTATCTGAAGGGGGCTACAAGAAAGCTGGGGAGGGACTTTTGAGGGTGTCAGGGAGTGATAGGACTGGGGGGAATGGGAAAAAACTAGAAATGGATACCCAGCTTAAATCTACCTTCTTCCAGCTTAACATCATTACTTAGACATCTTTGACTTGATCAGGTTGCTCAGGGCCCCATCAAGCCTGATCTTGAATGTCTCCAGGGATGGGGCCTCCACCACCTGCCCAGTCAACCAGTTCCAATGTTCCACCACTCCCTTTTGAAGTCCAGCCTAAATCTACCTTGCTCTAGTTTCAAACCATTGCCCCTCATCCTGTCACAGAATCATAGAATCAACAAGGTTGGAAAAGACCTCAAAGATCATCAAGTCCAACCTGTCACCCAAGACCTCCTGACTACTAAACCATGGCACCAAGTGCCACATCCAATCCCTTCTTGAACACCTCCAGGGATGGTGACTTCACCACTGCAAGCCCTTGTAGATGATGTGTTCTTTCCTGTTTTACTTCAATCACTAAGACATCTTCCAGGCACCTGTTACAGCCTGAAGCTTTTTATCTACAGAGGCTATGGACAAACCTTGGAACAGCTGTAGGAGGAAAAGAGCTCTCAGAAACAACCTCTACAGCCGCAGAAAATGATGCAAAGGGATCCTTATGTCTGGGACAACTTGGTGCTGTAGCACACCCCCACTCTGCAGGATTAGCATCAGCAGAGAGGTTTAGATAGGCTTGCTTGAGCCATTAGAAACGTTCTCAGCAGCATTTGACTGCTCAGTGTGGCAGTTTATCTGGAGACATCCAGCAACCCAGAGCTGTTGCAGTCTGTTAAACACAGGTGATAACGGGAGGAAAGGCCAGAATTTCAAGGAGTATTTCCTGAGTTTCTGTTGCTGTGCTTTGCTTTGGGAAAAAAATCTAAATCTCAAGCTCCCTAGAAAACAGTTTGTACAGAATATTGAATATCTGTAAAATTAGTGCTTCCTGACTTTACCATTGAGAAACCCTGGGGAGATTCCTGCCTCCGCATGAAGGCAGTTGTAAAAAGCTCTTACTCTTCTGCTGTAGCTGTTTTGGAAGTCAAGGAGAAAGCTGATTTCCATAGGAGCCAGACATGGGGTGATCATGATAACTTGCACTTGGAGACCTCACCTGGTATGTCTGAGGGGATACTTGTAAGCAGGTGTTTGCTGGGAGGGATGGGTTGTGTGTGGATGTCACAGCAGCTGCAGAACGTGTGGGGAGCTCTTCAGGAGCTCCATATACAATTTTCATCAAACACTGCGATCTATCACAGTCTCTAGAGTCCTTTTTTCTTAAGCATCTCAAAAAAAGCAAAGCTCTGTGTTGACCACCCAAGTGCTTTCTCCTCCTTGAATCATAGAATCAATAAGGTTGGAAGAGACCTCAGAGATCACCAAGTCCAGCCTATTACCTAATACCTAACACCTCCTGACAACTAAACCATGGCTCCAAGTGCCACATCCAAGCCTTTTTGGAACACCTCCAGGGACAGTGCAGTCTGATTCTCCTCCAGGCCTTATGCTTGCTGTGGTTGCATGTCCAGAGGCTCAGCATCCTGCTGTCAGGTTTATGGCAAAAGCCCTCTGGCCTCAAAGTATTTGGGCCAGACGCTAGTCCAGCATGTGAACAATATGGACCTTCTTCCACAGGCAAGGTTTTGTTAGTACCTCTGGAAGGGAAGCTTGAGGTGAGGATAAAACTCTTTCTGTGAAGAACTGTTGGCTGTTGGAATGTGCTGCCCAGGGAGGTGGTGGAGTCACTGCCCCTGGAGGTGTTCAAAAAGGGATTGGTTGCCATGGTTTAGTAGTCATGAGGTGTTGGGTGACAGCTTGGACTTGATGATCTTTGAGGTCTTTTCCAACCTGAATGCTTTTGTGACTCTGTGCTGTATCAAACCCCACCCCTCCTTAGTGCACTTGGTGGATATTGGTGTTTCTAAGTATATGGCTCTTAAACTTAAGGTCTGGTCACTCCTGGCTGGCATGGGTCAGAATGGAGGTCTCTGCAAAGCTGAAAATGAGCTGAGAGAAGAAAGGGAGGGACTTTTATCACAGTGTTTCATTTGGGCTCAGAATCCAGCAGAGGGGAGATTTGGGTCAGAATTGTGGCATCAATACCTTTTGTCATCCATCTTTGGGTTAAATTACACCCAGGATTTTGACAAGATTTATTTCTCCCCTTGCCCCTCACCCCATTTTGGGCTTTTTCTTTCAGTCATGAAGTATTCTGAGTGATACCTTGAGGCCAAAGATTAAACCCCCCAAACATTCAGTTTACTTTCTTGGTTGTTTGTTGGTTGGATTTTGTTGTTGTTGATGATGTTTTGTTTTTTTAAGTTATAAAACTACTGGGGAGAAATGAACCCCACCAACTCATGGTGCAAAATGACTCACTCACTAGTATGCTAATTGTCAACTCTTCAACTTGACAGAGGTTCCCTGTGGTGTGAGAAACCTGCCGGGAAGCAGGTTTGAAGCTCAGATTGCTGATGTCCTAGAGTGTACTGGGTTGAAAGTGACCTCTGAAGGTCATTTAGTCCAATTCTCCTGCAGTGAGCAGGGACAGCCCCAGCTAGATCCTGCCTTTCCACGATGAATTCTTCATGTGGTCACTTTTAATGTTATGTAATTTAGTGCAAAGTGTAAAAAGAGGGAGTCTAATAACTGGTAATAGTGCCAGGTTTTACAAGCTGAACAGATTTGTACCATTAGCTGAAAAGCCTGTAAAGCCTCTGCTGAGGGTGCACCTGAGGTTTAAGCATATGTAGCTGGTTTAGCAGCAGCCTGTGTGATGCCCAGGTGTCTCCACATGTTAGTGCTGCACCCTGTTTCAGATCCTTTTATTTTGGTAAGACTGTAGTTGGGATTGCAAACACTGGCTGCATCCAGAAGCTGGAGTGGATCCAGACCTCACTGAAACCTGGCAGACACCAAACACCAACGTGTTTAGAAGTGGACCCTACAAGCTGTGTGATTTTTCTGTAAGCTAGAGAAAAGCTTCTTTAGCAAAGGGTCAGGTGTTTGTGGAGCAAAGGGTCAGGTGTTTGTGGAGCAAAGGGTCAGGTGTTTCTGCAGCTTCTGAGCATCTTGGACAGCATTATCATCATAGATGTCAGCATGTCATGGTACAGACACAACAGAGGGACCTGAATGGGCTGGTTTGACTAAGTGACCTTGAGAAGGCAGCATTTGTGCACTTCCTAGGTAGATCCTTTTGAAGCATGGAGGTAGGATTTGGGCGCAGTATTAAAGAGCTGTCCCACAGAAGGCTGTGTTTCTCCTGAAGGAGAGGAACCCCACCCACCCCTTGAGTCCTGAGCCTTTAGGCTATCTTGGTGACCCCGTTGTAGCCAGCAACTCTTCACAACCTTGAGTGGGGGCTTGTTTTCATGGGAAGCACCATGGTTTGCCAAGCTGAGGCTGTTGTTGCAGGTAACAGTTGAAGCCCTTCTTGGAGCACTAAAGTCAGCAGAGCTTCTTCCTGAGGAGCCTTTAAAACTGGGTGAGGGACATCCAGCCTGTGGGCTTGGCCCTTCAGGAAGTGAACAGAAGGTGGAGGAAAGGGAGCAAAAACCTCCTTCTTGGAGTGACTCATAGTTTATTAGTATAAAATGTTCTTGCAATCCATTTGCAATGCAAGCTGGCCATGCTGGAACCATTTGCCTTTGTGCTTTTAAAGCTTTGCATAAGAGAAATGTTTTGATTGAAAAGAGGGGGTAGAAAAAAAAAACACCCAAGAAAAACAAAACCAAAAAGCATGCTCCTGGTTTTTAAAAACCTGTAAAATAAATACTCACATTGACAGAACTTTTAATCTGAGCCCAAGTCACAAAAAGAAAACCCACCCCAGCCTTCTATTGATGTCAAAGTTGCTTTAGAGAAAGAAAGAGTAAACAGGATTTGGCCTTTAATTTGTGAAGGGGTTTGATTTTTCTGAGGCATTAAAGAGACAGCAGAGATGGGTTTTGAATTATTTAACAATTGCTGGTAAAATTAAGCTTCAGTCAGCCTCTCTCCCACTGAAATAATCTTATGAATAAAAACAAAACAATCTGGGGCAACACCAATATGCAGAGCTCATATCCCGCCGACTGGATTGTTTCAAAGCAGGCCATGAAGTGGTTTTTGCAAGTCAAAGCCAAGAGGAGCCTTTGCTGTGGTCTGTTCTCACTTCCCCTAGGAGAAAGCTGCTGTTGACAGATTATACAAATGGCCTTTCTCTCTCAAGCTGAAACCAGGGGGGAAAATGTGCAAAAAGGAGTTGGGGGAATTCGGGGCTTTGAATGTCATCTGTTTTTTCTCTCCCCCCCTTTGGCAGCTGGTATTTAAGCAATTTATTGGCCCAAACCAGCTCCATTCTCATTAAGAAGCAAGTATTTAATGACTTTGGAGGTGGGTACTCAAAACAAAGAAGTGAGAGCAGAGCTGATTGCGCCAGGTGACAAAATATGGCAGCTCTTCATCAAACAGACTTGAAAGAGTGTTTGAGAGCAAGCAGCGCTGTGGGCTGTGATTTCCTTTCATGTGCACTTTCATTCACTGTCCTTTTCAGTCAGCAACACACAAACAGGCGTAGTCTAAATTAAAGGAAAAATGGATCCTTATTTGCATCTCCATCAGGTGAAATCATAAGCAGGTGGTGCCTGGGAGCTCCCACCTTGCTTCTGCTTGGGAGCGCAGGAGGCTTTCATTAACTGCCTTGCTTTCTCCCTGCCCAGAGCACCGGCTTGCTGCTCTGTGTTGGATGGTCTAAATTAAATCTTCTCGGGCTTCAATCTCTAAATGCCCTCCCTGTGCTTGTAAAACACACAGGTGCAAGCAGCTGGCTTGTACATTGTGTGTTTAATGGGCAAAAGCTGGCTCGGGGGTTGTCCATTCAACCTGGGCTGGCTGGAGCAGAGCAGAGGGCTGTGGTAGTGCCTCAGGATGCTCACTTCAGCCCTCTGTGGCAGCGGCGAGTGCCTGGTCTCGGTGCTGGCAAGTCCAGCCAGCCATAAGCACCCATGTAGTGGTGTGATGCTTTAGCCCACACACACCAACAACAAAAGCACAGCTAACCCAGTCAGAGATGTGAATGAAAAGCTGTGCTTTACAAGCAATAATGAAATGCAATGAATATATACCAAGTATACAGTATTTACAACATCATACAGGAATTTACAGGGAAGAACACAAACACAGACCCTCCCGAGGAGAATTGCCCCTGGGGTTCCCCCCAAACCTCTCTCTTCCTCTCCTCCCCTTTCCCCTAGTAGTTAATTAGGTGAAAAAGGAGAAAGAGAGAGAGAAAAGGATGTTAAGGGAAATTCATTAGCTCAAAGGAGTTGTTAAGAAAGTTAGTTGTTCTTATCTTACCAGTTTGTAGTCCAGGGTCAATTGCATGCTCTATGGCCAAGAAGCAAAAAGTCAGACAGACTGGAGCTGAAGTGAGTGAGAGCAAGAATGCTGGAGATATTTGCTATGGTACATCTCACATCTGACCAATGAAATTGGTTTAGAATGAATCTTTGCTTTCCTTTTTACACCTAAACATTCAGCTGGAGAATTCTGCAGCTGTCCTTTTCTTAAAGGCACAGCCTGACCTGGCTCAACCCATATTTACCCTGAATTTCTAGTGCAGATGTGGGTTTGGAAATCTGCAGGTGGAGAAAGCTGGGGAAGGGCAGTTGGGTGAGTTGCTGCTGGCTTTGCAGCTCTCACTTGTTTAGGTCACTGCTAGGCTTGGCCCTGGGTGGATTTCTGGAAATTTAGCTCTGTGAACATTTTACAGTTCTGGCATTTCAGTTTGATTTCTTAGCGTGTCTCAGCAACAAAGTTGGTGAGGGGTTTGGAACATAAGCCCTACGAGGAGAGGCTGAGGGAGCTGGGGTTGCTTAGCCTGGAGAAGAGGAGACTCAGGGGTGACCTTATTACTCTCTACAACTACCTGAAGGGAGGTTGTGGACAGATGGATGTTGGTCTCTTCTCCCAGGCAAGCAGTACCAGAACAAGAGGACACAGTCTCAGGCTGTGCCAGGGGAGATTCAGGCTGGATGTTAGAAAAAAGTTCTATACAGAAAGAGTGATTGCCCATTGGAATGGGCTGCCTGGGGAGGTGGTGGAGTCGCCATCACTGGAGGTTTTCAGGAGAAGACTTGATGGGGTGCTTGGTGCCGTGGGTTAGTTGTTTGGGCGGTGTTGGATTGGTTGATGGGTTGGACGCGATGATCTTGAAGGTCTCTTCCAACCTGGTTTATTCTATGTATTCTATGTATTCTATGTATTCAGGGAGGCTGGAGGTGAGGCTGCCAGTTAAGCTGTGTGCTGGCTTTTTACTGTGCACTGGGATAGGAGCAAGACCACAACCAGTCCCCTGCCTGCTGCCTTGGCTGTGGCGTGATGTGGATCCATGGAATGTTTTAGGTTGAAGAGACCTTTAAGACTCATCCAGTCCCACTTCCCTACATAGAATCATAGAATCAGTAAGGTTGGAAAAGACCTCAAGGATCAGCAGGGACATTTTCAACTAGAGCAGGTTGGTCTGAGCCCAAACCAACCTGACCTGGAATGCTTCCATGACTTCTTTGGGCAGCCTGGGCCAGTCTCTCACCATCCTGAGGGTAAACAATGTCTTCCTTTTATCTAGTCAGAATCTCACCTCTCTTAGTTTAAACCAATCACCTGTCCTGTCACAACAGGCACTGCTCAAAGGTTGTCTCCATCTTTCTTAGTCCCTTTAAGTACTGAAAGGCCATAGTAAGGTCTCCCTGGAGCCTTCATGAATAATCATGAGTCCAGGCTAGCAGGCTGGTGTGGACAAGCAACTCCAGAGATGAATGTCAGAGGATCTTGAGGAGCTCAGTGATGTGGAAGGACCTTTGACAAGGCAGAAGTCACCTAGAGAATACAGGGGGGTGGATAAAGGTGGCAGAGCATACCTGTAGGGTGTGATTTGGTGGTAGCAGAGAGAAGCAACTTTGCAGATGGCCTGGCATGGGTGATAGATGTTCTGGCTGCCAACAGGCTCCAGTCAATCACTCCTTAATCTGAAGATAGGACTTTCCTGAGAGGATTTGTTTTACAGTCAGCTCCTGCTCAGATCAAGCAGTAGCTTTGGGAGCATTATTAGTTTGGTGCAGGTCTGGTCTCTAGCAAGCGCTGCTCTTCTCCACAGTGGGCTGTGCACACATCAGACAGCTGGAAGAATCACTGCTGAACACTGAGCTTTGAAAGAGGTGGCTCATCTCCAGAGCACAGTCCCCATGGCCCTAGCATTTGTCATGGGAAGTGATGCATTAGAGAAGCTCAAACTTTACACTGAGCATCAAAGATTGGGATTAAGAAGAGTGTTTCTGGCTTTGACAAGAGACTGGCTGTTGGGTTCCTGGAGCTGTGGTACTCCAGGGTGGTGATTCTCTGCTCTCATATACATGGGTTGCACCCAGCCTTTCCTTGTCTTCCTATTTCTGGAGGAGAGCAGCTTCTGCAGCCAGGCTGGTTTTGTAGAACCCTGGATGGAGTCCTGGGCTTTGGGCTCCAAAGAGCAGCTTGAGGACTGGCAGACAATACTGCTGCCAGGGATTTCTTGCATTCATATGTAAATACATTCACACATGCTCGAGTTGCTCATTTTTGAGGCTCCAGAATGCAGCTCTGTCAGTGCCTCTAAATGACCATGTGTAGTGACTGCCTGGTGTCTGGCCTTGCCTGTACATGGGGAGAGAGGCTTCCCACCTGTGGTAGCACTGCTGGCTTGACAAGCCCTGCTGCTGCAACTGCTTTTGTAGAAGCTTTATAGATGAGCATCTAGTGTGAGGTGTCCCTGCCCATGGCAGGGGGCTTGGAACTAGATGATCCTTGAGGTCCCTTCCAACCCTAACAATTCTATGATTCTGTTATCAGCTGTGCTGAGCCAAAAGGGTTTGGTGAGGTTCTGGGTCATTGGTGCTCCCAATTTCCCCAGCACCAGCCCCCAGCTTCAGCTCATGTGTTAGAATAGAATAGAATAGAATAGAATAGAATAGAGTAGAATAGAATAGAATAGAATAGAATAGAATAGAATAGAATAGAATAGAATAGAATAGACCAGACCAGACCAGACCAGACCAGGCTGGAAGAGACCGAATCCCACAGGGAGGGAGGATGGGGTGGGGAGGAGTCCTCAGAGCTCACTGAGATTTCTGGAGTCCTGAAATCAAAATCCTGCTGTGCTTCCAGTCCCCAGAGGGTCTGAGGAGAGCAAAAGACTGTTCTGAGGAAATGGGATGATGGGAGCAAAGCTTGCTCTCGTGAGCTCTCTGGCCACTCTGTGCCTCGACATGACAGTTGAGGAAGGCTGTTTCCTCTGTGCTGGGCACCATGGTGTTTAATAAACACCTTTCTCAGATCCCAGTTGCCTCGTAGCTGTTCTGCTCCTTAGGAGATGAGCAGGTACTTGCTAATGAGCAGTCAAGTTGGGGTTGTTCCTAGCTTGATTTGACTAGCACTTGCTTTGCTCTGACTAATGCCTGGACAAACTCATCTCTTTTGGAGGGGAGAAGGAGCTGGTTCAAGCCTACTGCATTGAAGCAAAGACATCAGCTGACTGTAAGGGGGGGCTGGAGGCTGGGCACTGCACTGGGCTTTAGTTCTGTCTTTAAATTTGCAGGCATGGAGCCAGTAGAAGAGATTGGTTTAGCACTGCTATTAACCCAGCCCAGCCTGGAGCACTGGCTGATAGCTCCAACATCTTTCTCCTTCCTTATCCTTTCTGACTCTCTCTCTGTGGTTTCCCTTCAAGAAAAAGTAGTTTGAGAGGTGGGATTATAAAAAAACCCAAAGAAATGAAATCTTTAAATAAAGAGCTGTCAGGAGCTTTGCATGGTGCCACAAGACCTTGGAGTTTTGTAGTTGCAGTGAGCTGGTCTGACAGAATGGGAGAACTAGTACTGCATTCAGTTCTGGGCTCCCCAGTTCAAGAGGGACAAGGATCTGCTGGGGAGGGTCCAGCAAAGGGCTACCAGAATGATTAGGGGACTGCAGCACTGCCTGGGGAGGAGAGCCTGAGGGACCTGGGGCTCTTTAATCTGGAAAAGAGAGGACTGAGAGGGGATTTAATAAATGTTTCTAAATATCTGAGGGCTGGGGGTCAGGAAGGAGGGGACAGGCTCTGCTCACTTGCTCCCTGGGATAGGCCAAGGAGCAATGGATGTAAGCTGCAGCACGGGAGCTTCCACCTCAACACAAGGGGGAATGTCTTTACTGTAAGGGTCACAGAGCACTGGAAGAGGCTGCCCAGAGAGGTTGTGGAGTCTCCTTCTCTGGGGGCTTTCAAGGCCTGTCTGGATGTGTTCCTGTGTGACCTGAGCTAGATTGTATGGTCCTGCTCTGGTAGAGGTTTGGACTCAATGATCTCTTTGGGTCCCTTCCAACCCCTGATGTCCTGTGAGCCTGTGAACCTGAAGAAGAGGTTTTGGTGCTGATAGAAGTTAGGCATCCTAGCTCAATGTGGGTTGGGCAGAGAGTGGTGGATTCTCCTATGATGGACATTCTGCATGTGGGTCATCCCCCAGAGAGTGTGAGAGGCTTGATGTGACCCAAGTACAACAGCTGTCCTTGTTGAAGCTCATACAGCTGGCCTCAGCCCATTGACCCAGCCTATCCAGGCCCCTCTGAAGGGCCTTTCTACCCTCCAGCAGATCAACACTCCCACCTAACTTGGTGTTGTCTGCAACCTTGCTGAAGGTGATCTCACTCTCCTTGTCAAGGTCATTGATAAAGATATTAAACAGGAGTGAGCCCAGTAGTGATCTCTGGGGAGCACCACTTTTGAGATGCTGCCAGCTGGGTTTAACTCCATCCCCACTACTCTCTGGAGCTGTCCATCAGCCCCTGTTTGATCCAGCAGTGTTTGTTCTGACCAAGCTCTTTCCTCTGCTGAGCATTAGATTGATGTCTGCAAAGGCAGCAGTCCCCTCTGTTGCCATTGCTGCCACCAGTAGTGCCTCTCTCTTTTTCTTTGCAATTAGAAAAGCCATCAATCATGCTCACAAACCTGCACCTATAATTGCCTTCTCGCGTGCCCTGTTTAGCATCAATGTTCTTGTCAAGTCCAACCCTGGGAGAAAAGAGTATCTGACAGGTTTGCCAGAGGTTCCTCCCGGATGCAGTTGCCACATGGGATGCAGTGACCATGTGATTGCATGTTTCTGGCTTCTTTTGGAGGGGAGAGAAGTTGGGGGTTTAATTATTTCCCCACCCCCTCTCACAATGACAAACATTTTTGCTTTAGGTGTGGGTAGTCTGCTAAGGAAGGGTGCCAAGAAGCAGCATTGTGAAATCCTCACCATATGAACTATGTGAAGGCAGGAAAACAAAAGAGTTGGAGAACAGCAGGATCCAGGTGAGGTGCCACAGAGGATTTGAAACTGGTGGCAGCCCTGGTGGGGCTGGAGTTGAACCACTGAACGTGTCGAGAATGTTTGTGGCTAAAAGAAAGGCAGAAGCAAAGGCTGGCACTAAGAAGGGGCTTGGGGATGCAGTTTGGTACATTTTTCTCTAAGTTTGGAGGGAATTGGGAGGTTCCCTGGCTGTGTGCACTGGAAGAGACAAGTAAGACAGATTTTGATGCACAACTATTCCAACAGGGTAATCCATGCAGCAGAATGGGTGGGTTAAAAACCTGCTCTTAACCTGCATGCATTTCGTAGGGAGGTCAAACAGTTGAGCAGAAGAGTGAGTGCTGTCATGACAGTGTTAATTATATCAGCCTGGGCCAAGCTCTCAGCCTGTGGCTTGGACAACAGCACTGTGTGCTGGGTTAGGAACTGGCTGGAGGGCCAAGCCCAGAGAGTGGTGGTGAATGGTGCCACATCCAGCTGGCAGCCAGGCACTAGTGGTGTCCCCCAGGGATCAGTGCAGGGCCCCATGCTCTTTAATATCTTTATTGATGATCTGGACAAGGGGATTGAGTCCATCAGCAGTAAGTTTGCAGATGACACCAAGCTGGGGGCAGGTGTTGATCTGTTAGAGGGTAGGAGAGCTCTGCAGAGGGACCTTGAGGATCTCAAAGGTCTTTTCCAACCTGGATTATTCCATTCCATTCCATCCCATCCCATAATTTGGTTTCAAATGGAGGATGGGGTGGCTGAGAGTAGTTCTCCTGAATATTCTTCTATCAGCATGGCTGTGACTTCCAGGATGACTTGGGAGGTCTCATTGTGTTAGCTTCTTTTTTTCATTGAAGGAAAGGGACATGAACCCTTACTAATCCCTGTGGGAACAACTAAGTGGTGGTGGTTTTTCCCTTGAGCTGATAGCCATGTGGGTATCACCTCAGAACCAGGCTGATGAAAGTAGAGAGGAGAAATCAACTGCACAAGCACTGGGTTTTTTCTTTTCCCTTCCCTTAGACATGAGGTTAGTCACCATTTCTGAGAGTCAAAAGAAAATGGCAATCTGGTTTTCTTTTAGATAGCAGGCTTTGGAGGTATTTTACCTTCCTCTGAGTGATTTTTCAGGATCTAGGTGTGCCTAATCCATGTGGTATTTTGTTTCCTTCATGTTGCAAAGCTCTCTATCCACTGGTCAACAAATGCAGCAGTTCCCACTATTGTATTTCTGCTGGAAGAAATTGTGGTTGTAAAGGGAGAGAAGCCCAGTGCTGGGGAACTGAGCTCTGACTGAAGGATGCTCTAAAAATAAAGTGGAAAGAGAGGAGAGATTCCAGTTACTTTTGGAACAGAAACTGAGGAGCTGGGGGAAGCAGATGGCTGGCTTGCTGCTAGCCATGGTGGCTTGTTCCAGCTGATTTTGGGATGGGGACTTGAGTTATCGCCAGGGAAAATCACTTGAGCATTCACAAAGACAAATATAATAAAGGATTAAGAGTTTTACTGGGGCTGTGGCACCAGACTGATGGCCACTTTGCATCTGGGACAGCAAAGCAGCAGTCAGAAGGGGCTCTTCATGCTGCATATGTTAAAATAATTCACGATTTCCAGGGATGTCTGGGTGCAAAGCAAAGAGCTTTGCTGCAGACCTGTTTTGTGTCAGGGCTGTACGACAGGGGCACGTTTTCCATTGTAGCAAGAAACAGCCTTGCAGAAAGACAATGTAGTGTGGCTGGGTTGGTTTTTTTTTTCCCCCCAGTGAGCAGTCCTCCTGCTGATTTATGGCCAGCTTAGTCAAGAAACCCTGCATGCCTAGTAAAGTGGGTTCATTTTTAACTGCGAGGGAGCATTTCCTTTTTGTACTGCAGTTTCTTTCTGTGCTTTTGTGAAAGAGGCTTTAATCTAGGAATAAATCATCAGAGCATTGCTAACTTCAAAATAAGTATAAAACTGGAGAGTGCTGCCAGTCCAAGGTTAAACTGGGATCAGAGGGTCAGATTCTAGTTTCATCAGTCTTGCCTCCCACTCTGTGCTTCATTTGGTACTTAAATGAGCTCAGTCACCATCTCAAAGATACAAACATCTCAGCTGCTTTCCTCAGCAGTCTCCTGGTCCTCGTGTTCTTGTTTTGGGTCAGGCACATCATTGCACCCATGCCTTGTGACTGTGCTCCTAGGTGCCATGAGTTATTTGGATGCAAAAACCCCCAACCAATTAAGCTTGCTTGGAGCAGAGATTAACACGGAGTTTCACTACCTTCTCGGCAAGCAAAGGGAGAAAGGGAGGCACACCTTGAGTCCTGTGTCCAGTTCTGGGCCCCTCAGGTTAGGAAAGATGTTGAGTTGCTGGAAGGTGTCCAGAGAAGGGCAACAAAGCTGGGGAGGGGTCTGGAGCACAGCCCTGTGAGGAGAGGCTGAGGGAGCTGGGGTTGCTTAGCCTGGAGAAGAGGAGGCTCAGGGGAGACCTTCTTGCTCTCTCCAACTCCCTGAAGGGGGGTTGTAGACAGGCAGGGGCTGGTCTCTTCTGCCAGGCAAGCAGCACCAGAACAAGAGGACACAGTCTCAAGCTGCTCCAGGGGAGGATTAGGCTGGATGTTAGGAAGAAATTCTTCATAGAGAGTGATTGCCCATTGGAATGGGCTGCCTGGGGAGGTGGTGGAGTCACCATCACTGGAGGTGTTTAGGAGGAGACTTGATGGGGTGCTTGGTGCCATGGTTTAGTTGATTGGATGGTGTTGGATGATGGGTTGGCCACGATGATCTCAAAGGTCTCTTCCAACCTGGTCTGGTCTATTCTATTCTATTCTATTCTATTCTATTCTATTCTATTCTATTCTATTCTCAATCTATCAGCAGGTTTTTGGATGAGTTTGTTTACTCTTGTATCTGTCCCCCCGCTGGCTTTTAAGAGAGAGTTGAATTTATAACCTCATTAGGAGGAAAGCTTACCACTTACTTACCACCACTAACAGGCAACTTGGCACTTCACAGTCATAAGGGACAAATTGGCAAAGGTATACAGGTGCCTGATGATTTACTGGTGCTGTTGGATACTTACAAAAACCTGTCCAGGCTGTGCTTTATTCCTCACAATCCATCTAACCCAAGAGACCTGAGCTGGTGTTTCTAACAGCCTTGCATTTCAGACACATTTTGTCCCTTTCAGAGGCTCATCTATAATTACTTTGCCCCTTCCATTCCCATCAGTGAAACGAATGTGATCATCTCTTCTTCCGGCTTTTCATCTTTCTCTTACTGAAAGTGCAGGGTGGCAAAACACTCCAGCGTGTTCTTAGCTTAAAGAGCCCAAACAGGAAGGTTTAAATGGTGCTAAATGGGATACATGGCAAAGCACTTTGCTGAATCCTGGCCACTGTTTGCAATGGCTTCTGTACAGGTCTTCGAGTTATTTGTTTGCTGTAATCTCCACCAGTTGTCTAGATGCCATTGCTAAACAAATGAGATGATAATTAGCCTAGCAACATCAGAGGAAGTTGATTCTCCATCTGTAATAAGGCTGATGATAATTAAACATGCATGACCTCATTGGATTGAATATGAATCAATTAAAATTAAAGCTATTAAAGCTTGTTGGGAATTTGTTTTCTCATGTGAAATTTTTCAGGGAAAGCAAGGACGATGTAATGAGTCCTGATGGAAGACAAATGAAATGGGGCTGGGTGGCACCCTCAAGTCCTGGGGAACAGAAATGGGGCTGGTTTGCACCCTCAAATCCTGATGAATAGAAATGGGGCTGGGTGGCACCCTCAGTCCTGATGAAATTAAATGGGGCTGGGTTGCACCCTCAGTCCTGATGAACAGAAATGAAATGGGGCTGGGCTGTACCCTCAGTCCTGATGAACAGAAATTAAGTGGGGCTGGGTTGTACCCTCAGTCCTGATGAAAAGAAATGAAATGGTGTTGGTTTGCATGCTCAGACCTGATGAAAAGAAGTGGGGTTGGTTTGCAGCCTCAGTCCTGATGAACAGAAATGAAATGGGGCTGGGTTGCACCCTCCAATCCTGATGAACAGAAATGAAATGGGGCTGGGCTGCACCCTCAAATCCTGATGAACAGAAATGAAATGGGGCTGGGCTGCACCCTCAAATCCTGATGAAAAGTAAGTGGGGATGGGTTGCACCCTCAAGTCCTGATGAATAGAAATGGGGCTGGGTTGCACCCTCAGTCCTGATGAAAAGAAGTGGGGATGGGTTGCACCCTCAAATCCTGATGAAAAGAAGTGGGGCTGGGTTGCACCCTCAGTCCTGATGAACAGAAATGAAATGGGGTTGGTTTGCACCCTCAAACCCTGATGAAAAGAAATGATATGGGGCTGGTTTCCACCCTCAGTCCTGATGAAAAGAAATGGGGATGGGTTGCACCCTCACTATTAAAAAAAAAATGTTAAAAGCTGTGAGACTTTCCAGGAGTGGAATATTTAAAGAGACCTCCCCTGCCCTGCCTCAGCCTTGTGTGAATGTCCATTTTGATGACATTTTCCCTTTGGAAGGAAAACAAGGTGGGGAAGGAAAGAATGGTTTGAAACATTCCAGCTGTTTCTAACCCTGTTTAACAAAACTCAGATCAAACATGTGCAAATGCTTCCCAAGTGTGGGTCCAGGGATGTGTATTCCACCAGCTCTGTTGCCTACAGGGCACAAAAATTAGTTTTCTAACACGTTTTAATTTCCTGTGCCTCAGTGAGTGCCACACCAGAGCAGTTTGGTTTAGAGTTGTGATATATTAAAGGCAAGCTGTGGGGGATGAAATAAACAAGGGAGATGAACTTGGAAGCCCCAGAAAGAAGTTGGTGATGGGCTTGCACTGAACCCAAGCAGCTTTACCTGGGAAGGCTCCTCTGGAGTGCAGGTGGGAAAGTGTTGGGGTGAATTCCTTCCTTTTTGCCATTTTTTCCCAAATAGAATCTCAGTGGTGCTGTAGCAGCTGCAGTCAGGCTTGCCTAGGGCTTTTGGGCTTGGCTTTTGAGAGCTGTAGGAAACCTCTGAAACTGTCAGCAAGATGCAGCCTGGTTCAGCTCAGTGCAGTGACCTGAAACGTGGGAAATTAAAGCTTGTGTAGTCCCAGGTCAGTGTCCCACGTTTTGGGAAATACTTCCAGGCCCCTTGGTTAGAGCTCTTCTAAGCTGTGTCATTTATCAAACATGAGAAGGGATGCAAAATGCAGCAGCTGTGCTGCTTCACTGTCCTGGGAGGTGTTCAAGAGATGTGTGGACATGGTGCTTTGGGATGTGGTTTAATGGCCATGGTGGTCTTAGTTTCACAGCTGGACTCTGGGTCTTAGAGGGCTTTTCCAACTGAAACAATTCTATGATCCTATACACAGAATAGAATAGAATTAACCAGGTTGGAAAAGACCTTTGAGATCACCAAGTCCAGCCTATCACCCAACACTATCTAATCAACTAAACCATGGCACCAAGTACCCCATCCAGTCTCTTCCTAAACACCTCCAGTGATGGTGACTCCACCACCTCCATGGGCAGCCCATTCCAATGGGCAATCTCTCTTTCTATGAAGAACAACTTCCTAAAATCCAGCCTAAACCTCCCCTGTTTCAAACAATCCTCCTGGCTTGCCATGTGCCAACCTCCATCCACTTTCTTCTTTCCTTTGGTCATGAAGCTGCTTGTAAGGTAGCTCTTGCCAGTGGCTTTCCATTGTGACAGAACACTTCCAGGTTTCCTTTAGGAAGTTTCTACCCAATGACTTATCACACCTCATGCAGGTTGATGTAATTGCCTTGGGTTCACATCCATCCCTGCATAAGCAGCAGGGTTGTGTGTGTGCTCAGCACAGAGATGTGGGGGTTCATTGCAGCACCATGTTCTTTTCTGAGCTGATGCACAGCTCTAGTGTATAAGAGGGGGATGAAGGTGTTTCACTAGCTCTCTGCTTCTCATCAGATGGGGCTTTCCATGATTCATGTTGAAGAAGGATTCATCTATGAGACAGCTCCTCCATCAGTCCCTGTGGGCTGAGAACTTGCTGCTGTCCCCACTGTGCAGGGCTGCTGTGCCAGGGATTCCGCCTTGGCCACATCTTCCCTCTTGTTCTTTGGTCTGACAGCAGGAAAAACTTCCTTTGGTTATATCTGTGTGCTTTAATGTTGTTTCACAGTATCCCTAGGGCAGTAGGCACCTACCCAACTCAGGCTGGCTTGTTGCCATCACATGTGACCTGCTGAGTGTAATGGGCTGCCCAGGCAGGTGGTGGAGTCACCATCCCTGGAGGTGTTCAAGAGGGGATTGGATGTGGCACTTGGTGCCATGGTTTAGTCATGAGGTCTGTGGTGACAGCTTGGACTTGATGATCTTTGAGGTCTCTTCCAACTTTGGTGATTCTGAATGTCTCTTTTTGGTGGCCTCTGGAACAGAAAGACCAAAGTTGGCTCAACAGAAGATTTGCAGTGCTAGTGGTTCAGAGCAGAGGGAAAAACACTTTTCAACTTGCAACCTGAGTAAGCTTTGCTGCAAGAGTTGGAGGGATGATGAATGTAGCATCCTGCCAGGTGTAGTTAGCATTGCAACTGCTTCATTCTGGGGAGAGGAAGTTAAAACATGCTCATTTGAAGGGGGTATTCATAAAACATAATGAATTCCATTAGAGCTGAGGGCTACACTGGGTTGGAGACAGCAGCCTGATCAAAGCAAGTGGTTTAACATTGGACCCTCTTACTGTCATTAGGACAGATCTTGGAAAGAAGTTCTCTCTTCTGCCTCTTAATTGCTCTATCAAGGCCAGTATCAGAAAGGCAGGATGCAAGTGACTGCTGCTGCCCAAGATGCTATTATAATTAGAGCAGTCACTGAACCTCATCCAAGCTTACAATGTAGCATCAATTCAGGTTAAATTGGGAAACTGAGCAGAAAATTGCTGTCTGGTGTTTTGAGTGGGTTTTTGCATCTTAACATTATCTGATATTGGATCATTATGTACCGATGCATAATGCCAACAAGTAATGGCACAGCACTGCAACTAATGACACTGGGACACCAGAGGAGGAAATGGTGAGGGGAATCTAATTCCTTATGCAGTTTCATGGAATAAAGTCAACTCAGGTACACACTTGTTCAGATTAAATATAATGATCTGTGGCTGCAACTGATCTATGCATATCTATAAGTTGAGGAGAGCAGGGGGAGAGTTGCCATGGAAATGCAACCAATGTCATAGTTGCAGTGCGCTGCAAATGGCTCATGTGTCATGGCTCATTTTCCAGAAGGAGCAGAGAAGAGCAGGAGTTAAGGGAGAAACATCTTCAAATGTTTGCAGCAAGACACATCTGCGACTGCAGGGATGGTTTGAGAGGCAAATGGCACAAGTCCGAAGGGCTTTGTGGGGAGAAGGGAGCCAAAAGCACATCTGAAACCGAGCTTTGCAGCTTTCATGTGCTGCTGAATTCTTTCTCCTCCCACCTCCTGATGGCTGATCTCCAGGGCTGCCTCCAGCTCACATGAGACAGCGTGGCCCATGGCCTGGCTAGGCTTCACCCTTGGAATCATAGAACTGTTTTGTTTGGAAGAGATCTTTAATGGCATCGAGTCCAACCCTTAACCCAGCACTGCCAGGTCAGGTGTTCAGGAGGAGACTTGATAGGGTGCTTGGTCGCATGGTTTAGTTGATTAGGTTGGACACGATGATCCTGAAGGTCTCTTCCAACCTGGTCTGGTCTGGTCTGGTCTATTCTATTCTATTCTATTCTATTCTATTCTATTCTATTCTATTCTATTCTATTCTATTCTATTCGTCACCACTAAACCATATCCCCCAGCAGTTCATCCATGTGGCTTTTAACTACCAATGGGGATGGGGACTGTGGCTCACAGAGCACTGGAGCAGGCTGCCCAGGGAGGTTGTGGAATCTCCTCTAGAGACTTTCAAGACCCATCTGGATGTGTTCCTGTGTGACCTGTGCTAGGTTTTATGGTCCTGCTCTGGCAGGGGGCTTGAACTTCATGATCTTTGAGGGTGTCTTCCAACCCTAACATCCTGTGATCCCCAGGCAGCCTGGTCCTGTGCCTCACAATCTGCTTGGTGAAGAATTCTTTCCCAATATCCAACTTAAACCTCCTCTTGCACAGTTTGAGGACATTTCCTCTTATCCATGAAGGAGTCTTGACATGTTCTCTTTACGTGAAACAGAAGCTGGCACTTGTCTCCCCCTGCCTCAGCTCATCCTATCCTCCTGGAGATTTGCTTGACTGAGCTCCTTCATGCAGCAGAGTTTGAGCTACTAGACTGTGGGAGAAGGACCAATGCCTCTTCCACCCTTCCTCTTGGGAAACCTGGTTCCTGCAGGAGAAGAGCAGGCTCGGGGAGACCTTATGACTACCTGAAAGGAGGTTGTAGCCAGGTGGGGGTTGGTCTCTTCTCCCAGGCAACCAGCACCAGAACAAGAGGACACAGTCTCAAGCTGCACCAGGGGAAGTTTAGGCTGGAGGTGAGGAGGAAGTTCTTCCCAGAGAGAGCTGTTAGCCGTTGGAATGTGCTGCCCAGGGAGGTGGTGGAGTCACCATCCCTGGAGGTGTTCAAATAAAGCTTGGATGTAGCACTTGGAGCCATGGTTTAGTTGTCAGGAGGTGTTAGGTATTAGGTAATAGGTTGGACTTGATGATCTCTGAGGTCTTTTCCAACCTGGTTGACTCTGTGATTCCCAAGATGTTTGCACTATGCCAAATGGGCCAGAGTTAGTTTGATCTAATCCTTGGATGAAGCACTGAAGAATGATTTTTTTTCTTTTCCCTGATTTTTCTGATTATTTTTGGGGGAATAATTTCTTTGCTATGCAAAAAAAAAATCAAACCCAACACAAAAATAAAGGAAAACAAATAAATGAGGCTGCTAGACAAACAGCTTGGGTCTTTATAACCTCTCTTCAAGTAATTAGGGTGTAATTCAGGCTTCTGAAATAAGTGAACAATAAATAAGTGATTAACCTGTCTGATTTAGTATGGGAATCTTCTGTGCAGTTTCTCACAGTCCTGTTTGCCAGGCTGGGTAAATATGAGCAAATGCATATTGAAACATGCAGCATGGGAATGACTGGAGAGGATTTGATGCTGGAATCCATGAGGGTTCATCAGCTCAGGGCTTGCCTGGCTCCTGCTGCTTGAGTGAGTTCCTCTGGTGTCAAGAGTTTCTCTGTGGTCAGTAGAACAGAATGTTAGGGGTTGGAAGCAAGGTCTGGAGATCCTCCAGTCCAACCTCCCTGACAAAGCAGGATCACCCAGAGCAGGTCACAGCCAGGAACACATCCAGGTGGGTTTGGAAAGACGCCAGAGAAGGAGACTCTACAACCTGTGTGTGCAGCCTGTGCACACAGGGCTCCAGTGAGAAAGCTTTCCCTGATGTTTTTCCCTTGTATTTGTAAAGTCACTTCTGGGGCACGCACAGAAGTTGCACCAGCTGGAAGTTTTCTCAGGCTGCTCTGTCCTGCAGAGAAATTTCATAATGTAGAGAAGTGAAAGAGCTGATCAGGTGCTTATGTTGGTGTAGAAGGCAGCAGTGCTGATGTGTGCACTCACCTCAGACATGGGATAAACTGGACTGTTTTATTGAAATGTGAGCCCTGTGTCACAGCACAGCCCCCAAAGAGTTATCTCCAGATTGTGCATTTTAAAGATATGGACAAACTCTGCCAGTGAGTTGGAGTCTGCAAAGCCAGAGGATTCCCCTTGACCCCAGGGGTGTAGGCCATGGCTGCGTTCAGTTCTGGGCTCCCCAGTTCAGGAGGGATAGAGATCTGCTGGAGAGGGTCCAGCAGAGGGCTGTGAGGTTGATTAGGGGACTGCAGAACTGCCTGGGGAGGAGAGCCTGAGGGACCTGGGGGTCTTTAGTCTGGAAAAGAGAGGACTGAGGGGGGATTTAATAAATGTTTATAAATATCTGAGGGCTGGGGGTCAGAAGGAAGGGGACAGGCTCTGCTCACTTGCTCCCTGGGATAGGACAAGGAGCAATGGATGTAAGCTGCAGTACAGGAGGTTCCACCTCAACACAAGAGGTCACAGAGCACTGGAAGAGGCTGCCCAGAGAGGTTGTGGAGTCTCCTTCTCTGGGGGCTTTCAAGGCCTGTCTGGATGTGTTCCTGTGTGACCTGAGCTAGATTGTATGGTCCTGCTCTGGCAGGGGGTTTGGACTCAATGATCTCTCTGGGTCCCTTCCAACCCCTGATGTCCTGTGAGCCTGTGAACCTGAAGAAGAGGTTTTGGTGCTGATAGAAGTTAGGCATCCTAGCTCAATGTGGGTTGGGCAGAGAGTGGTGGATTCTCCTATGATGGACATCCTGCATGTGGGTTATCCTCCAGAGAGGGTTATCTGGCAGGGGGGTTGGACTCGGTGGTCTCTTTGAGTCCCTTCCAACCCCTGACATCCTGTGATCTTGTGATGGCTGCTTCTGCTGCAGAAATGGGAGTGAGGCAGAAGTTATCACAGAGAGGAAAATACACATCTTCCCTTTCCCCCTCTTATCTTCTGCTGTGAGCAACTTGTCAGCATCAGCAAGTTCAGGTGAAAAGTGAGTCAAATGGGAATGAAAAGCCTTGATTCCCCTGCTCTAGTAACAATGCTCTCGTTTCTGTCAGCTGGGGAGTGCTGCCTGTCTGCCAAATCCCACCTGGCTCTGAAGGGTGGGCAAATATCCCCTCAGCTGGAGCTTCCAATTCAGGTTTTATTTTCTAGAGCAAGGTGATGGTCCTTAAAATTAAGTGTCATTTCTCTTTTCTTGCTGATCTATTTCTTGTAACAGCAAAGAAGGGCTGCAGCAGAAAATGGAGTGGAGTTTCTACTGAATTCAAAAACACTGTAGTGATAAATACAGTTCTGAATAAACCTCCTTGTAGCCACAAATCAATTAATCTTTTTTTTTTCCCTTTCCTCTCCCCCCTGTGTGCTCCATCCTAAGGATTTATTTTTGCATTGAGCTTTTGCTAGCTAGTGCAGTATACCTAATTCTTCACCTGGATAAATAACTGGTGGCATTTTTATTCCAAAGCAAACTGGCATTATCTTTCTTGCTGTGTACAAGCAAATGGAAAATAACCTTTGGGTTATTCTAGTTATTTATTTGCCCCTGCCTTATGCCCACCCCCCCCATCCCCCACTCCCCCCCTTCCCAGAGCAACCTCTTGTGATTTGTGGCTTAGAATAAAAGAAGGTTCAGGGCTTGGCTCTGAAGAGCAGTACAATTGAGTTGCTGGAAGGTGTCCAGAGAAGGGCAACAAAGCTGGGGAGGGGTTTGGAGCACAGCCCTGTGAGGAGAGGCTGAAGGAGCTGGGGTTGCTTAGCCTGGAGAAGAGGAGGCTCAGGGGGGATCGTCTTGCTCTCTCCAACTCTCTGAAGGGAGGTTGTAGACAGGTGGGGGTTGGTCTCTTCTCCCAGGCAACCACCACCAGAACAAGAGGACACAGTCTCAAGCTGTGCCAGGGGAGGTTTAGGCTGGATGTTAGGAAGAAGTTCTTCCCAGAAGGAGAGATTGGCCATTGGAATGTGCTGCCCAGGGAGGTGGTGGAGTCACCATCCCTGGAGGTGTTTAGGAAGAGACTGGTTGAGGTGCTTGGTGCCGTGGTTTACTTGATTAGGTGGTATTGGGTGATAGGTTGGACTTGGTGATCTCGAAGGTTTTTTCCAACCTGGTTAATTCTGTTCTATTCTAATTGGGTGAAACTTCCCCCCCTCCCCATCATAAACTTTGGCAGACCAGCCCAGCTGAAAGCTGTTTACAGGCAAAACTACAGTGGGATACAATGAATATGTGCAGAGAAGTTAATACCAAAACAATGCAGCCAAGGTCAAGCAGAAGCAAGTTAGTGTGAAGAAGCAAGAAGAGAAGAGAAATTGTTTTGGTACAACCAGTTTTAGTCCCTTATATCTCCTCAATGGGATTGTTTAGAATTACCTTTGTTTTTCCCTTTCACAGCCAAGAATGATTTATTTACATTATTACTACTTTTCTGTTCAAGATCTGTGAAGAATTTTTAAGGCATAGCCTAAAACTGCCACAACTCTGAAGACCAGAGGTAGTGTCACTGTGCTTGAACCCTTCCAATTGCTGTTACCCCTTTGGCTGATGAGACTTCATGGATTTATATGGCCAGGGCTGTCCCACCAGTTTGGCTAAGATGGTGAGCAGAGGCAGGTTTGCTACTTTCGTCCTTTCAGCTAAATGCTCTGCAGTGAGTTAATTGAGGATGATTAATGGGCTTGAACAGCTCTCCTGTGAAGAAAGACTGAGAGAACTGGGGCTGTTTAGTCTCGAGAAGAAAAGGCTGGGGAAAGATTTTGTTAATGTCTATAAACATCTGAGGAGTGTCAAGATGAAGGTGCCAGGCTCTTCTTGGTGGTACCCAGTGGTAGGACAAGGAGCAACTGGTATAAGCTGGAACCCAGGAGGTTCCACCTCAACATGAGGAGAAACTGTGAGGCTGCTGGAGCCCTGGAGCAGGCTGCCCAGAGAGGTTGTGGAGTCTCCTTTTCTGGAGACTTTCAAAACCTATCTGGATGCATTCCTGTGTGACCTGCCCTAGGTGACCCTGCTTTGGCAGTGGGATTGGACCAGATGGTCCTTAGAAGTCCCTCCCAACCCCTTTCATTCTATAATCCTATGAGTGAAGCTGTGCATGAGTTCACCAGCTCCAGGGTGAGCGGTGGGGTCTGTGAGCTGAGCTGTGGGCAGGGACAGAGCAGATACACCTGTGATAAATGGTGGAGGCACACCTTGTGTGGTAGAAGTTCCTTAGAATCACAGAATCAATAAGGTTGGAAAAGACCTCAAAGATCATCAGGTCCAACCTGTCACCCAACACCTCATGACTACTAGACCATGGCACCAAGTACCACGTCCAATCCACTCTTGAACACCTCCAGGGATGGGGACTCCTCCACCTCCTGGGGCAGCACATTCCGATGGCTAACAACTCTCTCTGTGAAGAACTTCCTTCTCACCTTGAGTCTAAACTTCCCCTGGTGCAGCTTGAGACTGTGTCCTCTTGTTCTGGTGCTGGTTGCCTGGGAGAAGAGACCAACCCCCTCCTGGCCTTCTGCTTTAAGTGAGTTAAAAATAGAGGCTAGGAGAAGATGATGCTTACATGTGACTTTCTGGTCCAGTCTCCTGCATCTCCTCAGTGATACGTGGAGGTGCAGCACGTCCCCAGCACAGGTTGCTTGTGCTGCTTTCTAAGCAGAGACAATCTGGAGTACGTCCAAATGGTGACTTGATGACTGTGCAGGTTGGGGTTTCTGGTGGAGGAGGAGTGTGAAGGGCTGGGAAATAGGGCAGAGCTTACCTTGAAAGCAGTCAGAAAATGAAATTAACTGGAGTGGGAGAACTGCTATGTGTATCCTGACTGCTGGCCTCTGTCAGCTAGCTGCTGTAGCCAGTGCTAGAAATCCTCTTGAGTTTCCTCTGTGCACAGCCTCCTTGTTAAACCCTTTCCTCTTCTTCCTTCCTCTCCTTTTCATGCTGTAATCTGGACTCTAACAGTTCTGCCTTTGTTCCTGCAAAACACAGGGGAGAAATGATGAGAAATAATCTGTAGTGTTAGACTTCAGACTATCAAAAACCTATTCCAAAGGTCTTCTATATGACCAGCTTAACACTAGGACATGTGGTACTGAACAGCTTAGTAATTGCCTCTGCAGAAGGAATTTTTCAGTTCTTTCTTTCCTTTCTTTAATATTTGGAAGGTGGCTTTAACAAGGTGATCAACATCTTCATCCTGCAGCCTCCAAACTGAGTGGCCATTTGGTGCTGTTTTCTGCCCAGGTGATGCAGGTGAAGGATGCTGCAGTGCCCCGCTGATGTGCGTAGAAGGGGCAGCCAAGGAAAGTCATGGTGACAGTTTGGGGAGTGCTAAGAGGGCTGTGTTGGGAACATATGGTTGGGAATTTGTATCCTGAATTCTGACACCATCTGCATTTTGCCACCGTGGCTGCCTCACAGAAACGTTTCTAAGAGGATAGGGCACAGGAGCAGGAAGCTGGAAGCCAGATTGCAGAGCTCCCACGAGCTCTTCTTTCATCCCTTGTAGATGTGAAATGTTGATTGAGTTCTGAAATCCTGAGAAATAGAGATATTTTAAATCTCTAAAGAGCTCTTCTGCTCTGAAAGATGGGCTTTCATTAACATCCAACATCAAGGATGCTCCCTGAGAAGAGAAATATTCCCTGTACAGTGGCCCATTAAATATCCTGCTTGCCTTGTGTCCTACAGTTTATGAAGGAGAGGGGGTTTTATTTTATTTTATTGGGGTTTTTTTGCCTGGTTCTGGGTGGGAGAGGGAAAAAAAGAAAGCAAGCAAGGGAATACTAATGACTTGCTCTTTCAAAAGTCATGCAAAGCGTTAGCCACTGGCAAAGATCTCTGTGGAAAGCACCATGTGTTAGATCTGGGGTGTTCCACTGCAGGGTCTGGCTTATTAGGTTCAACCAGCAGATGGTAAAATCCATTTGCTGCCTATTAGACGTGGCAGGGAACAAGGTGGAACTGGAAGAAGGCAGAAGGATGCAAAGGGGCTGGCTGGGCTGCCTTTCCTTGTCTCGAAGAAGAAGTATCCTGCTAACAGCAGTGCGAGTCAGACAAGCTAAAATTCCTTCCTATCAACATGAAACTGTCTTAAAATGACAAAGTTTAACAACTGCAAACATTAGCTACAGCCAACAGCAAAGGTGAGCCAGTAGCAGATGGTTCATAAAAGCCTCGTGATAGCTGTATAAATGGTCACAGTTTAATTCCCTGGTGGGAATTGCAGGCCCTGCTCATCAGCTTGACCAGCTGAATCTCATTTTGGCCACCAAGACCTATCTCATCCACCTTTCTTAGTTACTTATTTTTTTACTCCTGGGGGAAGGAGGGGTGTGCAGCATTACCTTACCCTAGAGAAGAGGAGGCTCAGAGGAGACCTTATTGCTGTCTACAACTACCTGAAGGGAGGTTGTAGCCAGGAGGGGGTTGGCCTCTTCTCCCAGGCAACCAGCACCAGAACAAGAGGACACAGTCTCAAGCTGTGCTAGGGAAGGTTTAGACTGGATGTTAGGAGAAAGTTCTTCACAGAGAGAGTGATTGGCCATTGGAATGTGGTGCCTGGGGAGGTGGTGGAGTCACCATCCCTGGAGGTGTTCAAGAGGGGATTGGATGTGGCACGTGGATCCATGGTTTAGTTAATCATGAGGTGTTGGGTGATAGGTTGGACTTGATGATCTCTGAAGTCTTTTCCAACCTTGTTGATTCTATGATTCTATGACAAAAGGAGACCAGGATGTGTGTCAAATGGGACAGTAAGCTCTGGCATCTATGTAAGATATAAGAACTCCTATGTGCAAGGCAGAGCCTGGTTGTTCCCTCCTTGACCTGTTGATACTGTGGTGGATGTTTCTTCCTCTGTATCACTTCTCATACAGGTCCCAAACAAGATCAAGCACTTTATAAGCAAGCACACAGCAGAAGCAATCCATGTGGCAAAGGCCTTGAATTCTGAATAGCTAGGGGAAGGTGTTTGCAGATGGAGTGAAGCCAAGGAAGTGTGTGTGGCTCACCCAAGGCCACACATCAAGCTGTAAGGAGGACAGGAGTAGAGTCGTAGGCCTGTCCCCTGAGGGCAAAACACTAATTCACGTCTTCTCTCAGCACATTTATTTATTGTACCTGCCTCTTTTTAACTAAGCTCTTTTGTAAGGTGATGTGTGCACTGTCTTGCACGGTGTGGAGCAGAAAACAAATGATCCTGCTGAGAGAACGTGCATTGTGTTAGATGTCACCCCATGAAAAATCTGCCAGGCTGGGATGCATCTCCCCAGCATATCTGAGAGCACCACCGTTAATGTCCTCAAACCTGAATCAACCCTGAAGACTGAGGCAGGTGCTGGAGAGTCAAAAAAAAATGCCTTAGCAACACCAGTAAATGTTTGCAGTCCCCTAGTGACCCCCACTGCTGGTGTGACTTGGCAGATAAGCACCCAGGATGATGGCATGGCATGATCCTGCTCTTTGTGGCAGGGTGCTGACAGCAGCTGGGTGATGAATTCGGAGCTGTCGAGCCTGCTCTGTGTATATAATTCACAAGGCTCGCTTGTGACAGTTGAAGGACATCCCTGTCACTCCAGAGCCAGATCCCTAGGGCTGTCATGTCGCGAGCCAGCTCCAGGAAGCCCATAGGTGGTTTTGCAGAGCTCAACTCCTCACTGCTGCTAAAAGAGAAGCTGCAGGCATGATGGATGGCACAAATCTGGTGCAGCGCAAGGCACCCAGGGCTATTTCACACCTTTTGCCCCTGAGGCACCAAGGAAGTCCAGATGTGAATTTTAAGTTGTGGCAAAATGTAGTGAGTTGTACTGATTTCATCCCAATCAAAGGCTGCTTGAACAGCCACAGCCTTTGGCTGTGGAAAGATGGGCGGGGGGGAAATCACTGCCAGGAAAAAGTCGACCTTTGGGAAGGCTCTGGAATAAATGTCTGCAGGGTTGTGGTGGTATATGCCTGGAATGGCTCAAAAGGCAGTGGTTTGAGGTTTGCCCTGGCACACTCAAGACTAGCTGTTGGTTGAACACTTTTGGGGGGATTTAAGAGTGGCTGTGGAAGGGCTTGGGATAATGAGGTGAACATAGAGGGTCCCATAGTGTGAGATATCTCTGGGGCCCTAGGGACATGGGGACTTGATCACAGGATGTTAGGGGTTGGAAGAGACCTCTGAAGATCATCAAGTCCAACCCTCTTGCCAGAGTAGAACCATAGAAACCAGCACAAGTCACACAGGAACACATCCAGATGGGTCTTGAAAGTCTCCAGAGAAGGAGACTCCACAACCTCTCTAGGCAGCCTGTTCCAGTGCTCTGTGACCCTCACAGTGAAGAAGTTTGATGCCTGGCTGCAGAGCTGGTCAGGGGGCCCAGTGAGTGTGTTTTATCAGGGTCCAGTCCCAAATCCACAACCAGCAGGGAAGAAACCTGAAAATCCAGGTTGCTTGTGAGATCTTCTAAGGCGTTTTGGTACAAAAGCTTCCTGCTGCATTGTGGAGAACAAAGAGTTGGCCAGCTGAGTTCCTTTGCAGCAATAACATCTCACCATGAACGTTGAACCTCTCCTGCAGTGTTAGAGAAGCTAATGGGATTGTAGAACCATTTTCTTCATTTTTCATAGCAGTAAGAGAAGAGAGGGGAGCTGCCCCAGATCGATGAGGTTCAGGGTTGTAGGTATCTGAGTCACCTCTGAAAATTGGATTTTGCTTCCGAAGGCCTCTAAGCACTCTTGAGCGATTTGCTTCAGTGGAACAGTTGAGGCTTTAGGATGCAATTACTATTCATTGTGAAGCAAAACTTTGTGAGCTATTGTAAACTGTCATTCCCTGTAAATGAAAACAGCATTTACAGCAAGTGAACTTGGCCATAGATGGCCACTCCTGCCCCTAATCTCTAAGCTGCATCCCTTGGTTTTCTTACAGAGATCAATATGTTCTCATCCAACATCAGTCTTCCCAAGTGCTGCTGAATGTTCGGCCTCTGAAACAAGAGGGGGGCAAAGAAGTGAGGCAGTGAAGTCAAAAATGCAGCTTGAGAAGGACAAGGAGAGCTCAACTCTCTCAGCAGTCAAACTGGGATGCTGTTGGGCAAGAGGTGCAGAGCATCCTCGTTGCCCGTGAGATTCTGCTCTGTGGATCTGCCTCAAAAAAGTTATTGATGGTCAGCACCTTATAGGATTTGTCCCTTTATGCAGTGATAAGGATCAGACAAACACTGACATATTTATCTCCTTCCTGAGATTTCATCAGCAAACCAGATGAGTTCTGAATTATTCACCATCTGTTTCACATTTGGGCATCAGGCTTTGCACTCTCTCTGTCTCTCTCCCTCGCTGCTGGGGGCTGGAGTGATGTTGCAAGGGTGTATCTCAACCCTGGCTACCCTGATCTTCCTCCTTTGCTCAGCAGCTTCCAAACTAATATTTAGTGCAGTGTCTTCCCTTCCTTCTGCTGCTATTCCCCCTGGACTTTTCCACCCACTTGTGCAGTCAGCATGTTCTGCTCCCCCTCCCATATGGCACACAGAATTTCCTGTGTATTAAAAACCAAACCAAGGAAATATTTAATGGTTAAAAAAAAAGAAGAAAACCAAACCAAAACAGTGACATTAGAAATATCAAAACATGAAGGCTACTGAAAGGGAAGGGAATTCTACCCAGGAAATAACAAAGGAATCTGTCTGTGGCACGTCCTCTTGCATTAGTGAGCAGTATCTGGATAGAGCTCTTTGAAGAGCTGTGTGTTAGTCATGGTGATTTCAAGCATCTGGATATGGGAAAAGGAGTGGAAGAGCCTGGCTCTAGTGTCTTGGTAAATGCCTTCCAGGTAAGGGAGGCTATTAGCAAAGCCACCTTTTGCCCAGCCTGAGCTGGCCTTGTTCCACAGCCTCTTCTCCACCATCTCAGGGACCTTGGCTGAACTTGCTTTCCCCTGGGCTAGTCCTTCCCTTTAGGGACCCAGCACTGGATGATCTTCCAGATGTGACCTAAGAAGTGCCAAATGAGGAGAAATGACTATTCTACTTGTCCAGTCCCCTGTTCTACAAGCCTGGGTTGCTGTTGAGGTGTGCTGATGTTCAGCCTGCTGTTCTCCAGAACTCTTGGGTCCACCTCAGCTGGGCTACCCTCATCCTATTTTCATGCAAAGTGTTAGGCTGCTCCAGGTGCAGAACTGGGCTTTTGTCTATACTGAATTTCCTGGAGCTCCTGCTGGCTCTTTCCTCCCATCTAGGTGCCTCTGAATGGCGAATTGCCTCTCCTGGAGTGATTGCTAGAGAGAGATCACCTTGGTGTTAACCAAGCAAGAAATTTTGTGTTGGGCAGTCACAAGATGCTTGCTGTTGCTTTTGTAGGGTCTTCAAGTACTCTGAGACCACTCTAGGCAGTGAGGACATCCAAGCTGCAGGCATCATGCAAGGGTGGTTTTTTTCTAGCTACTGTCATGACTGATGAGCCAAGCTTCATTCTCCACAGCGACCTCTGGGCCTATGACCCGCTCAGTCAGACCTTGTAGCTGCATCATTGCTGGAAAGGTTTGTCAGAGAGGGCAAAGGAAAGCTATTTAGAGGTCATTTCAGTTTCTTGCTAACAATGCCCCAAACCAAAAAGCTCCAAAGAATATTAGATCTGAGATCTGTTCAGTCCTATTACTATCATTACTGGGTTGCAAAGGCTCCTCAGTAAAGCAAGTCCATCTTAACATGCTTCCAACATATGGCCTTAGTAAATGAGTGCCCTATTTATATATCCCTGGAGTTTTGTCAAGCATCTGTCTCAAGCACAGTGTGGCAAGCATGAAATTTTTGGTCACACAAATGCAGTGTGCTGTGTGCATTTGTGAGGAAGACAGATGTGATTTATTAGGTCAAATGTCTGGAGTGAGGCAGCTCCAGATAGTCCTCTTGGCAGCTGCCCATACACTGAACACTGTTTGCTGTTAGCCCTGGGACTGGAGTCTGGTTTGTCTGTGTGGGGCTCTGTGATGACAAGGGGAATGGTGGACTCTGTTTTCCAAAGAGGCTGTAAATGTATTGGCTGTGCATGACCCTGGCACTTGCAGTGAAGCCCAGAGAAGTTGTGGCTGCCTCATCACTGGAAGTTTTCAAGGCCAGGCTGGATGTGGCTTTGAGCAAACTGATCTAGCGGACGCCCTATGAGGAGAGGCTGAGGGAGCTGGGGTTGCTTAGCCTGCAGAAGAGGAGGCTCAGGGGAGACCTTATTGCTGTCTACAACTACCTGAAGGGAGGCTCTAGCCAGGTGGGAGTTGGTCTCTTCTGCCAGGCAACCAGCACCAGAACAAGAGGACACAGGCTCAAGCTGTGCCAGGGGAGGATTAGGCTGGATGTTAGGAAGAAGCTCTTCCCAGAAAAAGTAATTGGCCACTGGAATGTGCTGCCCAGGGAAGTGGTGGAGTCCCTGTCAAAAAGGCTTGGATGTGGCAGTTGGAGCCATGGTTTAGTTGTCAGGAGGTGCTAGGTATTAGGTAACAGGTTGGACTTGATGCTCTGAGGTCTTTTCCAACCTGGTAGACTCAATGTCCCTTCCCATGGTAGGAGAGTTGCACTAGATGATCTTCAAAGGTCCCTTCCAGGCCAAACCATCCTGTGAGTCCTCTGAAGTACTTACAAAGTTTTGTCTTTTTATTCTTAAGGTTCTGATTGTCCCTAGAGCTTAACTAGCAGAGCAGAGTCATTGCTGCTGTGCTGATGCATGTGTGACAGGAAAGGGATTCAAGGAGAGACAAAATGATGGCATAGCATTAGTCACAGAATCCCAGAATGACAGGGGTTGGAAGGGACCTCTGGAGATCATCCAGTGGAACCTCCCTGACAGAGCAGAGTTACCTAGAGCAGGCTGCATGCAGGATGGTGTTCAGGCATCTGTGGAGTCAGAATGAGTCCATAGATGGGGACTTCACCACCTCTCTGGGCAGCCTGTTCCAGTACTCTACCTTCCTCAACATAAAGAATTTGCTCCTCATGTTTAGATGGAACTTCCTATGTTCAGCTTTGTGCCCATTACCTCTATGCTGTGGCTGGGCACCTCTGACATGGTCCCATCCTCCTGACACCCACCCTTTAGGTATTTATAACATTGAGAAGATCCTTCCTCAGTCTTCTCTTCTCTGGGCTAAAGAGCCCCAAGTCCCTCAGACTTTTTTTCCCAAGGGAGATGCTCTGGTCCCCTAATGATCTTCGTAGCCCTTTGCTGTACATTCTCAAGTAGTTCCCTGGAGTGCCCAGAACTGGACACAGTATTCCAGATGAGACCTCACCTGTGTAGAGTGGGAGGAGAACCTCCTTTGACCTACTGGCTGTGCTCTTCTTCATGCACCCCAGGATACCATTGACCTTCTTTGCCACAAGGGCACATTGATGGTCATCCTGTTGGCCACCAAAATTCCCAGTTTTTTTTAGTCTCCTGAATTAATCTCATGAGCAGTGCTGAAATTCCCCCCAGAGATTGCTGGCTCTTGTGAAACGTGCCTTCTTTTCAGTCCAGTCATGCATGGAGCAGCACAGAGCTCTTGTGCTGGTTGGAAATGTCAGAAGTCAAAGTTTTGACTTCTGAAATGTTGTGATCCATGGAGAGTGGAGGCAAGGCCCATTTAAGGAAAACCACCTTGGAGAAGAGGCTGCTTCTGTCTTTGTATGACCCACTGTGATGCTGAGTGTGTCATCAAGCCAGCAGGAGCAGGGAAGTCATTCTGCCCCTGTACTCAGCACTGATTATGCCACACCTTGAGTCCTGTGTCCAGTTCTGGGCCCCTCAGGTTAGGAAAGATGTTGAGTTGCTGGAAGGTGTCCAGAGAAGGGCAACAAAGCTGGGGAGGGGTCTGGAGCACAGCCCTGTGAGGAGAGGCTGAGGGAGCTGGGGTTGCTTAGCCTGGAGAAGAGGAGGCTCAGGGGAGACCTTCTTGCTCTCTCCAACTCCCTGCAGGGAGGTTGTAGCCAGGTGGGGGTTGGTCTCTTCTCCCAGGAAACCAGCAGCAGAACAAGAGGACACAGTCTCAAGCTGTACCAGGGGAAGTTTGGGCTGGATGTTAGGAAGAAGTTCTTCATGGAAAGAGAGATTGGCCATTGGAATCTACTTTCCTACAAGAGTCATTAGGCATTGGAACAGGCTGCCCAGGGAGGTGGTGGAATCATGCCTGGAAGTGTTCAGAAAACATATAGACATGGCACTCTGGGACATGATTGAGTGTGCACAGCGTTGTTGGGTTGAAAATTGGACTTGATGATCTTCGAGGTCCTTTCCAGCCTTCAGGATTGTATGAGTCTAATTTTAAATCCCTTTCCTGGGCACGGGAGATGCATTGCTGATGTTGACCAGTGAAGAAAAGGGGAGGGCACTCACATTCTGCAGGAGATTGTGTTCTGAAAGCACATGAAGCTGCCTGAAACCTTGAGTTGTGTCCTACACAACTACTCCTAATAAAGGTTCATAAATGATATTCCCTTTGTTACCCTCTTTGGTTGATGGAAAGCACTCCTGCCGCTTGCTTTGTTTTTCTCAAGTGCTGGATTGAAGTGCATCCCATGTTTGTGTAAATGAAAATATTTAGGTACAGAGATGAAATTGGATGTCTCTGGCTGTTCTGCAAACCAGCACTTGTGTGGAGGTGAGAACACATCTGTGCATAGTAATAAGAGAGATACTTGAAGCAGAGACTGAAACTGTTCTGGAGGCCCTGGTTCATGATCTTTCACCTGAAGCCACTTGCTGCAGGTCTGAGGTCACCTTGATGTGCATCTTGCTCTGGGTTAGCTGGATCTAGACAGAGGACACAGCCTCCAGCTGTGCCAAGGGAGGTTCAGGCTGGTTGTTAGGAAGAAGTTCTTCATAGAGAGATTTGCCATTGGAGTGTGCTGCCCAGGGAGTCACCATCACTGGTGGTGTTTAAGAAGAGACTGGATGGGGCACTTAGTGCCATGGTTTAGTTGATTAGATGGTGTTGGGTGATAGGTTGGATCTTGAAGGTTTTTTCCAACCTGGTCTGGTCTATCCTATCCTATCCTATCCTATCCTATCCTATCCTATCCTATCCTATCCTATCCTATCCTATCCTATCCTATCCTATCCTATCCTATGCTATCTTTCCTGTGCTGGATTATCTCCCAGAGCAGCCTGTGTGACAGCCATGTTCACAGAGCAGGACACAGGAGGATTGGGCACTGCTGGGACATGCATAAAACTTACGACCAGTCCCTTGATGGCTCATGTGAGAGTGGTTTGCAGTGCCCATCCCCTGAACTCCACCAGCAATGGGCTGGTTTGTGCATTAAGCTCATGTTGGTCCTTGGAAAATGATGACCAGTGGTGCCTCTGTGTGGGTCATTCCCATAGGGAATTACTCATGATGCTGGGGAAAAAAACAACCCAACCCCAAAGGCAACATCCCCTCCAGCCTCACTTTCTTTTTAATTCATGCCATGGTTTAGTTGCTCAGATGGTGTTGGGTGATAGGTTAGACTCAATGATATCAAAGGTCTTTTCCAACCTGGTTAATTCCATTCCATTCCATTCCATTCCATTCCATTCCATTCCATTCCATTCCATTCCATTCCATTCCATTCCATTCCATTCCATTCCATTCCATTCCATTCCCTACATGATGCCTGTGAGAAAGCCCCCAGGCAGAAAATTCCTTGTGTGGGTGACACAGGACAGGTTTCCCTGCTTTGGGAAAGCACAGCTTAGCTTTCCCTGGCTGCATGAATTGCAATGGGCAGAATAACTGCTGCTGGCAGCACATGACATGGCAGTTTTGAAGCCTGCATAATTTTCTAAGCCTAGTGTTAAGCTCTCAGTGTTTTCTGTTTGTCAGAGATTGTTGTTTCCATCATTATCTGATGTGAAGGGCCCGCCCATGTCTTCATGTGAATGCAGCTGAGTGAAAAATCAGGCTGTGATCTGAAACAAAAATGTCACTTTGGGTGTTTTGTGGAGGGTTTAATCTAAAATCAAACTCTTCATGCCTAAGCAAATAACCCAGGAGGATGTGAGCGGCCTTCTTTAGTTGGAAAGCTAAAGAAGTTGGGACTTTGGTTGACCTAAATGTATTTCTTTGGTTTAAAATATATTATTACTTCTTAAAATGAAAATGGTTGCCCACCTCTGTCCACAAACTCCACGTGGTACTTGCCTTTTGCAAGTGCATTGGGTTGGAAGGGACCTTCAAAGGTCATCTTGTCCAACCCCCTGCAGTGAGCAGGGAAGGGGGAAGTGTTCACATGGAAGGTGTTTGCTGCTAAATGATAGAATAGAATAGAATAGAATAGAATAGAATAGAATAGAATAGAATAGAATAGAATAGACCAGACCAGGTTGGAAAAGACCTTTGAGATCATCAAGTCTAACCTATCACCCAACACCATCTAATCAACTAAACCATGGCACCAAGCACCCCATCCTGTCTCTTCCTAAACACCTCCAGGGATGGTGACTCCAGCACCTCCCTGGGCAGCACATTCCAATGGCCAATCTATCTTTCTAGGAAGAATTTCTTCCTAACATCCAGCCTAAACCTCCCCTGGCACAGCTTGAGACTGTGTCCTTTTGTTCTGCTGCTGGTTGCCTGGGAGAAGAGACCAACCCCCACCTGTCTACCACATCCCTTCAGGGAGTTGTAGAGAGCAAGAAGGTCTCCCCTGAGCCTCCTCTTCTCCAGGCTAAGCAACCCCAGCCCGCTCAGCCTCTCCTCATAGGGCTGTGCTCCAGACCCCTTCCCAGCTTTGTTGCCCTTCTCTGGACACCTTCCAGCATCTCAACATCTTTCCTAAACTGAGGGGCCCAGAACTGGCCACAGGACTCAAGGTGTGGCCTAACCAATGCTGAGTACAGAGGCAGAATGACCTCCCTGCTCCAGCTGGCCACACTATTCCTGCTACTGGCCAGGATGCCATTGGCCTTCTTGGCCACCTGGGCACACTGCAGGCTCATGTTCAGCCTACTATCAACCAGTACTCCCAGGTCCCTTTCTGCCTGGCTGCTCTCCAGCCACTCTGACCCCAGCCTGTAGCACTGCATGGGGTTGTTGTGGCCAATGTGTAGAACCCTGCACTTAGATGTGTTCAATCTCATGCCGTGGGAGTTGGTAACTCAGTAAGTAGCTATGCTTGCAGCCGGTGTAATAAAACCAAACTGTCTTGACAAACAGTTGATTGAGGGTTTTGTAGTAAACCTCTGAAAGCCACCAGAGATGATGGTATAGCCACAGAGATTGGTTCTGTGTGCATGTCTCTGCTGTTTGGCTCTCGGTGTGGTTAGTCCCTTACAAAGAGGAGGTTTGTATTGGCTCTTTCTCATGCAGCATCGCCCTATTTTAGTTGAAGACTGTTTGCCATCTCCCACAGCAGTGTCTGGTTGATTGTTTATATTATCAGAGTGTGTGGCTGATGAAACTATAGGAAATTGTGAGGCAGCTGGTGCTTAATTAGTGTCTTCCTTCTATAGCTGATTGGCCACGCTCTCAATCTCACTCTGGGCTCAATCCAGAGCTGTTCAGTTCGTTGTGCTGGAGGTTTGGTGAGGTTGTGTAACTGAGAACCTGAATCAGCAGCAGATTTCTGCTTTAATTAAAACCTGCAGTTGCTGGAAGAGGTGGGGCAGGCACAGAGGGCTTAGCTTTCATACTGAACTACTCTCTCAGAATCCTGAAGATCATGGCTAAAGCCCTTTCCCTTACTGAAGCCGATTGCAAAACTTTCTTCTCTTGAGCCAAGATCCTCCATTTATTGAAGGGGGGAGGGGGTAAGATTTAAATGTTATCTACTGTTACAAGAGCTCTTTTTTTTTTGCAGAAGGCAAAGCTTGACCTGCCTGTTTTCATTTGCATATATATAAGATCCAACTCCTTAACTCACTCTTTCAGTCAGCAGAGAAAACAACTTTGTCCCTTCTCCACATGGAAGCAGCCAGCTTCCAAACCAGGGCTGAGATCAGACCTTAAGCCTCCTTCATGTCTGGGTGCATTTCAGTTTGGCTGAGATATCTCCAAAGAATTAAAGCAGTGCTGTGGCTTGGAAAAACTTGTGCTCAGATAAGCTGCTGTGAGGTCAGAAATGGCCACGTTCAGACTGAACCCATTGCTGCTTCACAGGGTGCAGGTAGCTGGTGTCTGCAACTGTTGCTTGAATGTGTTGTAACCAGGGGAAGGGACCCTTTGCCAGGGCTTGTACTGATAGACTGAGGAACAGTGGCTTTGAGCTTGAGGTGGGGGAGATTTAGACTGAATATTATGAAGAAATTGTCCACAGTGAGGGTGGTGAGAGACTGGAATAGGTTGCCCAGGGAGGCTGTGGATGCCCCCTCCCTGGAGGCATTCAAAGCCAGGTTGGATGAAGCCTTGAGCAACCCGATCTAGTGGAAGTTGTCCCTGCCCATGGCAAGGGTGTTGGAACCAAATGATCTTTAAGGTCCCTTCCAACCCAACCCATTCTATGACTCTTTGAACCAAGAGTAGGTACAGTGAGTAAGATGCTCTACCTTGTGTGTTGCTGCCACAGCTTGCCCAGTGTATCTGCCCCCCTCTGACAAACAGTCAGGAAAGCAATAAAAACAAATGAGTTTTTAAGATCTCCTCTGCAAGAGTAGTTGTGATGCTGAATTCACGCAGTTCTGACTACAGAGCCACACAAATGTTTTCCCATTAAGGAATTACTCATTCTTGCAGGTTTTTCTGGAGCAGCAGGATAAGAATGTGCTGCTTTCAAGTCTGAATTTGATGGAATTGGGGGGGAGTGGTTGGGCAGCGGTGGGGCACTACTTCTCCTCCTGCATCGTGGGATCCATCGCTGTGTGTTATTTTTCCAGTCCAAATGGCCTAAATCAAATGCAAAGGATAGGTTGAAAGAGGTAAGTGGTAAGCAGGGAAATGGCCTCATTATAAGGTGCAGGGCATAGAGAATGGGATGGGGGAGAAGGAAGGACAAGAGGCTGTTAGCCAGGGCACCAGCTTCTTTCTCTTCTGTTTAGTTTCAGCTTCCCTTAAAATTCCTGCTGTTTATCCATTTTGCCCACACGGGAGCCAAAAGCCTTCCTGCTCTTTTCTGTCAAATTAAATTAATGGGGAGAAAAACCAACCACACAGATGCTCTAAATCCCAAGCTAATACTGCAGAGTTTTGGCTCTTGCATCTGACTCTCGGTGTGGTTCAAAAGCAGCTCTGGAGACACTTGGGGCACTCAGATAAAACCAAACCAAAACAAAAAAGCAACAGGGTTTTTTTTTTTTTCAATCTGAGAATTGGATATTTATTTTTTTTAATCCACTTCTGGAAGGTGTGATGTGGAATCAAATCCTGGCTGTGTCTGTGACCTCTTTCTACATGTGTTCGTGATGGAGTCACCATCCCTGGAGGTGTTCAAAAAAGGACTGGACGTGGCACTTCAAGCCATGGTTTAGTTGTTATGAGGTGTTAGGTATTAGGTAATAGGTTGGATTTGATGATCTCTGAGATGTTTTCCAACCTGGTTGATTCTATGAATGTAGAATAGAATAGAATTAACCAAGTTGGAAAAGACCTCTGAGATCGAGTCCAACCTATCACCCAACACCATCTAATCAACTAAACCATGGCACCAAGTGCCTCATCCAGGCTCTTCCTAAACACCTTCAGTGATGGTGACTCCACCACCTCCCTGGGCAGCATATTCCAATGGTCAATCACTCTTCCGGTGAAGAACTTCTTCCTAACATCCAACCTAAACCTCCCCTGGTGCAGCTTGAGGCTGTGTCCTCTTGTTCTGGTGCTGCTTGCCTGAGAGAAGAGATATTCTGGATGTCCCAGTTCAGGCTGGATGGGGCATGCAGCAACCTGGTGTAGTGGAAGGTGTCCTTGCCCACGGCAGGAGGGCTGGAACTTGGTGATCTTTAGCATCCCTTCCTACTCAACCCATTCTATGATCTGTAGCTCCCTGACTCCAGCAAACCACCTGAGTGAGACAGGGACAGAAACCCACCAGCTTACACAGAGCAGCATGCATGTGCTGGAGTGGTTTTATCTTTTCAAGATCACTTCAAGTCTTCTCTTTTCCCCCTTAACTGTTTGCAGTTGGCACAGGAGCTGGAGAACAGCTCCAGAGCAAATGGTTCCAGTCACAAACACACTGATGGTGAGCTACTGCAGCCCCTTAGGGCAGAACCTTGTGTCCTGTGGCAGGAAATACAATTTTTGTGCAGGGGAATAATTAAGGCAAAGGTTGCAACAGTCACAGCATGGCAGCAGCCATCTGCTTGCTTTTTGCTTATGGTTTCAAGAACAGAGAAGAGTCAAGGGGAAAGTGAAACAGGCTTTTGGCTTTAACTATAGCTAGGAACCCAGATTATCCTTCTTTAAATGGCTTTGATCTGGCTCTTTATGGGTAGCTGAGACCTTCTCCTGCCATCATCCCACCTTTCTGGCAGCACCTGCTCAGCTATAGTGGTTTCTTTTTTAGCAGTTCCTTTCCTTTTCTTTCTATGGATGACTGGGTTGCAAAGGATACTCACACACTCCAGATTTAGGGCTGGAAATCTCCTGGTGCTGCTGGGAGGTTTGCATAATTGATGCTAATATGCATGGATTTAAAATTGATGGGTTGGTGCAAATGTTCAGGTGGATGGAAGCACTTTTATCACCATTAATTGTAATGAACTGCTTTGGCCTTCAGTTAAAGCTGAGGCTCTGGATGAGGATAAGAGCGAAACATGTAACATCAGGGATCTGAAGCTGATGAAGATAACCATGATCAGTGCCAAGGATGTGTTTAAGGGTTTGCTAAGTTGGGGCCAATATGAAGATCAGGAGTAAGCATGTATGGAAAATGCATCTTCTGGGCTTCTTTCACTTAGTCATCTGAGAGCTGGCAGGCTGAGAGAGTGGGAGTTGTTCACCCTGGAGAAGAGAAGGCTCTGGGGAGACCTTATAGCAGCCTTCCAATACCTGAAGGGGCTTAGAAGAAAGCTGGGGAGGGACTATTTACACCGACATGTAGCTATTGGACAGAGGATATTGGTTTTAAACTAGAGCAGGGTAGATTTAGGTGGATATTAGGAGGAAGTTCTTCACAATGAGTGTGGTGGAACAGCATAAGGTATTGTCCAAGGAGGTGCTGGAGGCTCCATCCCTGGAGCCATTCAAGATTAGGCTTGATAAACCTCAGAGCAACCTGATCTAGTTAGCTACAACCCTGCTTACTGCAGGGGATAACCTTTAAGTGTGCCTATGAGGTGGTGGAATCACCATCACTGGAGCTGTTTAGGAAGAGACTGGATGGGGTGCTTGGTGCCATGGTTTAGTTGATTAGATGGTGTTGGGTGATAGGTTGGACTCAATGATCTCAAAGGTCTTTTCCAACCTGGTCTATTCTATTCTGTTCTGTTCTGTTCTGTTCTGTTCTGTTCTGTTCTGTTCTGTTCCGTTCCGTTCCGTTCCGTTCCGTTCCATTCCATTCCATTTTATTCTATTCAAATGGATTCTATGATTTTTTTTCAGTCGAAAACATTCAAGTAGGGCACTCTTTGCAAGGCTAAGACCCAAATTTGCCAGTCACTGTCTCCACGTGTTGCAGGCTACATAGACATTTACGAGAGCAAAGTTTGGGCTTATTTTGGGTTTCTCCCATTTGGGAGATGCTGCTGGCAGGACAGCTTGTTTCTACTGTGGATTATTAGTTTTTTTTGCTGTACCCTTCTTCCCCTGTAAATGGTGCACATCTGCAGGCAGACAGCAGCAGTTGCTAAAAATGGGTGTGCTGTGCAGTGCTTTGTGTGTGGCAGCGCTCTTACACTCTCTGAAAATTGCCAGGCAAGGATCGTGAAAACGTAGCACAAGCCATCAGGATGGGCTTTAATGGCTTGCTTAACTCAGAGTTCATTCTTCAGTGAGAACATGCCATCTACAATTGAGTCTCTCAGCTGTTAAAATGTCAGATTCTTGCCCTTCAATTAAAGCAGAGCTGGTAAAGTAGGACCTCAATAAAGAGGTTCTTCACTGTAGCTTAACACTGAAGTGTTTGGTTACATTTCACGTACAGATGATCATAGAATGGCTGAGACCTCAGAGATCATCTATTCCAACCTCCCCACCAGGTACAGGGATGCCTCTCAATCAAACGTGGTTGCTCAAGGCCTCATCCTATCTGGCCTTGAACACCTCCAAGGAGGGGTCATCCACAGCCTCTCTGGGCAACCTATTTCAGAGTCCTACCACACTGAAGCACTTCCTAAAATCCCATCTAACCCTACTCTCCCTCAGCTTAAAACCATTCCCCCTTCTCCTGTCTCTAGACACTCTTATGAAAAGCCCTCTTCAGTCTTCCTGTAGGATCCTTTCAGGTATTGGAAAGGAGCTCTAAGGTCCCCCTGGAGTCTTCTCTTCTCGAGGCTAAACAACCTCAGATGATGAACCTTTTCTTTATAGCACTTGTTATGTGTAGGTTATGTCCAGGTTTACCCCACAGCTTCAAAAGAGTTTGACTTTGCTGTCCAGTCCTCATGGACTCATTTAACATTGCAGCCTGCTGTTAAAAAGCAACCTCCTTCTGCACCTGGCTCTGGCAAGCTAGAGGTTAGAACTTCCCTTGCCTCCTTTGCTGTTCTATGGGACATCCTTGGGCTGTTAAAATCAACGGATGTTTTTCTAATTAAAGGCAAAAGTGGAGCAAAAGTGCTTTGGGCTGTTGGCATTCCTTGCTTTGTGGAAAGAGAGGCCATAATTGCTATTTCGTGTGGTAAAACTGGCAGTGATTCCTAGCACGTGCCTTTAGTTTCGGTCTTTCAACCCTCTCCCTTTTTCCACTGTTAATTTTACTCAAGGAAGAAGCCTCTGCAAAGACACTTTCAACATGCAATTTGCACTAATACTCGTAGGCCCAAGAATTCAAGTTTAAGAAGGACATTAAGTTTAAGAAGGACATTGGAGACACTTGAATGTGTCCAGAGAAGGGCAGCAAGGCTGGGGAGAGGCCTTGAGCACAGCCCTGTGAGGAGAGGCTGAGGGAGCTGGGGCTGTTTAGCCTGGAGAAGAGGAGGCTCAGGGGAGACCTTCTTGCTCTCTACAACTCCCTGAAGGGAGGTTGTAGCCAGGAGGGGGTTGGTCTCTTCTCCCAGGCAAGCAGCACCAGAACAAGAAGACACAGTCTCAAGCTGTGCCAGGGGAAGTTTAGGCTGGAGATGAGGAGAAAGTTCTTTCCAGAGAGAGTTGTTAGCCATTGGGATGTGCTGCCCAGGGAGGTGGTGGAATCCCCATCCCTGGAGGAGTTCAAGAGGGCATTGGATGTGGCACTTAGTGCCATGGTTTATTCATGACATCTGTGGTGACAAGTTGGACTTGATGATCTTTGAGGTCTCTTCCAACCTTGGTGATTCTGTGTGATTCTGTAGAGCTGAAAGACTCCAACCATCTCAAATAGCATTCCATGCACTCAGCACCGTGGTGGGTGATATGCAGTCCCCTCTGCCTCCTGGAAAGGAGTCTGTGCCCATGGCAGTCCTGGGGTGCTGGGAACCAGCCTTCCCTTGACCTTCTCTTTTAGTCCTGGGAACCTTGCTGCCAATCTGGTTGTGAATTGCAAGAAAGCAAACCTGGCTAAATGAGCATTTGTGCTGAGTTCTGCAGTCTGCCTGTGAGTGACATTGTACTCCTGGGGACGACAATTTTAAGGTGACAAAGCACCTACTTTCAGCAGGTTGGGTATGTTGGGGTTTTTTTTGCTGCCTGAACACTGACTTCAAACAGGCTCCTGTCATTTGAAGTGTACAAGTTAAATCCTGGCTCTTCATCAGATCCAATTCTTCTTGGGCTGATGCTGCCTTTACACATGGTTAAGCCCATTCATCCCAGCTTGCACAGTCACCTCATTATCAGGTGCCAGAGAGTGCAAGCTGGCTGCTGATGAACGCTGGCTGCTTATGTGAGCAACTTGGAATCCAAACACCTTTCTATTTTCCTAAACACTGAAGGTGAACTCTTGCTGCCAAGGAGCACGCTGAGAGTTTTGCCAGCAGTTTCAAGAGGGCCTTAAATCTCAGTTGTCCATTTGGAAAACCACAGAATCATTTTTGGTTGGAAGAGACCTTGAAGATCATCGAGTCCAACTGTTAACCCAGCATTGCCTAAACCATGTCACTCAGAACTGCATCTGTACAGCTTTTCAGTCCTTCCAGAGATGGTGACTTCACCACCAACCTGGGCAGCCTGTCCCAGGGCTTGACAACCCCTTCAGTGAAGAAATTTCTTCTAATATCCACCCTAAATATCTTTACAGTGAGGGTGGGGAGACACTGGAACAGGTTGCCCAGGGAGGTTGTGAATGCCCCCTCCCTGGAGGTGTTCAAGGCCAGGCTGGATGAGGCCTTGAGTGACCTGTTATAGTGGAAGGTGTCCCTGACCATGGCAGGAGGGCTGAAACTAGATGATCTTTATGGTTCCTTTCAACCCAACCCAACCTACAAATCTGTGTCTCCTTTGGCACAACTTGAGGCCATTTCCTTTAGTCTAGACTATTAGTACATGGGAGAAGAGATGGACGCCCACCTCACTACAGCCTTGTTTCAGCTAACTGTAGTGAGTGAGAAGGCCTCCCCTGAGCCTTCTTTTCTCCAGGCTGAAGAAACAAAAAATCAGTGCACTTTGTAGTGTGGTTATATACCCAACAAAGAAAACTATCCCCAAAAAACCCTAACAGCAATAACAATAATTAAAAACCCATGACAAACTGACCCTTTGTGGGTTGATGTTGAGTGTTCCCCATTGCAGCAGATGTCAGTCACAGGCCAGACTGTGCTCAGGCTTTGAGTCTTTTACCAACTTGAAGTCAATAGATCATCATTTTCCTGTGTGATCTGGTGCAGGTGATCCTGCTCTGGCAGGGGGGTTGGACTAGATGATCTTTCAAGGTCCCTTCCAGCCCTTGAAATTCTGTGATTCTGGGATCTACAACAGTTTTGTTGCTTGCACTGTGGTCAGCATTGCTTCACACCACCTTTTTAAAGAGCTCTTGCTTCTTAGTGGTCCCCAACCTGTGTGCATCTACTGGGAGAAACACACAGAATCACAGAATCACCAAGGTTGGAAAAGACCTCAAAGATCATCAAGTCCAACCTGTCACCACAGAGCCTTCAAGCTTTCATAGGTCTTTGATTGTGATAAATGTGCCTGGGATGGGATTTCTACTTTGGAAGCTGCTTGCCCTGAGTCTTCTGACCCTTGAACAGGCAGTTTGGTTAAATCCCTTTGCAAATATTTGGACATCTGATTTGTTGTTGGGTGGATCTGCTCTAATCCAGATGGAGGTGAATCCGAAAAACAACCTTCCCACCTCTGAGTTTCCCTACCTGGCAATCATCTCTCCCCAGTTTGCATTTACATTTCGATACAGTCCTTCCTGTATTCATTTTTCTTGTTCTGTCTGCTCTGCTCAGTGTTTAAAACAAAAATCAACCCCAAGCCCTGAGAAATGAGGATGGCATTTGCTATTAAATGCTGCAGGCACAAAATGTATCTGTTATATTTCTCGGGGATTGTGCTTCTGCGCTACGGATGCGTGAAGGGTAAGATAAACCTGAGAGCTGCCCTCCCTACCAACAGGCTCCTATCAAGTAGTTGTCAAAATAAATGCATTACTCAGCTTCTCCGAGGTGCTTACAGGGCTATTTCAGTGCACTCTCATTTACTCACAAAGTGAAACTGCTCCATCTGTCAATAACCATTACTCACGTCCCTGTGCTTAGTACCAGCCCGTCGTGAACGTGAACACCTTCCCCTGAATTCTCTCTGCAGAAACATCCCTGAAATTCCCAATAACTTCACTCTCCTGAACCTTTAAATTCAACATCCATTATGGTGAGATGTCAGAAAGCAACATAGGTGTCTGCAAAACTAACTAGAAGCCAAGAGCTTGCTTGGTTTTGGGCCCCTCGCTCCAGGATGGACGTTGGGGTTCTGGAGGATGTCCAGAGAAGGACAACAAAGCTGGTGAAGGGTCTGGAGAAAAGGTCCGGTGAGGAGCAGCTGAGGGAATTGGGGATGTTGAGCCTGGAGAAGAGGAGGCTGAGGAGAGACCTCATTGCTCTCTACAACACCCTGAAAGGAGGTTGGAGTGAGGTAGGGGTTAGTCTCTTCTCGCTAGTACTAAGTAGTATAATGAGAAGAAACGGCCTGAAATTGTGCCAGGGATTAGAAGAGGCTGCCCAGGGAGGTGGTGGAGTCACCATCCCTGGAGATATGTGGACATAGTTTAGTGGCCATGGTTGTGTTGACATCCCAGGCAACCAGCACCAGAACAAGAGGACACAGTCTCAAGCTGCACCAGAGGAAGTTTAGGCTGGAGGTGAGGAGAAAGTTCTTCACTGAGGGAGTCATTAGCCATTGGAATGTGCTGCCCAGGGAGGTGGTGGAGTCCCCATGCCTGGAGGTGTTCAAGAGGGGACTGGATGTGGCACTTGGTGCCATGGTTTAGTCATGAGGTCTGTGGTGACAGGTTGGACTTGATGATCTTTGAGGTCTCTTCCAACCTTGCTAATTCTGTGACAGTTGGACTCCGTGATCTTAGAGGTCTTTTCCAACCAAAACAATTCTGTGGTTCTATGATTCATCACCCACCACATTTCTGATAGCAGCTTGAACTTAGTGTTTAGGAGGCATTTAGATTTAGGAGACACTTCTGAACATTTGAAGGAAAATTAGACCAGTTTTTGACTTGTGGTTTGACTGAGGGCTTGAAAGTGATGGTGCAAAATAACCCTCTGGTGGAAGAGGTGCTGTGAGTCTGCATTCACAAGCAGAGGGAGGCATAACAGTGGCGTTCATCTTTCACTGCTCTTTTATTCATGTAGTCTCTTAGTGGCCATCTGAGCTGACAGGGATGTGTGCTCTGGCCCTGCTTGTCAAGGGAATTGCTTTTTAACTCCACTTTGTGACATCTCACAGTTTCATTTGTGTGTTTGTCCCCCAGATGCTTGGTTTTGGCTTGCAGCCTATTTGCTACAGGCAACGATTCTCCAGGAGAGGTTTCTCTCATGATTTCTGGGGTTTGGCTTGATGGCTCAGAGACTAAAAATGACATTTCAGCTATAAGCAGCACAGGTTTGTTCTAGGGTGGTGCTCACATGCATGGCCTGCAAAGCACACGCTCATAGTATCACCTCTTTACATTGAGCAGTATTGGAGTGTCCTTCCTTTTGCATTTGGTAGCTGCTTGAAGCAGGTTTAGAAGCTGGAAGATCTTGGTGTGGGTGCTGCCCTAGAGAAAGCCTTTTTGGGGGTTGTGCAATTAGTCATGAATGACCTTCTTGCAGTGTCACTTATCTTCCCCCCCCACAGGGTGAAAAGGAGCCCTGCAATTGGGATGGGACCTGACCACTGTGTGGCATCTGCCTTCTGAACCCTCTGCTTGGTCTGAAAAATGGAAATGGATACAGGCTGCACCAGGGGAGGCTTAGGCTGGATGTTGGGAAATATTTCTTCACTGAAAGGGTTCTCCAGCATTGGTGTGGTCTGCCCAAGGCAGTGGTAGAGTCATCATCCCTGGAGGTGTTTAAATGGCATGTGGACCTGGTACTTAGGAGCATGGTTTAGTGTTGACCTTGCAGTGCTGGGTCAGAGGTTGGACTGGATGATCTTGAAAGTCTCTCCCAATCAAATATATTCTGTGACATGCATATTCTGACTGGTCTGCATAGATGTGTATAAGGGCAGATGTGTGCTTTGTGTCATAGGCAGGGTGGTGGCACAGCCTCCTCCAGCTGGGGTTTTTGGAAGAGAGCAGATGTGGCTTTTTTTTCTCTGCACTGAGCTCATTCCTCTCCACTTGAAGAGAAGCTGGGAGCAGAGCCCTTGGGGAGAACTTGCTGAGATAGGGGAGCCTGGCAAGTGAAATGGGGACACTAATTGTCCTATTCTAGGACACATCCTGTTGCTCAAGTCCCATTTTGGGTACTGAGGAGTCTGTGGCAGCCTGGACCAGAGTGAGGGATCAGAGGGGTTGAACCATGACCCTTCAGCTCCGTCTTGATGCTTTTTAGCAGGGCACTGCTTGTTGCTGTGTTGGGCTGAGAGCTGTCTGAGGCAAGAAGTAGTTTGTTTACCTGTGAAATTGTTTCCCTGTGATTTTTATGCTTGGAGGAGAGAAGGAACATGACTGAAAAATCAGCTGCTCTGCTGCCCTTGAGAAAAAAAAACCCCTATATTCACAGTAAGAAAAGGAAAGTAACTAAGATATTCCTGCTAAGTGCCTGTTAGTTATACATATTGCATCTAGAAGTAATTACCATTTAATTAGCAGTCTAGCAACAGTGGAGTTGAAGCTACAGTTACATTGCCTTTATTACTGGTAGCAAGAGAGGGCTGATCTTCCTGAGGGAACAATTCCAGCAGAAGGGATTTTGGACCAGCCCTTGGGTGACTGCGAGCAGCACCACAGAGCTGAACCCACCAGGGCTGGGGGCTGCAGTGAGGGCCATGGCAGACACCCAAAAGTAGGACCAACATGTGCCCACTGCAAGTTTTCCATAACTGAATCACAGAATGGTTTGGATCGGAAGGGACCTTAAAGGTCATCTGGTACCAACCTTCTTGCCATGGGTGGGACACCTCCTGCTAGACTAGGCTGCTCAAGGCACCGTCGAGAGGCAACAGCCTCAATTTGCAAGGGGAAGTTTAAGTTGGATATTAGAAGTTCCTTCACTGAAAGGGTTCTCAAGCAATAGAACAGGCTCCCTAGGGAGGTGGTTGAATCTCAGGAGGTCTTTAAAAGACACAGGGATGTGGTGCTGAGGGATATGGTTTAGAAGCACCCTTGGTAGAGATAGAGAAGGTTTGGACTGGATGATCTTAAAGGTCTTTTCCAACAGAAACAATTCAGTGATTCGGTGATCCAACCTGGCTTTGAACTCTTACATGCTTGGAGACAACTTCTCTGGGCAACCTGTGCCAGTGTCTTCACCCTCAAGAAGGATTTTTTTCATAATGCCTGCTCTAAATCAAGCTTCTTCCAGTGTCAAACCATTATCCCCTTGTACTGTCACTCCATGCTTTGGCTCATCTCTAGCCCCCTTCAAATGCTGGAAGGCTGCTATCAAATCTCCCCAGAGCCTTTTCCTCTCCAGACTGAACAACCCCAACTCTCAGCCTGTATTCACAGGACAGGTGCTCCAGCCCTCTGATCATCTTTTTGGCCCTCCTCTGGACCCTCTCCAACACTTCCACATCCTTCTTGTGTGGGAAGCTCCAGAGCTGAACACAGTACTGCAGGTGGGGTCTCACCAGAGAAGAGTAGAGGGGGTGAGAATCAGCATAATTAACATCTACTTTGTCCATATGGAATTGAATGCTTTCATTTGAAAGCCATTGGGAGTGGGATTAGGTTTAGATATCAGATGAGATGAGCATGGACACTCAAAATCTGTTTGCCATCCTAGCTATTTCTAAGGATAAAAATGTGGTCTATTTTTTTTTCCTCTCTCTTCCTGCATAGACCTTGTTTTTATTTCTAAGTCAGGAGTTGGAAGTGCCAAAAGATCACACCTCAGAGGGAATAAAGTACAAGAAATCTTTCACCTTCATAGAGGTAAAATCCCAGCATTTGCCTGCTGTCATGTCCCTGGGATTTCTGATGTGGTGCAAGTGGAAATCCTTAAATCTCCCACTGTACAAACCCATAGAGTTCCTGAGGAGCTGGGGAATGGTTTAAAGGTGTTGGCTGCCTGGCTCTGTGTGTTAAATCCAAGCGTGTGGGAGAACTGGGGAAGGTGCTGCTTCTTCCGCTCAGAGCTGCCCAGTGAGGGTGGTTGCTGTCACTGCTAATCAGCAGAAAGGAGGTTTTAAACTACTTCTGGCAAAACTTTGAAGCTGGGGGCTCGTCTCTTCTCCCAGGCAACCAGCACCAGAACAAGAGGACACAGTCTCAGGATGTGTCAGGGGAGGTTTAGGCTGGATGTTAGGAAGAAATTCTACACACAGAGAGTGATTGTCCATTGGAATGTGATGTCCAGGGAGGTGGTGGAGTCACCATTATTGGAGGTGTTTAGGAGGAGACTTGAAGGGGTACTTGGTGCCATGGTTTAGTTGATTAGGTGGTGTTGGATGATGGGTTGGACACGACGATCTTGAAGGTTTCTTCCAACCTGGTCTGGTCTATTCTATTCTATTCTATTCTATTCTATTCTATTCTATTCTATTCTATTCTATTCCCTGACGTTGCCCTGGGGGGTTCTGCATCTCTAACATGGAGTAAAATAGGTCTGTTTTGCATGGACAAACACTGCCTTTTAATGAGAGGTTGACAAGGGGTTGAAACCCCCTGGATAAGCTCTTCAGGAGGGTGCTTGGGTTTTCACTGGTAGTCAATAGCGGAAAGAGCCCCTGACCTCCTGCTCTTCAAAGGTTTGTGCTCTCTTTACCTACCTCACATGAACTGCAGCTTCCCTGGGCGCCACGTGCTGCTACCCAGTGTGGGGAGAAGGCTCTGATTCACTCTCTCCTCCCGGCTCAGATTAAGATTGCAAACTGCTTTGTTTAGCTAGAATTTTATCTCATGTTGGTTAACATGTTTTAAGTAATGAGATACAAGGAAGCATCTCTTTTCCTGGTGGAGCCAAGGCTTTGTGGCTTAGCTCCTGGGTTTGATTACAAGATATACTCTGGCTGGATAATTTCTGTGCAAGCAAAACGCAGCAGCGATTTCCAGACCTGTTTTTGAGTGTAAAACCTTTAGAGGAGCAGGCATGTAGGAAAAATAAAAGCAGGTTAACCAAATTCTCTGTCTTTCTGACTGTTCATCCATGCTAATCTCTGCTCCCTTTTGTATTCTCTCTTGATGTGCAGTGGTTTTTCCAGGCAAGGAAAGAATTTTTTTTCCTTGCTATTCTTTTGTGGACATTTTAGTGGCTTCCACTGTGAGCCAGGGCATATATTCACAGAATCACAGAATCACCAAGGTTGGAAGAGACCTCAAAGATTATCAAGTCCAACCTGGCACCACAGACCTCATGACTAAACTATGGCACCAAGTGCCACATGCAATCCCCTCTTGAACACCTCCAGGGATGGGGACTCCACTACTTCCCTGGGCAGCACATTCCAATGGCTATTCAAATCATTCTCTGTTTTATCTCAGCTTCCTCCAAACCTGGTACTCATTGTTGCCTCTCCTGTAGGACTGTCCCAAATAAATCACTATGAGTGATCACTTGTGAGAGATGGTTGGGGTTTGTTTTGAGGCTGGGGAGAGGTCTGGAGCGCAGCCCTGTCGGGAGAGGCTGAGGGAGCTGGGGTTGCTTAGCCTGGAGAAGAGGAGGCTCAGAGGAGACCTTCTTGCTGTCTACAACTCCCTGAAGGGAGGTTGTAGCCAGGTGGGGGTTGGTCTCTTCTCCCAGGCACCCAGCATCAGAACAAGAGGACACAGTCTCAAGCTGTGCCAGGGGAAGTTTAGGCTGGAGGTGAGGAGAAAGTTCCTCCCAGAAAGAGAAATTGGCCATTGGAATGTGCCGCCCAGGGAGATGGTGGAGTCCCCATCACTGGAGGTGTTCAAGAAAGGCTTGGATGTGGCACTTGGTGCCATGGTTTAGTTGTCAGGAGGTGTTAGGTAATAGGTTGGACTTGATGATGTCTGAGGTCTTTTCCAACCTTGATGATTCTATGATTCTATTATTTCCCCCAATTCTGCCTTTGTGAAGAGAGACCATTAAGGATCCAACCCCCAGCATGCTGACGTTTGCCAACATGCAGTCATGCTCCACTGGCTGGGGGGAAGGAGCCTCTTTCCTCTGTGCTCTAGGGAGTCTTCTGGGCTCATCGCCCTGGGCCAAAACGTTCGCACCAAGTGTGGAAGTCTGGGTTTCCCCCTGAGTGTCTGGTTCCAGACTGCCTCCAGGAACAGCTAGCTCTGCAAACTGCCATTAAATTAGCTAAAATCAAAAGCCATCTTTTAAGTAGATCCCAAGGGAGAAGGCTGTAATTGCAACTATTTCCTCAGAATCCTTTGTGAACAGAGACTGAGTCCTGACTGAAGGGTAATTATCAAATTTCCTTTCTCCAAGGTGACTTCTTCAGGGCTTGTGCTCCGAGGTTCAAAAGCACACACCTCAAAAGCTGCAATGCAGCATTGCTCCCCTGTGCACACAGAGAGCACAGGGCTGGGGTCATTGATGGGAGTTAGCAACTTGTGCTGCTGCCAGCGCTTGGGTGGATGATGGAGAACAGCCCAAAATGCCTTCTGCAAAGTCTCATGACCCTGGGCAAGTCTCACTCTCATCTTACACCCATCCTGGAAGGCATTCTCAAGGTTGGTGGCTGCTGCTGATGTCCCAACAAGATGGCTGTTGGAGATGGTTGGGCAGTTGGCACACCTTGAGTCCTGTGTCCAGTTCTGGGCCCCTCAGTTTAGGAAAGACATTGAGTTGCTGGAAGGTGTCCAGAGAAGGGCAACAAAGCTGGGGAGGGGTCTGGAGCACAGCCCTGTGAGGAGAGGCTGAGGGAGCTGGGGTTGCTTAGACTGGAGAAGAGGAGGCTCAGGGGAGACCTTCTTGCTTCTACAGCACCAGAACAAGAGGACACAGTCTCAAGCTGTGCCAGGGGAGGTTTAGACTGGATGTTAGGAAGAAATTCTTCACAGAAAGAGAGATTTGTCATTGGGATGTGCTGCCCAGGGAGGTGGTGGAGTCACCATTACTGGAGGTGTTTAGGAAGAGACTGGATGAGGTGCTTGGTGCCATGGTTTAGTTGATTAGATGGTGTTGGGTGATAGGTTGGACTCGATGATCTGAAAGGTCTTTTCCAACCTGGTTAATTCTATTCTATTCTATTCTATTCTATTCTATTCTATTCTATTCTATTCTATTCTATTCTATTCTATTCTATTCTATTCTACTCTATTCATGTGTCTTGTCCTTCCAAGCGGCTGTGGAAATGGGGTAAACTCTGTTCCATATCATGGAGTTCTTTGGGGCTAAAGTTTTACTTCAGCTGAGAAAACACCTAGAGCAGGGGATGATGCCTGCCTGCACATCAGCATTTTGACAGCCTACAGCAAGACTGCCAGAAGTGCTAGAAAACAGGAGCATGGAGGTAGGTTCTCAGGCATAGGATGGTTTTTAATGCTAGGACTTCCTTGGCTTTTTTTAGAATAGCCAAAGTAAAAGCTGTGAGGCAATGACCTTGGCAGCAGATTTTATCCTGGAGAGGAAATTTTATAGCTGAGTTGAAGTCCTGAAGCTTGGATGTGTAACTAGGAGTCCACTTTAGACTTGCACGCTCTATCTTAGCACACCATCGGCACCTCAAAGTTGTTCACAGATTCACAGATTGCATCAGGTTGGAAGAGGCCCTCAAAGGTCATCTTGTCCAACCTCCCTGCTGTTAGCAGGGACACCTCCAACTATATCAGGATGCCCAGGACCACATCAAGTCTGATCTTGAATGTCTTCAGGGTCAGGGCTTCAACTGCCTCTCTGGGCAACCTGTTGCAGTATTTCATTACTCTCATTGTAAAGAGCTTCCTCCTAATGTCCAGCCTTAATCTCCCTGCTCCCCTTGTCCTACCACCACAGGCCCTTTGAAGCAGTCCCTTCCCAGCCTTCCTGCAGGTCCCTTTCAGTTATTGAAATGCAGCTCTTAAGGTCTCCTTGGAGCCTTCTCTTCTCTGGGCTGAACAGCCCCAATTCTTTCAGCTCCTCTTTGCAGGAGAGGTGCTCCAGCCCTCTGACCATCTTGTGGATCTGTTTACACAGCTTTCATGGCTACTGGGGTCTTAAAGCAAGGCCAGAAATGGCAGATGTTGTGTTCAATTCCTTCCTTGTCAGGTTATTGATCGCCAGTGCTCTTCTCACCATAGATGGCTGAAGCTGGGGGATCTGCACGCGTAACTGTATCGGTGGTTAATTTAGCAGCTCCAGTGTGGCAGTCACTAAACTTATGTCTAGATGCTTTTTCTCAAGAGTATCTAGGTATTATACTCATCTGACAGATGAGGAAACAGGGGTAGAAAGAAGCTAACTGCTTTGCCTGAGGTCCCAGAGCAAGCCTCTTCTTGATGTGGAACTCGCAGCAGGCAGACAACAGCGACAAAGTCAAAGCTATCTCGAGCAAGGTCACAGACATGGGTAGGCATAATAGGTATTAAAAAAACCATAAATACATAGTTTTCACAGCTTCTTTGCCATTAAAAGTTTTAAGTCTTATTAATCTCCAGGAAATTCAGGAAGGCATTCATTCAATCTAGCATCTCTTTTATGTGGCATCGCTTGGTTTTAATTTGTTTCGCAGCTCCTGTCCTACTTAGCGGCAGCGGGAAAATAAACCCATTTGAAACAGACAATTAAGCCAGGTCACTGGGGCAGGGAAGCTAGAATTAGTCAAGAAACAACTCTTGCAGCTGCCATCCTGGGGATTATATTAAGCAAGGTAGGCTGCTGCTGCTGCTGCGAGCTAAATGCTGTTCCTCCACAGCTATTTGATTGCGTTCTGGTGAACGACAGCCAGCTTTTATCTGCCCAAGCCATTACACAGGCACTGAAGGGAAGCTGGGAGCGTGGCTTCTGCCTGTCTCTGCAGCTGCATGTAGATGTCACGCTGTAGGAGGCAGGAGTGATGAACATTCTCCATACGCCTTGTGTGATGTGAGGTTTGGGGCTTTTGTAATCAGCATCTTGCCCTGGCGCTCGTGCGCTGCTGTTAGCTGCCTCCTGCAGCTGCCCTGGTGCACTCAAACACTCTTCTCCTGTTGCAGAGTTCCTAAATTAATGATCTGAAGTGCACTTTTAAAGCAAATACTCCTCCAGAGCGTGCCCCCAGGCTGCATCTGCCCTGTCTGCTTGCTATTGGGAGAAGCTGGAACGGGGCTAAGGGGTGAGACAGGGACACTGTGCATTTGCTGTTGCAATTGAGGAGCTGGTGGGAAGGGCTGTGAAGGCTGGTGCCAGGCAGGACAACACTGATTTGTACTCATTGTTGTCTTCAGCCTCATTGGTGCCACCTGGATGAGGCCAAACCCTCTCTGAAGAGAGAGTGTGCAGTGGTGGGGTAGAGCTGATGAAGATGCAGGCTGGGCAGGGCCAGGTTTGTTTTTGGAGCTCTGGTTTGCTCTACATGTTCCAGTCATTTCTCCTGTGAAGGGAGTTGTCTTGTTTCAGAGGACAGGGTCATCTCCAATCCCAGACTGTGTGAACTTCTGTCCCAGCCTCGCCACTCCATAGGCCCTAAGAGCCAGGCCAGTTCCCAAGGCACTAGTGCAGCCTAGTGCAGCAGAAGTGTCCAAAGATGGGCAACGAAGCTGGTGAAGGGTCAGGAGAACAAGTCTGGGGAGGACTGGCTGAGAGAACTGGAGAAAAGGAGGCTGAAGGCAGACCTCATTGCTCTCTACAGCTCTCTGAAAGGAGGTTGGAGCTTGGTGGGGATTGGTCTCTTCTCTCAGGTAACAAGTGGTAGGACTGAAGTTGCACCAGGGGAGGTTTAGAATGGATATCAGGAAAATTTTCTTTCCTGCAAGCATTGGAACAGGCTGCCCAGGGAGGTGGTGGAGTCACCATCCCTGGAGGTGTTCAAGAAGTGTGTAGACAAGGAACTTTTGGACATGGTTTAGTGGCTGTGGTGGTGTTGGGCTGACAGCTGAACTTGATGATTGCAGAGGTCTTTCCCAGTCTTAACAACTGTGTGAAACTGTCCATGTTTTGGACTCTCAGCATGGAAAAGAAGGTGTTTAAATGTGGAATGATAATTTGGGAGAGGGACAAATCACACCTGGGCAGGTAAAGGACCATCCCAAAGGTGCTAAGTACAGATCCATGTCTCCTGAAGCAGTGGGATTGTGTTGTTGAAGGTCACCAACTCCATGATAGAAGTTTATTTAAAGGAACAGCAGTTTAGTGCAAACTGGACCCCCCAGCAGCTCATCAAGGATGTGCTCAACCATCTTGAACTCTTGGACTCTTGAATGTGTCCAGAGAAGGGCAACAAAGCTGGGGAGGGGTCTGGAGCACAGCCCTATGAGGAGAGGCTGAGGGAGCTGGGGTTGCTTAGCCTGGAGAAGAGGAGGCTCAGGGGAGACCTTATTGCCATCTACAACTACCTGAAAGGTGGTTGTAGTCAGGAGGGGGTTGGTCCCTTCTCCCAGGCAACCAGCACCACAACAAGAGGACATAGTCTCAAGCTGTGCCAGGGTAAGTTTAGGCTGGAGGTGAGGAGAAAGTTTTTCCCAGAGAGAGTTGTTAGCCATTGGAATGTGCTGCCCAGGGAGGTGGTGGAATCCCCATCCCTGGAGGTATTCAAGAGGGGATTGGACATGGCACTTGGTGCCATGGTTTAGTTAGCCATGAGGTGTTGGGTGACAGGTTGGACTTGATGATCTTTGAGGTCTCTTCCAACCTTGGTGATTCTATGATCTTGTGCTCAGTGGTATGACCACTAACTCTTCTTTTTTTTTAATATCCTTTTTCCTACATATTTTATAACTTGCACTTTAGGGTAAAATTGGAAGCCAAATCCAATTGTGTAGGAAAATTAATTTCCTCGAGTTGAAGCAGCAATCTGCTTGAGACTTTTTAATCATTAGATGATAACCGTGCGCTAAAGAAAGGAAGACCATTAAAGTAACTTAATAGACTAGGGTAAACGGTTTTCCCTGGATCTTCTTCATCTTTATTTAGAGATCCACACTGAGGATATTTCATAAAAGCTGCTCTTTCTGACCTCCCATCACTTACTGTACGGAGGAGACAACCAAAGTAATGGTGAGGAACTAGCACTGCAGATTTCTGGATGCAAACCCAATCATTCTGCTAAACGTCTCCGCTGGTCCCCCTCCTGCCAAATCCTGCTTTCTTCCCTTTCTCATTAAAGGGAGAATAGCTATCAGGCCAAATAAAAAATGCCTTCAGCTGAGCTGAGCCATGTGCTTTTTAAAAACAAACTGTGTTAATGCTTTTAATTAAAGGGCAGAGGAACAAGAGGCTTTATCGGCTCTTTGTCTGCGGGCCATTATGTGATTGTGGAGGGGCTATCTGTTATGGTAAACGTCCACCTTTCTGAAGGATTTACTACCAAATCAAATGGTGCTTTTATTTAAATTGTTGAGCCCTGCTGGGTTCCTCATTTGCTTAATATGGGGGCATTGTTGCACAGAAGAATGTGGCACTTAATTTGTATTGCTTGGGGGACCTCAGCTCAACTTGGGAGCGCTGCTTTGCATGCTTCGGCGGGGTGGGGGTGTGGGAAACAGAATGGGCAGCAAAATGAAAGGAAAAAGAGGAAAATTGGAAGGTGAAGTTACAAAATCCCAAACAGGCTGTTTTCCAAGAGCGTTGTGGAAAGGATCAGTGGTTCTGTGGGCTATAAAGTGAGGTCGCATTGCAAGATAATAAAGAAACCTTCCTTTGACTGTTGAATCAGAGAATGGGTTTTGGTTGGAAGAGTCCTTTAAGATTGTCAAGGCAGGTCACCACTGAACCATGTCCCTCAGCACCACAGCTACATGGCTTTTCAATCCTTCCAAGTGTGGTGATTCCACCACCTCCCTGGGCAGTCTGTTGCAGGGCTTCACAACACTTTTGGGGAAGATGTTTTTCCTGCTATGCAACCTAAACCTCCCCTGGTGCAACTTGAGGCCGTTTTATCTTGTTCTGTCACTTGTTACAGGGGGAGACAAGGCTGACCACCATCTCACTTAAGCCTCCTTTCAGGTAGATGTGAGGAGGTCTCCCTTCAGTCTTTTCCAGACTCAACAACCCCAAGTCCCTCATCTGCTCCTCACCAGCCCTGTTCTCCACACCCTTCATTAGGTTCTTTGCCCTGCTTTGGACACGCTTCAGCACCTCAATGTCCTCTTGTAGTCAGGGGCCCAAAACTGAGCCAAATATTCAAGGTGTGGCCTCAGCAGTGCTGATTACAGGAGCACAATCACTTCCCTGCTCCTGCTGGCTGCACCATTGCTGATTCAAGCCAGGATGCTGGTGACCTTCTTGGCTACACACTAGCTCATGTTCAGCTGGCTGTCAACCAGCCTCCCCAGGGTCAGCTTTCCAGCCACTCTGCCCCAAGCCAGTTCAGAAATCCTTGTATCTGGTGGTGAGTTCCCATGATCCACCTTATTGGATCAGATTGGATATTGGGTCAGATATCCAGTTTTATTTGTCTAAAACTTTAACCTGGATGTTTTTTCTGGCTGTGACTTTCCTGAGTGCCTTTAACAGACCTAACAGGTTTTGACTGGAGAAGTCAAAGGTTCCTGTGCTCTACCACATCTATTCCCAGTGAGGGAGATGAACTGGATTGTTGATACTCAGTGTAAAGCCAGAACAACTCACCCTTCCCTTTATTTCCAGGAGGTAATCTTTGATAATGGAGCTATTAGATTTGGCACCTGTAAGGTGGTTATCATTTCAGAAAGGGATGTTTGTGCTAATGGCAGTTAACTTGCTGCAAATAAAGTGATAGAATTGAAATCTTAAGTAGTAGAGTGGCAGCAAACCATGAAACATGATGCTGCTTATTGGAAGGAAGGCTGAGCTTGCTGTCAGGGAAGAAATCTATTGGAAAAACCCTCTGATAGATTCCACTTCTACCTAATCTAATATGGCAGCTGAGTTCAGCTGTTCTACCAGCTTATTAAAAGTATTAAAATGTCTATAAATAATAATAGTTAAGTGGCTAGAAGCTTTCATCCAAGGAGCTGAAGGATTTCTCAAAGATGAATTTTGGGCAGCTGGTGGTAGTGCTGAGCTGTAAGGTCCTTGAGGGGTTACTGAGCCCTGCAGCTGCCTGGGCTGTGTTGGGAATCCCAGGTGCTCCTCTGGCAGATGTGGGCGTTTTGTGTGGAGTGGATGGAGAGGCTGAATGTGGGCCTGATCCTTACTATCTGCAAGTTCTGCCTAGGTATATCTGAGGCTGCTTTCCACCCCTGCAAGCTGTAACTGCTTATATCCATCTTGAATTGGCTCCATAGTGTGGACAAGCCTTGAAATGTGCTTTGAGGCAGGCTTTTTGACTGTCAGTAAAATATTGGATTGGAAAAGACCTTTAAGATCATTGACTACAATCATTAGCCTAAAACTGACAAGCCCTAAACAAAACCATGTTCCTAAGCATCACATCTGTACACCTCCTAAATCCCTCCAGGGATGGGGACTCCACCACTGCCCTGGATAAGTCATTCCAATGCCTGAGAACCCTTTCAATGAAGGAATTCTTCCTGATATCCAACCTAAACTTCCCTTGGTGCAAATTGAGGCCATTCCCTTTTGTTCTATCCCAGGTTACTTGATCAAACAGACCAGCCTCCACCACTCTACAACCTTCTTTCAAGCAGCTGTAGAGAGTGAGAAGGTCTCCCCTCAACTTCCTTTTCTTCAGACTAAACCATCCCTGTTCTCTCAGCCACTCCTCATGAGATTTGTTTTCTGGACTAGATTTGTTGCCTGTCTTTGGACACCTCTAGCACCTCCAGGTGATCCTCTTGCTCCATTTCTACCTCAAGATCAGGTTCTCTTTTGAGAATGGGCATTTCTAGATGGTGTGAGGGTTCCAGCTACATGGGCTCCCATTGTATTACACCTTGCATGTCTGCCTCAGGTAGCACAAGGTCAGTGCCCTCTAGGCCCAGGCAAAGAGCTGCAGAGGTGACATCCATCCCATCCTGCATAGTGGAGCTACCCTCTGCTCAAATCTTTCAGCTCAGGTTGAGCAGAAGGGATCTCATAGCTCCCCATAAGAGCCCCATGAGATCCCTGAGGTCTTTTCCAACCTTATTGATTCTATGATTCTATAAGATTGGTTGTACCAAAACAATTCTCTTGTCTTTTCTCACCTCTTCTCTGTGGAGGTGGTAGAGTCACTGTCCCTGGGGGTGTTCAAAAAGGGTTTGGATGTGGCACTTAGAGCCATAGTTTAGTTAGTCAGGAGGTGTTGGGTGATAGGGTGGACTTGATGATCTTTGAGGTCCTTTCCAACCTTGTTGATTCTATGATTCTATAAGCCAACAGGAGCTGTGCAGAATTAGCCCTCAGACCATTAAAGACTGGGGAATGCCACTGATTGTGCATTTCTGTTGCTGTTCTCTTCGCTCAGGACGCCGGCGATGATCGGTTGCTCGTTTGTTGTGCACAGGAAATTCTTCGGCGAGATCGGGCTGCTGGATCCTGGGATGGATGTGTATGGAGGGGAGAACATCGAGCTCGGCATCAAGGTTTGTGGCACATCTGTGACAGTGCTTAAGGAGCCCAAAGCAACACTTTAACAAGTTAGCTTAAAGAGTTATCAGAATGCCTCGGGGCAGCTGAGCGTCGAATGTGTTTTATAGCATATAGAAAGGGACCTGGGGGTTCTAATGGACAAGCATCTGAATATGAGCCAGTAGTGTGCCCAGGTGGCCAAAAAAGCCAATGGCATCCTGGCTTGCATTAGAAATGTCCAGAAGGAGAAGGGAGGGGATTGTCCCCTTGTACTGTCCCCTTGTACTCAGCTCTGGTGAGGCCACACCTTGAGTATTGTGTCCAGTTTTGGGCACCTCAGTACAAGGGAGATGTGGAGGTGCTGGAGCCAGTGCAGAGGAGGGCAAGGAAGCTGTGAAGGGTCTGGAGAATAAATCTGATGAAGAGCAACTGAAGGAGCTGGGGATGGTTAGTTTGGAAAAGAGGAGGCTGAGGGGAGAGCTCATTGCTGTCTACAACTACCTGAAAGGATGTCATGAAGAGGTTGGTGCTGGTCTCTTCTCACAGGTAGTGATAGAACAAGAGGGAATGGCCTCGAGCTGCAGCAAGGCAGGCTTAGACTGGACATTAGGGAAAAAGTTTCCCAGCAAGAGTGGTCAGGAATTGGAATGTGCTGCCCAGGGAAGTGGTTGAGTCACCAATCCTGGATGTGTTTAAAGCTGGTTTGGATGTGGTGCTTGGGGATATGGTTTAGGGGTGAACCTTGTAGAGTAGGGTGCTGGGTTGGACTTGGTGATCCTGAGCATCTTTTCCAACCTGAGTGTTTCTGTGACTCTATGATTTTAGTTTAAAGTGGGGAAATGACTTTCAGGGGCAAGTGTGGATTTATTTATTTTTTCCCTTTGGATTCTTATCTATGTGACCTGGTGCAGAAAGCTACTGAGATGAGCATGTCAGGCTTAGACAGGCTCTGGTCATGTTTTCACACTATGGTTCTGAGTCCAGTCCTGGTCTCTTAAACATCAGGAAAAACACAGTACCTTTTTTGAGTCAAGTTTTAGAGGGGCTGGTAGGACTCCTGGGAGTATCTCAAGAAGAATCATAGAATCAACCAGGTTAGAGAAGACCTCAGAGATCATCAAGTCCAACCTATTACCTAATACCTAACATCTCCTGACAACTAAACCATGGCTCCAAGGGCCACATCCAATCCTTTTTTGAACACCTTCAGGGATGGTGACTCCACCACCTCCCTGGGCAGCACATTGTAAAAGCCAATTACTCTTTCTGGGAAGAACTTTCCCCTCACCTCCAGCCTAAACTTCCCCTGACTCTGTCATCTTGTTCTGGTGCTGCTTGCCTGGGAGAAGAGACCAACCCCCACCTGTCTACAACCTCCTTTCAGGTAGTTGTAGAGAACAAGAAGGTCTCCCCCCGAGCCTCCTCTTCAGGCTAAACACCCCCAGCTCCCTCAACCCCTCCTCATAGGGCTTGTGAAGGTACAAAGCCTGAAAATATTTCACAGGTGTTTAACACCTGCAAATAAAATGTGTTCACAAGCAGGCAAAACCTGCTTTGGAAAGTGAAACACTAGCAGCCACGTTTGTAGAGCTGCCTCTGCGCACCCACGCAGACGTTCGTCGTTACAGGATCCACTCTGCTAGCAGCCCTTGATTACTATGTACAGTATTAGCTGTGGCTTAGTGATTCAAGTGTTTACATACAGTGAAGTGATTCATAAGCATTGAATTCAACGTTCAGAAGCAAGTTGGGATGGCAAAGTCTGTAGAGGTTCTTCCAGGCGTGTTTCGGAGTACAGCACTTGGACATTAATGAGCTGGTAGGGGAGAGACTGGAGACTTGGAGCTGGAAAATTGAATTGACTGAGCTGTTGTTAAAATGAAAACTCATTGTTGTGTCCAGAGGTTCACCAGAGGATATTTGTTTAGCCTGGAGAAGAGGAGGCTCAGGGGAGACCTTATTGCTGTCTACAACTACCTGAAGGGTGGCTGTAGCCAGGAGGGGGTTGGTCTCTTCTCCCAGGCAACCAGCACCAGAACAAGAGCACACAGTCTCAAGCTGCACCAGGGGAGGTTTAGGCTGGAGGTGAGGAGAAAGTTCTTCCCAGAGAGAGTTGTTAGCCGTTGGAATGTGCTGCCAAGGGAGGTGGTGGAGTCCCCATCCCTGGAGGTGTTCAAGAGGGGATTGGATGTGGCACTTGGAGCCATGGTTGAGTTGTCAGGAGGTGTTGGGTGACAGGTTGGACTTGATGATCTCTGAGGTCTTTTCCAACCTTATTGATTCTATGATTCTATGATTTGCTTTGCTGGTACATCAGAAGAAACTTAAGAAATCTGTTGTTAGTGGCTATGGGAAGTAATAATCTCACTCAAACAAGGGAATAGGAATTAAAGGGTCTAAATATGCCACACAGGTCTGCTCTATGTGAAGCAATTATTGCACGTCAATCACACAGCTCACTGCTTGGGCCTAGACAGATCTCACTCTAAACCAGGCTCCTCTTGTGGCTCCCCTTGTTTTTCTGTGGGATTTTTATGTTTGCTTGGTTTTTAATCATGTCATTGTGGAACTAGTCTTCTCACAATTCATAGTTCAAGCCATCTGCTAGGGTTTTGGGGGATTTCATGGAAGATTGGCTTTTTAACTAGAGAAAGAGGATGAGTGTCTGAGGGGCAGGTGATGAGCATCTGTCCTCTTCTATTTTCACATGCTGAACTTTCTGAAAAGGCTGCGTGATAAACATCTCTTTTGGAAAGGAAAAAAATCAATCCATCTCTTCCTGAAGTGCTTTTAATCCCTGTGCTTCCCTGCTGTTTGCATGCTCAGATGCTGTGTGTTCTGGTCAAGGTTTTGGGTCACAACCACCACGTGGTGAGCTACAGACTTGGGGATGTGTGGTTGGAAAGCTGCAGCTTGGTGAGGGACCTTGGGGACCTTGGGTTGATAGTTGACTGAACATGAGTCAGCAGTGTGCCCAGGTGGCCAAGAAAGCCAATGGCATCCTGGCTTGTGTTAGAAACTGTGGCCAGCAGGAGCAGGGAGGTGATCATCCCCTTGTACTCAGCTCTGGTGAGACCACACATCTAGTACTGTGTTCAGTTCTGGGCTCCTCACTACAAGAAGGACATTGAGGGGCTGGTGTGTGTCCAGAGAAGGACAGCAAAGCTGGTGAAGGGTCTGGAGCACATGGCTTATGAGAAGCATCTGAGGGAGCTGGGGTTGTTCAGTCTAGGGAAGAGGAGGCTGAGGGGAGACCTCATTGCTCTCTACAGCTCCCTGAGTGAAGGCTGGAGCGAGGAGAGGGCAGCCTCTTCTCCTTGGTGCCAGGTGACAGAGCTAGAGGAAATGATTTCAAGCTGCATCAGGAGAGGTTCAGGGTAGATATTAGGAAATATTTCTTCACTGAAAGGGTTCTCAAACATTGGAATGGTCTGTCCAAAGCAGTGTTGGAGCCACCATCCCTAGGGCTGTTCAAGCGTGGTGTGGACCTGGCACTTAGGGACATGGTCTAGTGTTGACCCTTCAATGCTAGATTGAAGGTTGCACTGGATGACCTTCGAGGTCTCTTCCAACCAGATCCATTCTGAGAGTCTTTGAAATATGTGTTGGCTTTGAGGGCCCAAGTATGTAGGAAATCCACTTTGTAACATTATAGAGAAAGTAGCTTTCCAAAGACGCTTGAGCTCCAAAAATCATTCTCTCTGTAACTGTCTTATTTACAGACCAAGATAAATCAGCCTCCTCTAACACCCATTGTCTGCTGTGTGTGCAGGTCAGGTAGCTCATACAGAGAGTGATGCTGGAGGTGGTGTATCTGCAATTGCCAGACAGCTGACTTCCACTTCATAGTAGGATTTCAGCTGTAAGTAGTTTGTTCAAGACTAGTTGTGGTGTGTGTCAGGAAGCAGAGAGCTGTTGTGGATTCGGGCAGCTGTCAGGTCTCAGATGGGTGTATCTGTTTCTAATACTCCTGATGCACAGAGGTTGGCAGAGCTTCCTCCTGTGCTTGCATAGCTGAGGTCTGGAGCAGCCATATCACATTAGCAGTCATGGAGGACTCTATTAATAAAATCATTTAAAAGCATCAACTCAAATAGAAGCGTTCTGTGAGTGTTGTGCTGTTCTGCCTGATAAGTGACTCTCTGTAGATGGAGAAATCATTTGGTGGTTCCTTGCTTCAGTGAGGATGAAAAGGGGATCCAGGAAGTATCTCTTCTGTTGGCTATGGTTCAAATTCCATCATCTTTCAGAGAATTATGAGACATTTGTTAAACACTGTACTTTGCATTACCAAAAAACAGCCTCTCCAAGAACAAAAATGGGGTAATAAGCCCACTGAGGCTATAAGAATGGCATGAAAAATTAGTGTTTCAGGCAAAAGGACAAGATAACTATATTGTGGTAAAATTAAACACAAGTATTCTGAATAACAAAATGGGGACAGGCTGCCAGAGGTGGGGCTGTTCAGCCTGGAGAGGAGAAGGCTCCAGGGAGACCTTAGAGCAGCCTTCCAGTACCTGACAGGGGCTGCAGTGAAGCAGGGGAGGGACTTTTTGCAAGGGCTTCTGGTGATGAGAGGGAACGGAATGCAGCTCGAGGAGGGGAGACTGGAGATTAGGAAGAAGGTCTTCACAGTGAAGGTGGTGAAACACTGGAACAAGTTGCCCAAGGAGGTTGTGGATGTCCCCTTCCTGGAGTTGTTCAAGGGCAGGATGGATGAAGCCTTGAGCAGCCTGATTTAATGGAAAGTGTCCCTGCCCATGGCAGAGGGGTTGGAACTAGATGATCTTTAAGGTCCCTTCCAACCCAAACCATTCTATGAATAAATAATTGAGAAGTTTTGGCTGTCCTAACCTATGGGCCAAGGCCACATACTGTGCCAGAGTCTCGTTTTATGAATGCACTCCAAATACGCTAAACTAAACTGGACTGTACCTCCGTGTGGTGAGATCTATGGACCATATGTTTCTTTCAGTTGCTGGATTCAGTCAGCTAAATGAGAAACTTCCTGCCTGAGCCACTTGAAAAAATAACCCTCCCATTCCTCACATTCACAGAGATGGCTGTGGGCTCGCTGCTCTCCTCTACGTGCTGGGAAGCATCTTTGGATTGCTCAGATAATAATAATAAAGCCATTATCCGTGCTGCTGCCCCAGGCAAATTCCTGTTCTGCTTGCAGGGTAGCTTTGGCCCTGACAAGGGGAACATGCTGTTCTCTCTATTATTGTATTTTCTTTTATCACCCTGGAGTGTCTCCAGAAGGTTGAGCTTATTCTCTGCTCTTGTCCCTGATGTCCACTACTTCACTTCCCGAGGCAGAATTGAGTCTAACTCCCCTTTTCTTGGCAGAGAGCAGAGAAGTGTTTGCTAAGCAAGGCAGTTTAAGCTAATATTTCAACCGTGAGAGGTTTTCTACATGCTTTTGTTCCCCTCCCCCTGCCCAAGTGTAGCTTGCAATCAAATTCTAATAGTGCCAGATCTTTCTTACTGTGTTGACAGCCACAAGGACCAAACGTTTGATCTGTTCCTGTGTTGCTAACTCCCTCCAGCAGACTGTTTGTGGAAATCTCATCCTCGTGCCTGGCTGGTGACAAGATGATGCCAGCAAAGCTGCTGGAGGCATCTCATACCTGGTTCCAGTCTTGCCATACAAACAGGCAGAGCAAATACTGCTCTGAGCTCCTGCTGCCCATCCTGGTGAGCATGCAGGTGCTGTGAACCGCAGCCTGGCCCCTTCCCCAGGCCCAGCTCCTGCTCTTGGTCCTAGAAAGAATAACCTGCTCTCTCTGAACAAGCCTTGAGGCAACTCTTTTAACCCTTTGCTGTACTTGAACAAGTCTCTGCTCCGTTTTCATCAACCTGCTGTCCAGTTTCACGCGGCTTGAAAGCGTTGAAGCCGCTCCAGGTCCCCCCACCAGCTCCATGTGCGAATTTTGGCACGGAGGCTTGTCTGACCATCTTCTGCTCCTTCTGCTGAAAATTTCTCTTTTAATTTCAACCTGGTTGTGGCCCTGGCTTTTAGTGCCTGCGTGACTAAGTGGGCAGGGGGCTTTAGCGGCGTGTCTCGCTTTGTCTCTGCAGGGAGGGTTCCATGGGTCTTCATGGTTAGTCACAGAGATTTGCTGAAGATGCTCCATGAAATTGCATGTGCCTGTCTGAATAAAGATGCAGAAATCTCTGGCAGGGCTGCTGCCAGGACTTCAAAGCCTGCAATGGGTTACAAGGTTGTTTTGGGATTATTTTCTACTTCCGTCAGGCGTTGCTAATTAAACTTATTCGAGCTGACTTTTGGAGATTAATTTAATCAATAAGGATATTATTACTACTTAGATGGTATCATTTGTACAAATTGTCACTTGAAGAATGCAATTAACTGAGCATGCTTATTAGCTGGTCCATCCCACACCTTATTTGTGTGGTAAGAATCGATTATTGAAGTCATTAAGAAAAGCACAATTCAGGGATCCCTTTTGAGGTTTAATGGCTGGCTCCAGATACTTTTTATTACAAGTGCTAAATGAGCTGAAATTTGGGTTGGATCTTTGTAAACTATTTGCAGAGGAAAATCACAGTGTGTCCTCTCCATATCCTAGACCATTTTGCCCCTAGATTTGCTCTCTGGATTCAACGGGACAGATTTCTGGTGCAGCCAAGGCAGCAGTAGGATAGGATAGGATAGGATAGGATAGGATAGGATAGGATAGGATAATAGGATAGGATAGGATAGGATAGGATAGGATAGGATAGGATAAGATGAGATGGGATGGGATGGGATGGAATGGAATGGAATGGAATGGAATGGAATGGAATGGAATGGAATCGCATAGCATAGTACAGCATAGAATAGAACAGAATTAACCAGGTTGGAAAAAACCTTTGAGATCATTGAGTCCAACCTGTCATCCAACCCTATCTAATCAACTAAACCATGGCACCAAGCACCCCATCTAGTCTCTTCCTAAACACCTCCAGGGATGGTGACTCCACCACCTCCCTGGGCAGCACATCCCAATGGCCAATCTCTCTTTCTGGGAAGAGCTTCTTCCCAACATCCAGCTGCATGCATAGAGCGAGGCAGAATTGCATCCCTGTACATGGTTGTAGAGACTAGATTGGAAATAGATGATCTTTTAGATCACAGAATCATAGAATGGTGTGAGGGACTAAATCTTGTCTCTCTTGATGTGGCTCAACAAAGATAAAATCACCTTTGCTGCTTTGCTGCTTTCTATTCTATTCTGTTCTGTTCTATTCTATTCTGTTCTATTCTGTTCTGTTTTGTTCTGTTCTATCATTCTCATAGCCTCTGTTGGACACTCTCTGGTATATGTCTTGAATTGGGGAGCCCAGAGCTGAACACAATACTCCAAATGTGGTCCTGCCAGGGCAGAGTAGGCGGGGAAGAGAACCTCCCTTAACCTGCTGCCCGCGCTCCCTTCCAACCCAAGCCATTGTCTGATTCTTTGGTTCTACGATTCTATGACTGGGAATATGGAGCTTTGAACTCAGATGGGTACAACGAGGGCATGGAGCAGATTGTTGGTAGTGGTGATTTCTGTAATGATCAGTCAGAGTCTCATCCTGCAGCCTCTTAGGCACAAAAGTCACCTCATTGCCCTGGCAGTGACATTGATCCTTTCCCAGAGGGTACCTTGCCTGCCTACCCATCAGTCTTTCAGAAACCCTTAAAATAGATTAAATAGCATTTTAATGGTACAAATCTCTTGTGTGCATTTCATCCATGAAGGAGCCCATTTTGTTTATATGGGGACAATTATTCATGTGGTGAAATGTTGAGAGGGTCAGGCAGGGAGGGGGGAAAAAAACCCACCACCAAAGAGGAAAGCCTTCCAATAGGTACATTTAAATTCCACAAAGGAGCCTCACTTCTCTGCATTCAGAAAATCAAATCCTTCTCCTCCTGCATGCAGACTGCATTAAACTGTGGCTGTATCTTTTTATTAAGAGGGAAACAGGGAGGATATTTAGAGCAAGCAATTCTTTTGGCATCCACAGCTTTGCTGCCTCTGAGGTGAGGGATGGGCAGCCTCTGTGGGAGGCAGAAGATCCATTCCATGGGTGGTGGGCGGGAGGGCAGGACTGAATCATGAAAAAGATGTTTGGATTTGTTTTTCCTCTATTTATATATATATATATAAAAGGCACTAGAACAGGCTTGCTTTCCCAGCCCAAGTGGGAGCTCCAGCTCTGATGTGGATCCCCTCTGGCTTTATATGGCATTGTGCGTGGCTTTGAAATGGAGACTGATAGGCATGAGCCTAATGGGGAGCAGTGGAATGCTTTCCTGGACGGGTATTTGGCTGGGTTTTGACTCCTGTGTGAACCTAATGTCTCACTGGTTAGTGCCTGTCATCAAAATGCAAACCCATGCCTGGTTAGGATGGAATTTGTTTTCACAACACCAGCCAAAGGTGCAGACATCTAATATCAGGTGTCACCTTCTGACTCTGTGATGTGTGGCACTGCTGTCACTCCAAACAGTGTGTTGCTGGGGCTTTCTGTTTGATCATCTTCAAATGTCTCTCTCCCTCAGTTCTTCTAATTAATGTATTAAAGTGTGGGTGCAGGCAGAGCTGGTGGGCAGCACCTGAAAAGCCTTTTTAACCACCCTGTCCATCAGCTCCTGGGTGTGATTTCCAGTGTTCCTGGGTGCCTGTCAGGTCTGCTGGCATCCCCAGCCACTGCACGGTGCAAGGCTTGCAGGATGTGGGATGTGGTGGGGTGCAGGAGATAAATGGTGTTGTGTTGTGACATCTTTTCTTACCACTTTGGAAACCAGGAAGCTGGAAAGCATGTCATTTATTCACAAGGTTTTCTTAGGTGTGTGAGGGTTGGGAAGGGGTTTAGGGAGGCAGTAGTTAGGGTAGGATCAAGTTTGTTGTGGTGAGCAGGGGTTTTCTTCCCCACCTGCACCAACTTTGGCTGAGACTGGATTAATCATGAAGTTATACAAGGGCTTTTTGTGGGGTAAGTGTGGCACCAAACCAGCCCAGTCTTTTGAAGAAAGGGCTTTGGAATGGAATGGAATGGAATGGAATGGAATGGAATGGAATGGAATGGAATGGAATAGAATAGAATTAACCAGGTTGAAAGAGATCTTTGAGATCATCCAGTCCAACCTATCACCCAACACTATCTAATCAACTAAACTATGGCACCAAGCACCCCATCCAGTCTCTTCCTAAACACCTCCAGGGATGGTGACTCCACCACCTCCCTGGGCAGCACATTCCAATGGCCAATCTCTCTTTCTATGAAGAACAACTTCCTAACATCCAGCCTAAACCTCCCCTGGTGCAGCTTGAGACGGTGTCCTCTTGTTCTGGTGCTGGTATCCTGGGAGAAGAGACCAACCCCCACCTAGCCACAATCTTTCAGGTAGTTGTAGACAGCACAGAGGAGCACAGATTGAGGAGCACAGTTGAGGAGCACAGATAGGGTTTGCTGCAAGGTGTCTTCCAAGATCTGTTTTATGATTACTCTAACACCTCCTGCAACCATTGGCTGATGTGGTTCTGGTTGCAATCATAGAATCACAGAATGGCTTAGGTTGGAAAGGACCTCAGAGGTCATCTACTCCAACCTCCCTGCCCTGGACTGGGATAGCTCACAACTAGACTTGTTTGCTCAAGGCCTCATCCAATCTGGCCATGAATAGCCCCTAGGGAAGAGGCCTCCACAACCTTCCTGGGCAACCTCTTCCAACCCATTGAAGAACTTCTTCCTAAGATCCAGTCTAAACCTACTCTCCCTCAGTTTAAAACTATTTCCCCTTGTCCTGTCTCTAGAAACCTTCATGAAAAGTCCCTCTGCAGCCTTCCTGTAGGTTCTCTTCAGGTATTGCAAGGCAGCTCTTAGGTCCCCCCCAGAGTCTTCTCTTCTCCAGGCTGAACAACCCTGACTCCCTCAGCCTGTCCTTACAGCAGAGGTGCTCCAGCACTTGGATCATCTTTATGGCCTCCTCTGAACTCTCTCCAACAGCTGACCTTTGACTTTTGAAGGCTTTGGGCTAAAATTAACTGGTATCAATTTCTTGTGTGGTGAGTACATACTGTTCAAATATCCTCTCCAGTGCTGCTTCTGAGAATTTGTACTGAGGCACTGCAATGTCCATGAGGCTGGTCAGATGCAGATGGTGCAGAAGTTGGTGGCAGTAGAAGGGGATTCTTGTTGGCAGGAGGGGAAGGGAGTGAAATTATCTATCCTAAGGGAAAGAAATTCTGGAGTTAGAGTAAGACCCTGTTTGAAAAGTTTGGGGAGCAAAACCATGGCAAAAGCAATGGAAGAACCACCAAAGCCCAGGGAGATTTTATATATCACCTAGTGGAATTACAGCTGGCCTAACCTGATCTGCAGGATGAAGCTCCTTGGGCATGGATCACATTATGTCCAGGCAAACAAAAAAAGCCTCTCTCTGTAGCAGGGAGCGGCTGTAGCAGCAAAGGGTTTGATGCAGGCTATCAGAGACCTGCCTGCAGCTTGCTAAGACCCCAGAGGCTCCTGCAGCCCACCCCAAGAAAAGCCACCCCCTTCCTCAGCCCAGAGATGCCAACAATACATGCTCAAGGCCAGCTTTGAAAAAGTGTTTCATCAATCAGACACCAAAAAATGCAGTTACAAATTGGGGCTTAAGGCTGTTTCCGTGTGAAAATCAGGTTAGCTTGGAACAGAATAAGAGGCAGGGTAGGACTGACCTTGGGAAAGGTCTTAGAAATGGGGCTACAGGAGTAACTCATTACCTTTGTGTACAGCCCCCGGCTGTTTATTTGTACCTGTATCCCTGTTGGAGAAGTTGATTTTGCTCTTCAGAGTGATTGTTCTGTGGTTGGGAGAAATATTTCCAGCACTGAACAATATCCAATCACTGCCTGAATTTATTTTAAGAGCAGGAATCAGCACAAGCATGAATTCAGATCCTATGTTTGGCATTTTCCCTGTCAGCTCACTATTTACTGGAGGTGCTTGAAGATGCTTTATCAGAAGCTCCAGTGTCGTTTTCCAAACTGGTAAAATGCTTTTCATCACAGCCCCCTCCATGGAAATGGAGCTGTAGTTTGATTATTTTCTCAGCAGGCTCTAACCCCAGCAATGGGAGCCAGGGCTCTGCTCGTAGCACCGC